>NC_044556.1:4627788-4927788 GCF_007565055.1 Rhinopithecus roxellana
GGGTATCCTTTTTAGGGGCGGCCACTGTAGAGCCTCCTAAACCCATTCCATTAACTTGGAAAACAGAAAAACCAGTATGGGTAAATCAGTGGCCGCTACTGAAACAAAAACTGGAGGCTTTACATTTATTAGCAAAGGAACAATTAGAAAAGGGACACATTGAGCCTTCATTCTCACCCTGGAATTCTCCTGTATTTGTAATTCAGAAAAAATCAGGCAAACGGCGTATGTTAATGGACTTAAGGGCCGTAAATGCTGTAATTCAACCCATGGGGCCTCTTCAACCCGGATTGCCCTCTCCGGCCATGATCCCAAAAGACTGGCCTTTAATTATAATTGATCTAAAGGACTGCTTTTTTACCATTCCTCTGGCAGAACAAGATTGTGAAAAATTTGCCTTTACTATACCAGCCATAAATAATAAAGAACCAGCCACCAGGTTTCAGTGGAAAGTGCTACCTTAGGGAATGCTTAATAGTCCAACTATTTGTCAAACTTTCATAGGTCAAGTCCTTCAACCAGTTAGAGACAAATTTTCAGATTGTTATATCATTCACCATATTGATGATATTTTATGTGCTGCAGAAACAAGAGACAAATTAATTGACTGTTACACATTTCTGCAAGCAGAGGTTGCCAATGCAGGACTAACAATAGCATCTGATAAGATCCAAACCTCTGCTCCTTTTCATTATTTAGGGATGCAGATAGAAAATAGAAAAATTAAGCCACAAAAAATAGAAATAAGAAAAGACACATTAAAAATATTAAATGACTTTCAGAGATTGTTAGGTGATATTAATTGGATTCGGCCAACTCTAGGCATTCTTACTTATGCCATGTCAAATTTGTTCTCTATCCTAAGAGGAGATCCAGACTTAAATAGTAGAAGAATATTAACCCCAGAGGCAACAAAAGAAATTAAATTAGTAGAAAAAAAATTCAGTCAGCTCAAATAAGTAGAAGAGATCCCTTAGCCCCACTCCAACTTTTGATTTTTGCCACTGCACATTCCCCAACAGGCATCATTATTCAAAATACTGATTTTGTGGAGTGGTCATTCCTTCCTCACAGTACAATTAAGACTTTTACATTGTACTTGGATCAAATAGCTACATTAATTGGTCAGACAAGATTACGAATAATAAAAATGTGTGGTAATGACCCACACAAAATAGTTGTTCCTTTAACCAAGGAACAAGTTAGACAAGCCTTTATCATTTCTGGTGCATGGCAGATTGGTCTTGCTGATTTTGTGGGAATTATTGATAATCATTACCCAAAAACAAAAATCTTCCAGTTTTTAAAATTGACTGCTTGGATTTTACCTAAAATTACCAGACATGAACCTTTAGAAAATGCTCTGATAGTATTTACTGATGGTTCCAGCAATGGAAAAGTGGCTTACACAGGGCCAAAAGAGCGAGTAATCAAAACTCAATATCAATTGGCTCAAAGGGCAGAGTTGGTTGCAGTCATTACAGTGTTACAAGATTTTAATCAACCTGTTAATACTATATCAGATTCTGCATATGTAGTACAGGCTACAAGGGATGTTGAGACAGCTCTAATTAAATATAGCATGGATGATCAGTTAAACCAGCTGTTCAATTTATTACAACAAACTGTAAGAAAAAGGAATTTCCCATTTTATATTACTCATATTCGAGCACACACTAATTTAGCAGGACCTTTAACTAAAGCAAATGAACAAGCTGACTTACTGGTATCCTCTGCATCCATAAAAGCACAAGAATTTCATGCTTTGACTCATGTAAATGCAGCAGGGTTAAAAAACAAATTTAATGTCACATGGAAACAGGCAAAAGATATTGTACAACATTGCACCCAGTGTCAAGTACTACACCTGCCCACTCAAGAGGCAGGAGTTAATCCCAGAGGTCTGTGTCCTAATGCATTATGGCAAATGGATGTAAACATGTACCTTCATTTGGAAAATTATCATATGTTCATGTAACAGTTGATACTTATTCACATTTCATACGGGCAACCTGCCAGACAGAAAGTACTTCCCGTGTTAAAAAACATTTATTATCTTGTTTTCTGTAATGGGAGTTCCAGAAAAAATTAAAACTGACAATGGACCAGGTTATTGTAGTAAAGCTTTCCAAAAATTCTTAAATCAGTGGAAAATTACACATACAACAGGAATTCCTTATAATTCCCAAGGACAGGCCATAGTTGAAAGAACTAATAGAACACTCAAAATTCAGTTAGTTAAACAAAAAGAAGGGGGAGACAGTAAGGAGTGTATCACTCCTCAGATGCAGCTTAATCTAGCACTCTATACTTTAAATTTTTTAAACATTTATAGAAATCAGACTACTACTTCTGCAGACAACATCTTACTGGTAAAAAGAACAGTCCACATGAAGGAAAACTGATTTGGTGGAAAGACAACAAAAGTAGGACATGGGAAATAGGGAAGGTGATAACCTGGGGAAGAGGTTTTGCTTGTGTTTCACCAGGAGAAAATCAGCTTCCTGTTTGGATACCCACTAGACATTTGAAGTTCTACAATGAACCCATTGGAGATGCAAAGAAAAGCACCTCCACGGAGACAGAAACACCGCAATCGAGCACCATTGACTCACAGGATGAACCAAGTGATGATATCAGAAGAACAGATGAAGTCACCACGCACCAAGAAGGCGGAGCTGCCGACCTGGGCACGGTTAAAGAAGCTGACACCGTTAGCTGGAAAAAGCCTAGCTAGCACAAAGGTGACACAAACCCCAGAAAAAATGCTGCTTGCAACTTTAATGATTGTATCAACGGTGGTAAGTCTCCCCATGCCTGCAGGAGCAGCTGCAGCTAATTATACCTACTGGGCCTATGTGCCTTTCCCACCCTTAATTCGGGCAGTCACATGGATGGATAATCCTATTGAAGTATATGTTAATAATAGCGTGTGGGTACCTGGTCCCACAGATGATCGTTGCCCTGACAAACCGGAGGAAGAAGGAATGATGATAACTATTTCCATTGGGTATCGTTATCCTCCTATTTGCCTAGGGAGACCACCAGGTTTAATGCCTGCTATTCAAAATTGGTTAGTAGAAGTAGCTACTGTCAGTCCCACCAGTAAATTTACTTATCACATGGTAAGCGGAATGTCACTCAAACCACAGGTAAACTATTTACAAGACTTTTCTTATCAAAGATCATTAAAATGTAGGCCAAAAGGGAAACCTTGCCCCAAGGAGATTTCCAAAGAATCAAAAGGTTTAGTTTGGGAAGAATGTGTGGCCGATAGTGTGGTGATATTACAAAACAATACATTCGGAACTGTTATAGATTGGGCACCTCGAGGTCAATTCTACCACAATTGCACAGGACAAACTCAATTCGGTCCTAGTACACTAGTGAGTCCAACTGTTGATAATGACTTAACAGAAAGTTTAGACAAACATAAGCACAAAAAATTACAGTCTTTTTATCCTTGGATATGGGGAGAAAAGGGAATCTCTACTCCAAGACCAAAAATAATAAGTCCTGTTTTTGGTCCTGAACATCCAGAATTATGGAGGCTTACTGTAGCTTCATACCGCCTTAGAATTCGGTCTGGAAACCAAACTATAGAAACAAGAGATTGTAAGCCATTTTACTCTATCAACCTAAATTCCAGCCTAACAGTTCCTTTACAAAGTTGTGTAAAGCTCCCTTATATGTTAGTCATAGGAAATATAGTTATTAAACCAGACTCCCAAACTATAACTTGTGAAAATTGCAGATTGTTTACAAAACAAGACAAAAACAAGAAGAGCATTGTCAATAAGATCAAAAGATAGGTCAGGCATAGTAGCTCATGCCTGTAATCTCAGCACTTTGGGAGGCTGAGGCGGATGGATCACCTGAGGTCAGGAGTTCGAGACCAGCCTGGACAACATGGTGAAACCGCCTCTACTAAAAATGCAAAAATTAGCTGGGCGTGGTTGCGGGCGCCTGTAATCCCAGCTACTCAGGAGGCTGAGGTAGGAGAATTGCTTGAGCCCAGTAGACAAAGGTTGCAGTAAGCCGAGATCCTGCCACTGCACTCCAGCCTGGGTGACAGAGCAAGACTCCATCTTAAAAAAAAAAAAAAAGGCCGGGCGCGGTGGCTCAAGCCTGTAATCCCAGCACTTTGGGAGGCCGAGACGGGTGGATCACGAGGTCAGGAGATCGAGACCATCCTGGCTAACATGGTGAAACCCCGTCTCTACTAAAAATACAAAAAACTAGCCGGGCGAGGTGGCGGGCGCCTGTAGTCCCAGCTACTTCGGAGGCTGAGGCAGGAGAATGGCGTAAACCCAGGAGGCGGAGCTTGCAGTGAGCTGAGGTCCGGCCACTGCACTCCAGCCCTGGCGACAGAGCAAGACTCCGTCTCAAAAAAAAAAAAAAAAAAAAAAAAAAATCAAAAGATAGACTTGAACCAACTCAAGTGCCATTAAGTAGTGGAATGGGCGAGTCAATTATGTGACCCACAACTTCACAGAGCAGCATGTTTGCAACAGGCTCAGGCAAAAAAACTCAGAAATACACCCTCTCAGCATAATACTAATGGTGTATTAATGGTAATATTCTGTTACTAAAAATTCAAAAGTGGCAAAATTCTGCTTTGTGACAAAGAGATGACAAAGCTACAAAGAACAATAAAAAGAATAAAAACTTTGATCACCTTTGCGTATCAAAAATAAGTGAAACCGGCAGGCACGGTGGCTCACACCTGTAATCCCAGCACTTTGGGAGGCCAAGGTGGGCGGATCACGAGGTCAGGAGATTGAGACCATCTTGGCTAACATGGTGAAACCCCGTCTGTACTAAAAACTTCAAAAAATTAGCCGGGAGCAGTGGTGGGCACCTGTAGTCCTAGCTACTCAGGAGGCTGAGGCAGGGGAATGGTGTGAACTCGGGAGGCGGAGCTTGCAGTGAGATCGCACCACTGCACTCCAGCCTGGGCGACAGAGTGAGACTCTGTCTCAAAAAAAAGAATAAATAAATAAGTGAAACCAAGGAAACACACCAGAACTGCTCAAGGCCTATTTATTTTTGGGGGTGGTACGTCTCTGAGTATTCACACTGTTATTATTTTGACTCGGCATAAAACAGCTTATTTGAAGAACTCGATTTCCTTCTCCAAACATTATCAAACCGTTCACTAAGGTTCCAACCAGCTAATTAAAATCCTAACACCCAAATCACAGAATAAAATTCTTATATGTAGCCAGGTGCAGTGGCTCACGCCTGTAATCCCAGAACTTTGGGAGGCTGAGGCAGGTGGATTACTTGAGGTCAGTACTTTGAGACCAGTCTGGTCAACATGGTGAAAACTTGTTGTAAATAAAAAAAAAAAAAAAAAAAAAGCAGGGTGTGGTGACATGTGCCAGTAGTTCCAGCTACCCAGGAGGCTGAGCCAGGAGAATCTCTTAAACCTGGGAGGCACAGGTTGCAATGAGCCAAGATCGCGCCACTGATCCAGCCTTGGCCATAGAGTGAGATTCTGTCTGAAAAATACACAAACAAACAAGTAAATTCTCAGATGCATGGGAAAAGAGCAATTCCACGGCAGCAAGATTCTATAAAAAAACAAAAGGGAGGCAGCTCAGGTAGGCAGCCTGCCTCACCCACAGCTCACAAGGAAACCCACACTCCAATAGTTACACACTCCAATAGTTACACATTTTCAAGTTTAGGAACCACTTGGACCGTGGAGACAGAGGCCAGGCTGGCCCACTCCTAGGTAGTGTGTGAGGGAAATGTGAGCAGCCAGAAAATTACTTCTGGGACTTCCACACACACCCTGCTGTCCCCTCCCCACACTGTGGACACAGTCCTTCCACCAGGGTCTCAATGTCCACCAAAGACCACTCACTCACTGAGTCAGTGGAAGGTTCTGACCTATGCTGTCTTTTTGTCTGACACCAAATGTGTGGTGCTTGCTGAACACCAACCAATTCTCCAGCACTAAGCAGTTATGTAACCATTGAATTCAGAAACCATCCAGAGTTAGCAGAGACTCCACAAGTTCCTGGTTCACCCAACACAGCTCCACTCGGCAGATGCAAGTCAAAGCCTCAGGGGCCACCTGTACTTCTCAGCAACTGCATCTAGACCTGGGTCCTGTACAACACCCTCCTCAAGTTCCATAATTTGATAGAACTACCCACAGTTCTGTTACATTTACTCGCTTACTATGAAGGATACAACTCAGGACCAGTCAAATCAAAGACACGGATAGAAAAAGAGTAAGGGGTGTGGAAAGGATATGGGGGTGGGTGGGTCATCCTGAAAATGGCTATGATTCATGAAATCCCCCATCCTTTGTGTTGTGCAAGAGCATCTTACTGCAATGAAACACCCTTCGCATTATGACTTAGATGGTGCCACGTTTCTTACCTATGACAAACCAGACACAGACTAGAAATTCCAGTATTTACCTCACAAACCATTAGTTGAATAGTTTTCTCTTTAGTGATCAGTCAAAATGAAATATCTATTAACCAAAGCATGCTTCAGTTTCTCTCCTTCCTCCAGGTCCCTGAACTTTTTTCTTTTTTTGAGATAGTCTTGTTCTGTAGCCCAGGCTGGAGTGCAATACCATGATCTTGGCTCACTGCAACCTCTGCCTCCCTGGTTCAAGTGATTCTCATGCCTCAGTCTCTGGAGTAGTTGGTGTTACAGGTGTGTGCCACCATGCCCAGCTAATTTTTATATTTTTCATAGAGATGGTGTTTCACCACGCTGGCCAGGGTGGTCTTGAACTCCTGACCTCAAGTGATCTGCTCGCCTCAGCCTCCCAAAAGTGCTGGGATTACAGACATGAGCCATCATGCCCAGCGGCCCCTGAATTTTTGACTGACCTCTTCTAAGCCTATATACAAGAACATTTTATGTATTTATTTAATATTTTTATTTTTCCTTACAGGTTCAGTACCTAGACTTTTTTGTTATGACCTATTTTAATGACAAGCTGACTTCAAGGTCTAGAATTAAAAGTTATTTCTTACCTAAACCCACATTTGTTTCACTAGAAATGTCTAGGAAAAGCCCCATGATAATACTGTCACTTGTGGAGGGCATCACTGACTATTGCATCTGCCTGTGGATCCCTAGCTTTCCAGGGCTCTGAGGTTCTCTCAGTATAAAGGGTTCCTCCCATGGTCAACATGAGTAGCTGGCACACCTGCAATGGGGGCACCATGGGAAGAACCAAGTGAGCTTTTTTTCTTTTTTGGAGACAGAGTCTTGCTCTGTCACCCAGGCTGAAGTGCAACGGCATGATCTCAGCACACTGCAACCTCTGCCTTGCAAGTGTGAGCTATTCTTGTGCCTCAGTCTCCCAAATGGCTGGGATTACAGGCATGAGCCACTATACCTGGTTACTTCTTGTATTTTTAGTAGAGATGGAGTTTTGCCATGTTGGCCTGGTTAATCTCGAACTCCCAACCTCAGATGATCCACCCACCTCGGCCTCCCAAAGTGCTGGGATTACAGGTGTGAGTCACCCCTCCTGGTGTGAGCTTTCAATAATCACTCTGTGTAGGGTCATGACTCAAACAGGCACCAATGTTGCTGACTTCCAAAATTAGTGGCGTTCCTGGCATATGAAGATCCTTTGGGACTGTGCTCCAGTGTCCTCTTTGGGGTGCTCCTTGGGCTCTTTGTGAAACATCAAGACACCCCCATATCCAGGCCAATGTCAGGCTCTCCAGTGTGTCCTGTTCATCACCCTCACCCTGCACTTTGTCACTGTCATTGGCCATTCCAACACTGTGCTTGCATCCTGTGGAAAGTCACATTTGGGATCAAGTGAACTGTGTTGTTTCTACTTTTTGGTGAAAAGTATCAGGGTGTATTTGGCCTTCAAGGGAGAAGGATGAGGCAGGGGTTGGATTCAGGTGCACCCAACTCTTTTTTTTTCTTCTTCTCTTGAGAGGAGTCTCGCTGTGTCGACTAGGCTGGAGACTGCAATGGTGTGATCTTAGTTCACTGTTATCTTTGTCTCCAGGTTCAAGCCATTCTCCTGCCTCAACATCCTTATTAGCTGGGATTACAGGCACACACACCACTATGCCCAGCTAATTTTTGTATTTTTAGTAGAGACAGGGTTTCACCATGTTGGCCAGGCTTGTCTTGAACTCCTGACCTCAAGTGATTCACCTGCTTTGGACTAGCAAAGTGCTGGGATTACAGGTGTGAGCCACCATTCCTGGTCAGGTTTCACTGCCTTGTCTTCCCTGCTCTGAGTTACTTTGTGTGATCTGACAATCAATGATTCCACCCTTCACTGATGTGGATACATTATCTGGGACTGGGTATGTCACCTCCACACACAGAGGGGGTTTGGTCAGTGGCTGATGCTGCATCCTGTGGTGCCTGGATTTTGAACTTAGGGAGTTTTAAATAACCGTTTCTGAAGAGCAGCTTCATTGGCACCTAAAAGGAAGTGACTGAATTGGTCTATGCCATCACATGATATAGATAAGAAACTTTTCCATGTTGCTGTTAACTTCACACTGCTGAGATAAGCAGGCTGTTGACAAGTTAGCATCAATAGCACATTATCAGAGAAAGACAGGCTTGTATTTTGACAATTTACACAAATTTATTAGCCTCCTATGACTCAGTAAAGCAATTTGAAAAAATACAGCTTTATAAGGCATAAATGAATTCATGTTTTAACTAAAGTACTTTCTGGTAAATAGTGCCCATACATTTTAGGAAATATTTTAGTCTTTAGAGCATAAGTAAGGCAAAAACGGGTCCAGGAGTCTACAGATGACCTCCCCTCAACACAAGGCCAAGTCTTTTTTTTTTTTGTTTTTTTTGAGACACAGTTCTGCTCTTGTTGCCCAGGCTAGAGTGCAACAGTGTGACCTCAGTTCACTGCAACCTCTGCCTCCTGTATGCATGTGGTTCTTTTGTGTCAGCCTCCCAAATAGCTAGGATTACAGGAGCATGCCACCACACCTTGCTAATTTTTCTATTTTTAGTAGAGATAGGGTTTGATCATATTGGTCAGAATGGTCTTGAACTCCTGACCTCAGCCTCCCAAAGTGCTGGGATTACAGGCGTGAGCCACCATGCCCAGCCAAGGCCAAGTCTTTTACTGTTGGAGAGACATGATGCTCCTCAGTGACCACGATGGATCAGGACAAAAACAAGAGCATTTTGAAACTATATTTCTAAAGGAAATAATATATTTAATTAATATTTATTTTTACTTACAAGTTCAGTACCTAGACCTTTTTGTTATGACCTATTTTAATGACAAGCTGACTTCAAGGTTTAGAATTAAAAGTTATTTCTTACCTAAACCCACATTTGTACATAAAAATATATAGAGGAAAACATATTTCAAATCATAAACATGGCCAAAAGTTTTCTCTTCTTACTAATGTGACTTGTAATTCTCATACATCTCACAGTTATTTATGGCTTTTGGTCATCTTTATCACTATGGTATATTACACCCTTGCTGACAGCAGGTATGGCACTGCTGGTTTTGGGGAAGAAGGCACTCAGAAGTACATGAGCTAACTATTGGTATTATGACTGAATGAAAAATAGGGTTGCAGCTGGGCACGATGGCTCATGTCTGTAATCCCAGCATTTTGGGAGGCCAAGGCAGGTGAATCATGAGTTCTGGAGTTCAAGACCAGCCTGGCCCATATGGTGAAATCCTGTCTCTACTAAAAAATACAAAAAATTAGCCTGGCGTGGTGGCACACGCCTGTAGTCCCAGCTACTCAGAAGGCTGAGGCAGGGGAATTGCTTGAACCCTGGAGGCAGAGGTTGCAGCTACCTGAGATCATGCCACTGCACTCTAGCCTGGGTGACAGAGTGAGATTTTTTCTGAAAAAAAGAAAGAAAAGAAAAGAAAGGAAAAGAAAAATTAGGGTTGAGATACAAATTTAAGTACATAAGCATTAAAAGTAAAATTTCCGAGGAAAAAGATGCCTGGCATTTTATCCACATGGTTATACTGACTCACAATGTCCAAATTCAACAATTTAACAGTATAAGGTTGACCTAATACATGACACCAATGGAGTATTTTATTATAGCTTTTTTTGGTTTTTGAAACAGAGTCTCACTCTGTCGCCCAGGCTGGAGTGCAATGACGCAATCTTGGCTCACTGCAAGCTCTGCCTCCTGGGTTCACACCATTCTCCTGCCTCAGCCTCCTGACTAGCTGGGCACCCGCCACCATGCCCGGCTAATTTTTTGTATTTTTAGTAGAGACGGGGTTTTACTGTGTTAGCCAGGATGGCCTCGATCTCCTGACCTCGTGATCCACCTGCCTTGGCCTCACAAAGTGCTAGGATTACAGGCATGAGCCGCAGCACCCAGCCTTACTATTATAGCTTAATCATTTAAAAATAACATTTGTTAGTATACAGTTATTATAAACAGTTAATTGTTTACATTCATTATGTGTATTCAAAGAATCTTGTCAGGTCTGAATGCTTTCCCACACTGCTTACATTCATAGGGTTTCTCTCAAGTGTTAGTCCTTCCATGGATTTGAAGGTGTGAGGCTGATCTGAAGGCTTTCCACATTGCTTACATTCACAGAGCTTCTCTCCAATGTGAGTTCTTTCATGGTATCGAAGGGAACTAGAAGAAATGAAGGCTTTCCCACACTGCATACACTCATAGGGTTTCTCTCCCATGTGAGTCCTTTCATGATATTGAAAAGAAGTGGAAGAAATAAAGCCTTTCACACATTGCTTACATTGATAGGGTTTCTCCCTAGTGTGAGTTCATGATACTGAAGAGAACTGGAAGAAGTGAAAACTTTGCCATATTGTTTGCCTTCATAGGGTTTCCTTCCAGTGTGAGTCTTTTCATGTCTATGAAAGGAAGTAGGCAAGCTGAATGCTTTCCTGTATTCTTTACATTCATAGGGTTTCTCTCCAGTGTGTGTTTTGCATGTATTCAAAGGATCTTGGCAGATCTGAATGCTTTCCCACAATGCTTACATTCATAGGGCTTCTCTCCTCTGTGCATCCTTTCATGTACTTGAAAAGAAGAGAAATTATGGAATGCTTTTCCACATTCCTTACATTCATAGGGTTTCTCTCCAGTGTGTGTCCTTTTATGAATTCAAAGATTTTTGACAGATCTGAAGGCTTTCTCACATTGCTAATATTCATAGGGTTTCTATCCAGTGTGAGTCCTACAATGATTTCGAAGGTGTGAGGTAGATCTGAAGGCTTTCCCACATTGCTTACACTCATAGGGGTTCTCTCCAGTGTGAGTCCTTTCATGATATCAAAGGGAAGTGAAAGAAACAAAGACTTTACCACATTTCTTACACTCATAGCGTTTCCAGTGTAAGATTTTTCATGTATTTGAAATGACTTGGCAAAATAAAAGCCTTTCCCACATATCTTACATTTATAAGGTGTTTCTACAGAGTGCATTTTTTTTTATATATACATTAAGTTCTAGGGTACCAGTGCACAACCTGCCGGTTTGTTCCATATGTATACATGTGACATATTGGTGTGCTGCACCCATTAACTCATCATTCACGTTAGGTATATCTCCTAATGCTATCCCTCCCCCTCCCCCACCCCACGACAGGCCCCATTGTGTGATGTTCCCCACCCTGTGTCCGAGTGTTCTCATTCTTCAATTCCCACCTATGAGTGAGAACATGCGGTGTTTGGTTTTTGGTCCTTGCAATAGCTTGCTCAGAATGATGGTTTCCAGCTTCATCCATGTCCCTACAAAGGACACGAACTCATCCTTTTTTATGGCTGCATAGTATTCCATAGTGTATATGTGCCACATTTTCTTTTTTTTTTTTTTTTTTTTGACACGGAGTCTGGCTTTGTCGCCCAGGCTGGAGTGCAGTGGCCGGATCTCAGCTCACTGCAAGCTCCGCCTCCCGGGTTTACGCCATTCTCCTGCCTCAGCCTCCGGAGTAGCTGGGACTACAGGCGCCCGCCACCTCGCCCGGCTAGTTTTTTGTATTTTTTAGTAGAGACGGGGTTTCACCGTGTTAGCCAGGATGGTCTCGATCTCCTGACCTCGTGATCCGCCCGTCTCGGCCTCCCAAAGTGCTGGGATTACAGGCTTGAGCCACCGCGCCCGGCCCACATTTTCTTTATTCAGTTTATCATTGATGGACATTTGGGTAGGTTCCAAGTCTTTGCTATTGTGAACAGTGCCGCAATAAACATACATGTGCATGTGTCTTTATAGCAGTGTGATTTATAATCCTTTGGGTATATACCCAGTACTAGGATGGCTGGGTCAAATGGTATTTCTAGTTCTAGATCCTTGAGGAATTGCCACACTGTCTTCCACAATGGTTGAACTAGTTTACAGTCCCACCAACGGTGTAAAAGTGTTCCTATTTCTCCACATCCTCTCCAGCACCTGTTGTTTACCAACTTTTTAATGATCGCCTTTCTAACTGGTGTGAGATGGTATCTCATTGTGGTTTTGATTTGCATTTCTCTGATGGCCAGTGATGATGAGCATTTTTTCATGTGTCTGTTGGCTGCATAAATGTCTTCTTTTGAGAAGTGTCTGTTCATATCTTTTGCCCACTGTTTGATGGGGTTGATTTTTTCTTGTAAATTTGTTTAAGTTCTTTGTAGATTCTGGATATTAGCCCTTTGTCAGATGGGTAGATTGTGAAAATTTTCTCCCATTCTGTAGGTTGCCTGTTCACTCTGATGGTAGTTTCTTTTGCTGTGCAGAAGCTCTCTAGTTTAATTAGATCCCATTTGTCAATTTTGGTGTTTGTTGCCATTGCTTTTGGTGTTTTAGTCATGAAGTCCTTGCCCATGCCTATACTGTATGGTATCGCCTAGGTTTTCTTCTAGGGTTTTTATGGTTTTAGGTCTAACATTTAAGTCTTTAATCTATCTGGAATTAATTTTTGTATAAGGTGTAAGGAAGGGATCCAGTTTCAGCTTTCTATATATGGCTAGCCAGTTTTCCCAGCACCATTTATGAAATAGGGAATCCTTTCCCCATTCCTTGTTTTTGTCAGGTTTGTCAAAGATCAGATGGTTGTAGATGTGTAGTATTATTTCTGAGGGCTCTGTTTTGTTCCATTGGTCTATATCTCTGTTTTGGTACCAGTACCATGCTGTTTTGGTTACTGTAGCCTTGTAGTATAGTTTGAAGTCAGGTAGCCTGATGCCACCAGCTTTGTTCTTTTGGTTAGGATTGTCTTGGCAGTGCAGGCTCTTTTTGGTTCCCTATGAATTTTAAAGTAGTTTTTTTCCAATTCTGTGAAGAAAGTCATCAGTAGCTTGATGGGGATGGCATTGAATCTATAAATTACCTTGGGCAGTATGGCCATTTTTATGATACTGATTCTTCCTATCCATGAGCATGGAATGTTCTTCCATTTGTTTGTGTCCTCTTTGATTTCGTTGAGCAGTGGTTTGTAGTTCTCCTTGAAGAGTTCCTTCACATCCCTTGTAAGTTGGATTCCTAGGTATTTTATTCTCTTTGAAGCAATTGTGAATGGGAGTTCACTCATGATTTGGCTCTCTGTTTGTCTGTTATTGGTGTATAGGAATGCTTGTGATTTTTGCACATTGATTTTGTATCCTGAGACTTTGCTGAAGTTGCTTATCAGTTTAAGCAGATTTTGGACTGAGACGATGGGGTTTTCTAAATATACAATCATGTCATCTACAAACCGGGACAATTTGACTTCCTCTTTTCCTACTTGAACACCCTTCATTTATTTCTCCTGCCTGATTGCCCTGGCCAGAATTTCCAACACTGTGTTGAATAGGAGTGGTGAGACAGGGCATCCCTGTTGTGTGCCAGTTTTCAAAGGGAATGCTTCCAGTTTTTGCCCATTCAGTTTCATATTGGCTGTCGGTCTGTCATAAATAGATCTTATTATTTTGAGATACATCACATCTATACCTAGTTTGTTGAGAGTTTTTAGCATAAAGGGCTGTTGAATTTTGTTGAAGGCCTTTTCTGCATCTATTATCACGTGGCTTTTGTCTTTGGTTCTGTTTAAATGATGGATTATGTTTATTGATTTGCATATGTTGAACCAGCCTTGCATCCCAGGGATGAAATCAACTTGATTGTGGTGGAAAAGCTTTTTGATGTGCTGCTGGAGTCAGTTTGCCAGTATTTTACTGAGGATTTTTGCATTGATGTTCATCAGGGATATTGGTCTAAAATTCTTTTTTTTTGTTGTGTCTCTGCCAGGTTTTGGTATCAGGATGATGCTGGCCTCATAAAATGAGTTAGGGAGGATTCCCTCTTTTTCTATTGATTGGAATAGTTTCAGAAGGAATGGTACCAGCTCCTCTTTGTACCTCTGGTAGAATTCAGCTGTGAATCCATCTGGTCCTGGACTTTTTTTTGGTTGGTAGGCTATTAATTATTGCCTCAATTTCAGACCCTGTTATTGGTCTATTGAGGGATTCAACTTCCTCCTGGTTTAGTCTTGGGAGGATGTATGTGTCCTGGAATTTATCCATTTCTTCTAGATTTTCTAGTTTATTTGCACAGAGGTATTTATAGTATTCTCTGACGGTAGTTTGTATTTCTAGGGGATTGGTGGTGATATCCCTTTTATCAATTTTATTGTGTCTATTTGATTCTCTTCTCTTTTCTTATTTATTAGTCTTGCTAGCAGTCTATCAATTTTGTTGATCTTTTCAAAACACCAGCTCCTGGATTCACTGATTTTTTGAAGGGTTTTTTGTGTCTCTACGTCCTTCAGTTCTGCTCTGATCTTAGTTATTTCTTGCCTTCTCCTAGCCTTTGAATGTGTTGGCTCTTGCTTCTCCAGTTCTTTTAATTGTGATGTTAGGGTGTCAATTTTAGATCTTTCCTGCTTTCTCTTGTGGGCATTTAGTGCTATAAATTTCCCTCTACACACTGCTTTAAATGTGTCCCACAGATTCTGGTATGTTGTACTTTTGTTCTCATTGGTTTCAAAGAACATCTTTATTTCTGCCTTCATTTTGATATGTACCCAGTAGTCATTCAGGAGCAGGTTGTTCAGTTTCCATGTAGTTGAGTGGTTTAGAGTGAGTTTCTTAATCCTGAGTTCTAGTTTGATTGCTCTGTGGTCTGAGAGACAGTTTGTTATAATTTCTGTTCTTTTGCATTTGCTGAGGAATGCTTTACTTCCAACTATGTGGTCAATTTTGGAATAACTGTGATGTGGGTGCTGAGAAGAATGTATATTCTGTTGATTTGGGGTGGAGAGTTCTGTTGATGTCTATTAGGTCTGCTTGGTGCAGAGCTGAGTTCAATTCCTGGATGTCCTTGTTAACTTTCCATCTCGTTGATCTGTCTAACGTTGACAGTGGGGTGTTAAAATCTCCCATTATTACTGTGTGGGAGTCTAAGTCTCTTTGTAGGTCTCTAGGGACTTGCTTTATGAATCTGGGTGCTCCTGTATTTGGTGCATAAATATTTAGGATAGTTAGCTCTTCTTGTTGAATTGATCCCTTTACCATTATGTAATGACCTTGTCTCTTTTGATCCTTGTTGGTTTAAAGTCTGTTTTATCAGAGACTAGGATTGCAACCCCTGCTTTTTCATTGTTGCTGTTGTTTTCCATTTGCTTGGTAGATATTCCTCCATCCCTTTATTTTGAGCCTATGTATATCTCTGCACGTGAGATGGGTCTCCTGAATGCAGCACACTGATGGATCTTGATTCTTTATCCAATTTGCATGTCTATGTGTTTTAATTGGAGCATTTAGCCCATTTACATTGAAGGCTAATATTGTTATGTGTGAATTTGATCCTGTCATTATGATGTTAGCTGGCTATTTTGCTTGTTAGTTGATGCAGTTTCTTCCTAGCATTGATGGCCTTTACGTTTTTGCAATGGCTGGTACCAGTTGTTCCTTTCTATGTTTGGTGCTTCCTTCAGGAGCTCTTGTAAGGCAGGCCTGGTGGTGACAAAATCTCTCAGCATTTGCTTGTCTGTAAAAGATTTTATTTCTCCTTCACTTATGAAGCTTAGTTTGGCTGGATATGAAATTCTGGGTTGAAAATTCTTTGCTTTAAGAATGCTGAATATTGGCCCCCACTCTCTTCTGGCTTGTAGAGTTTCTGCCGAGAGATTCACTGTTAGTCTGATGGGCTTCCCTCTGTGGGTAACCCGACCTTTCTCTCTGGCTGCCCTTAACATTTTTTCCTTCATTTCAACTTTGGTGAATCTGACAATTATGTGTCTTGCAGTTGCTCTTCTTGAGGAGTATCTTTGTGACGTTCTCTGTATTTCCTGAATTTGAATGTTGACCTGCCTTGCTAGGTTGGGGAAGTTCTCCTGGATAATATCCTGAAGAGTGTTTTCCAACTTGGTTCCATCCCCATCACTTTCAGGTACACCAATCAGACGTAGATTTGGTCTTTTAACATAGTCCCATATTTCTTGGAGGCTTTGTTCTTTTTACTCTTTTTTTCTCTAAACTTCTCACTTCATTTCATTCATTTGATCTTCACTGATACCCTTTCTTCCACTTGATCGAATTGGCCACTGAAGCTTGTACATGTGTCACGTAGTTCTCATGCCATGGTTTGCAGCTCCATCAGGTCATTTAAAGTCTTCTCTATTCTGTTTATTCTAGCTAGCCATTCATCTAATCTTTTTTCAAGGTTTTTAGCTTCTTTGCAATGGGTTCAAACATCCTCCTTTAGCTTGGAGAAGTCTGTTATTACCGATCGTCTGAAGCCTTCTTCTCTCAACTCGTCAAAGTTATTCTCCATCCAGCTTTGTTCCATTGCTGGTGAGGAGCTGTGTTCCTTTGGAGGAGAAGAGGCGCTCTGATGTTTAGAATTTTCAGCTTTTCTGCTCTGGTTTCTCCCCATCTTTGTGGTTTTATCTACCTTTGGTCTTTGACAATGGTGATGTACAGATGGGTTTTGGTGTGGATGTCCTTTCTGTTAGTTTTCCTTTTAACAGTCAGGACCCTCAGCTGAGGTCTGTTGGAGTTTGCTGGAGGTCCACTCCAGACCCTGTTTGCCTGGGTATCACCAGCAGAGGTTGCAGAACAGCAAATATTGCAGAACAGCAAATGTTGCTCCCTGATCCTTCCTCTGGAAGCTTCGTCACAAAGGGGCACCCGGCCGTATGAGGTGTCAGTCGGCCCCTACTGGGAGGTGCTTCCCAGTTAGGCTACTCGGGGCTCAGGGACCCACTGGAGGAAGCAGACTGTCTGTTCTCAGATCTCAAACTCTGTGCGGGGAGGACCACTACTCTCTTTAAAGCTGTCAGACAGGGATGTTTAAGTCTGCAGAAGTTTCTGCTGCCTTTTGTTCAGCTATCCAGTGTGCGCTCTTATGTATGCTTGTGTCCTTTCAGGAATTCGAAGGTTCTTGGCAGATCTGAAGGGTATCCCACATTCCTTACATTCATAGGGTTTCTCTCTGTTGTGTCTCCTACCACACACTCAAAAGTGTGAGGCACATCTGAAGGCTTTCCCTCATTGGTTACACTCATAGGGTTTCTCTTCAGGATGAGTCCTACCATGCATTCGAAGGACTGAGGCAGCTCTGAAGGCTTTCCCACATTGCTTGCATTTATAGGGTTTCTCTCCAGTGTGAGTCCTTTCATGATATCGAAAGGAACTGGAACTACTGAAGGCTTCACCACATTGCTTGCATTCATAGAGTTTCTCTCCAGTGTGAGTTTTTTCATGTCTTTGAAACGATTTGGGACAATAAAAGCCTTTCCCACATATCTTACATTTATAAGGTCTTTCTCCGGAGTGTATTCTTATGTGTGCTTGTGTCCTTTCATGACTTTGAAGGTTCTTCATAGATCTGAAGGCTTTCCCACATTCCTTACATTCATAGGGTTTCTCTCCAGTGTGAGTCCTACCATGCAATCGAAGGTGTGAGGCAGATCTGAAGGATTTCCCACATTGCTTACATTCATAGGGTTTCTCTCCAGTGTGAGTCCTTTCATGATATCGAAGGGAACTGGAATGAATGAAGGCTTTACCACATTGCATGCATTTATAGGGTTTCTCTCCACTGTGAGTTTTTTCATGTCTTTGAAATGAATTGGCAGAACAAAAGCCTTTCCCACATATCTTACATTCATAAGGTCTTTCTCCAGAGTGCATTCTTACGTGTGTTTGAAAACTTGGAAGAGAGGATAATGCTTTCCCACACTGCTTACATTCATAGGGTTTTTTTCCAGAGTGGGTCCTTTCATGTCTACGAACATAATGGGGACACGTGAATGCTTTCCCACATTCCTTACATTGATAAGACTTCTCTCCCATGTGAATCATTTCATGTCTACGACAGCATCTGGGACTATGAAATGCTTTCCCACATTCCTGACATTCATAAGGCTTTTCTCCAGTGTGAGTTCTTTTATGTATTTGAAGGGCAGCAGAATAACTGAAGAATTTACCACATTGTTTACATTCATATGGTTTCTCTCCAGTGTGTGTTCTTTCATGGATAAGATATAAACTGAGACAATGGAAGGCTTTCCCACAAAATTTACATTTATAAGGCCCATCCCCACTGTGCATTATCATGTGTCTTTGAATGCTTGAATGGGATATCAAGGTTTTTCCACATTCTTTACAAGCATAGGGTTTCTCTCCAGTGTGATCCCTTTCTTGTGCTCTAAAGGAGGGGTGATATCTGAAGGCTTTTTTAGGTTGTTGACACTTACATGGCTTCAGTCCATATTCCTCATACTCATATGCTTTGTGTCCAATGTCACCTCTGATGTTCATATTAAAAGATGAGTTACCTGTGCCAACTTCTCCACACACAAAGCTGTCACATGATTTTACTTCAGGAGAAGTTTGCTTCTCCTGGAAGTTCAGCCTGTCTTGTGGAACCTGGGTAAAAGTTTCTTCACAATGACTGTCTTCTTTAATTTCATTGACTTTCTCTTCTATGAGACTCCTGTAAAACATGAGAGGCACATTATGAAGGGTTTATTTATAAGTAATTTTATATTCAACATCAAGTATTGCACTTGCATTTTTAACACTGTCCATCAAAGTGTAGGCTTTCTGCCCTGGCTGAATTGTTTGAAGGTGACTGGACAACGTGTTCTACAAGGTGTCCCAGCCATAACTATTATTTTAAAAAATGTTTATATGGGGCTTCCTAATACTCTTCCCAAGTAAACTCTTTTACAAATACTAAATACTCTGTCATTTTTCTTTTGTTTCAGGGTCTTGTCCTGTTGTCCATGCTGGAGTGCAGTGATACCATCATAGCTTACGGCAGGCTTTACTGGCTCAAGTGATCCTCCTGCCTCAGTCTCCTGAGTAGCTGGGACTACAGACCACAATGCCCGGCTAATTTTTTGCTGTTGTTGATATACGGTCTCGTTATGTTGCCCAGGCTGTTCTTGAACTGCTGGCCTCAAGCTATCCTCCTATCTCCACTTCTCAAAGGATTGGGATTACAGGAGTTAGCCCACAGCCTATGTCACATTTACATTTTTTTTTTTTTGATCAAATATTTTAAAAATAAATGAACTTGATCCTGGACTTAGTTCTTTGTTTTACTTATTTTCAATATATTGTCATATTCTAAGATTGTCTAGAGAGACACTGCTTTGTCTTGTAAGTACAAATTACCTGAAGTTTCTCCTGGGGTTTTGGTACTCATATTCAATGTTCTGGTCTTTCCAACTTTTTCCTAAAATACAGACACACAAAAATAGTCCTGAGGCATTAAAAAATTGTGAAAAATTATTAGATTCTATGCCCATGATTTACTGCAGCCATACCTCATTTATTCATCAAAGTATTTCCTGTCTATGTTCTAAATCACTCAACAGCATTGATGAGCTAGAAACACTGGTTCACTAATGGACTGAGGAAAGGAATATTGTCATTCTTACCTATAGAGGTTAAGTTCCTGAAAGTTTCCAGCATCACTTCCCTGTAGAGATTCTTCTGAAAAATATCCAGCAAAGCCCACTCCTCCTGGGTGAAGTTCACAGCCACATCCTCAAAGGCCACTGGGTCCTGAAACATCTCACATGTGTAGAGGAGGATGGGTGAGAGTGACAGCACTGGGGGCCTAGACTCTATTCCCAAGATGTTCTCAGGATGCCGTGGACTCCAAACACTTATTCCTTGCTTTGCTCATCAGATCCTTTTCCCCCTGTATCTACAGGGAGAAACTTTCTTCCATAACGCAATTTTTTTTTTTTTTTTTTTGAGATGGAGTCTCGCTCTGTCACCCAGGCTGGAGTGCAGTGGCCCGATCTCGGCTCACTGCAAGCTCTGCCTCCCCAGTTCAAGTCATTCTCCTGCCTCAGCCTCCCGAGTAGCTGGGACTACAGACGACTGCCACCATGCCTGGCTAATTTTTTTGTGTGTTTTTAGTAGAGGCGGGGTTTCACTGTGTTAGCCAAGATGGTCTCGATCTCCTGACCTCGTGATCTGCCCACCTTGGCCTCCCAAAGTGCTCAGATTACAGGCGTGAGCCACCGTACCTGCCTTTTTTTTTTTTTTTTTGAGACAGATTTTCACTCTTGTCGCCCAGGCTGCACCACTGGGGTCTAGCACTTCTATTTCCTCAGCCTCCTGAGTAGCTAAGATTACAGGCATGTGCCACCATACCCAGCTAAGTTTATATTTTTACTAGAGACAGGGTTTCTCCATGTTGGTCAGGCTGCCGACCTCAGGTGATCTGCCTGCCTCAGCCTCCCAAAGTGCTGGGATTACAGGTGTGAGCCACCATGCCCCACCAGCAGTTGTTTGGTTTTGGTTTTTTTAAGACAGTATCTTGCACTGTTACCCAGGCTGGAGTGTAGTGCCACCATCTTGGCTCACTACAACGTCTTACTCCTGGGTTCATGCGATTGTCATGCCTCAGCCTCCTGAGTGGTTGAGACCACAGGCATGTGCCACCACACCTGGCTAGTTCATAAAGCAATTGTGATGCTAGAACTGAACAAGGGGTAAAGTCAAAGTCACAGCAGGATAGGAAAATGTGTGTATTCACTGAACCCAGGGAGAAAAGTGAGCTGCCTGGGCTGTCCCTAATGTCTCTTTGGACTGTGGGTCTGCAGCACCTGTCAAAATAGAGTCCTGTGAATTCATATGCAGAACAAAGTTAACAATAGCAGACCTGAGGCCGTGCATCCTTGAAAATGCCTGTTCCCAAAGTGTAATCTTTGTTGATATTGTCAGAGGAAGCAGATAGCTAGCAAAGAGCATGATGGGGAGCCCCTGCTCTTTGAGGGAGTCACCCCCAGGGACTACCCAAAACAGGCATGCTAGATATAAGCAGAGAGTAGGGGAATCACCTGGGTAGAAAGAAACTTCCATTATGATCTCCAGGAATCATTCACTTTGCAGTTATCCTGCCAGAATGTAGCTAGATAGATGATGACAGGGCAAAGGGGACATTCCTAAAAAAAACCTGGCACTGTATGTACACAAGAGGACAAACAAGAAACTCCTAAGAGACACCCAGGTGTAATAAGCACAGATTTAACTACTATACGACCTTCCTGAGGTGGCAGTAATAAGCAATGCAGCCAATAACCTATCCACTGACAGCTGAATGGGAAAACAAAATGTGGTAAGCATATACACAAAATGCGATATTATTTACTCTTAGAAAATGACATCTTAGCCGGGCATGGTGGCTCATGCCTGTAATCCCAGCACTTTGGAAGGCCAAGGTGGGCAGATCACCTGAAGGTCTGAGGTTGAGATCAGCCTCACCAGCATGGAGAAACCCCATCTCTACAAAAAATACAAAATTACCCAGGCGTGTTGGCATGTGCCTGTAATCCCAGCTACTCAGGAGGCTGAGGCAGGAGAATTGCTTGAACCCAGGAGGCAGGTGAGCCAACATTGTGCCACTGCACTCCAGCCTGGGCAACAAGAGTGAAACTCCGACTCAAAAACAAAAAAGAAAAGAAAATGAAATCGTGGCCCGTACTACAACATGCATGAAACCTCTGGATAATTTTGAAAAAAGCAAAATATAATAGAATTCATCTTAGAGAACTTAAGTAGATTTGTCAATCCATCTCAACTGTACCTGTAAAATTTCTTCAGCTGATAAGTTTTACATTCTTTTAAGATAAGTAATGATAATAAATCATGGTAGCAGCCAGGCATGGTGGCTCATGCCTATAATCCCAGCACTTTGGAAGATTGAGGCGGGCAGATCACTTGAGGCCAGCAGTTTGAGACTAGCCTGACCAACGTGGTGGAACTCCATCTCTAAAAAAATACAAAAATTAGCCAGGCGTGGTGGCATGTGTCTATAGTCCCAGTTACTTGAGAGGCCAGTGTGGCAGAATCATTTGAACCTAGGAGGCGGAGGTTGCAGTGAGCCGAGATCACGCCACTGCACTCCCACCAGGGCGACACAGTGAGACTGTCTTAAAACCAACAAACAAAACACCATAAGAATGTCCTAACAGAGGCAGAAAAGGCATCTGACAAGCCTTAATCAATTTATGCCTAGTGTTGCATTTTTGGAAAGCTAAGGATGTGGGAGTTATTTATATCCTACTGCTTAAGGTCATGGCCAAAGTCTGATTTTTCACACGTCTGCAATTCAAAGAAGTGTAACCTCCAGCATAAATAGGTTAATATCTCCTCACGATTAAAAATGCTCAATAAATTAAATATACGAGAAGATCCCATAAGATGACAAGACAGGGCCGGGCGCGGTGGCTCAAGCCTGTAATCCCAGCACTTTGGGAGGCCGAGACGGGTGGATCACGAGGTCAGGAGATCGAGACCATCCTGGCTAACATGGTGAAACCCCATCTCTACTAAAAAATACAAAAAAAAAAAAACTAGCCGGGCGAGGTGGCGGGCGCCTGTAGTCCCAGCTACTCGGGAGGCTGAGGCAGGAGAATGGCTTGAATCCGGGAGGCGGAGCTTGCAGTGAGCTGAGATCCGGCCACTGCACTCCAGCCCGGGCGACAGAGCGAGACTCCGTCTCAAAAAAAAAAAAAAAAAAAAAAGATGCCAAGACAGGCACTAGAAACAGAAAAATCTACCATAAAGACAAGTATTAAAAATGCAAACCCAGAAGCCAAGGCAGACAGATCAATTGAGCCCCGCAGTTCCAGACCAGCCTGGGCAACATAAGGAGACCCCGTCTCCATAATAAAGTAAAACATTAGGCATGGTGGCACAAAACAAACGGTATTGAAACACCTGAATTAGCAAATGCAAAGAAATGAATTAGACACAGAACTGTACCTTTTACAAAACTACTTCCTATTGAATCGTTTACTCAAATGGAAAATGCAAACCTCACAACTTCTAGAACATAACACTTGTGAAAACCAAGACAACCTTGGATTTGCCAATAAGGTTTCACACACAACACAAAAAGCATGATATGTGAATGAGAAAATCGATAAATTGGACTTCATTCAAAACAAAAATGTTTTGGAAAAGACTCTGTTAACAGAATAAAAAGACAGGTGGCAGACTGGGACAAAATATTTGCAGAACACCTATCTGATCAAGAACTGGTACCCAAAAGGTATGAAGAACTCCTAAAATTCAGTAAGAAAAAAAACAACCAATCAAAAAAAAGGCAAAAGGTCAGGGGTGGTGGCTCACACCTGTAATCGCAGCACTTTGGGAGGCAGAGATGGATGGATCACCGAGGTCAGGAGTTTGAGACCAACCTGACTAACATGGTGAAACCCTGTCTCTAGTAAAAATACAAAAATTAGCCGGGGGCGGGGTGCAGTGGCCTGTAATCCCAGCACTTAGGGAGGCCGAGATGGGTGGATCACAAGGTCTGGAGATCGAGACCATCCTGGCTAACACAATGAAACCCCGTCTCTACTAAAAATACAAAAAAAAAAATTAGCTGGGTATAGTGGTGGGCACCTATAGTCCCAGCTACTCAGGAGGCTGAAGCAGGAGACTGGAGTGAACTCGGGAGGCAGAGCTTGCAGTGAGCTGAGATCACACCATAGCCCTCCAGCCTGGGTGAGAGAGCCAGACTCCGTCTCCAAAAAAAAAAAAAAAAAAAAATTAGTTGGGCCTGGTGGTTAAGAGCCTGTAATCCCAGCTACTCAGGAGGCTGAGGCAGGAGAATCGCTGGGACGGGGGAGACAGAGGTTGCAGTGAGCTGAGATCGCGCCGCTGTCCTCCAGCCTGGGTGACAGAGCCAGACTCAGTCTCAAAAAAACAGCTCAATCTTTCCAAATATATCTCCCCCTAAAGAATGTAATTATGGCAAACAAACATGACAGGATGCTCTACATTACATGCTATTAAAGAGCAAATGAAAACAGGCTGGGCACAGTGCCTCACGCCTGTAATCCAGCCCTTTGGGAAGCTGAGGCAGCTGGATCACCTGAGGTCAAAAGTTTGAGACCAGCCTGGCCAACATGGTGAAACCGTTTCTACTAATACTAACAGCGGCCATGTGTGGCAGCGAACACCTGTAATCGCAGCTACTCAGGAGTCTGAGTCAGGAGAATCACTTAAACCCGGGAGGCAGAGGCTGCAGCGACATTGTACTCCGGTCTGGGTAACATGAATGAAACTCCGTCTCCAAAGGAATTAAAAAAAAAAAAAAAGAAAGGAAAAAAACAGTGAAGCAGCAGCAAATACCTGGTGGAGTAGCTAAAATCCAAAACACTGACACTTCCTAATGCCAATGACAGTGAACTCTCCTTCACTATGAATGTGAATGGAAAATTCTACAGCCGATTTGGAAGACAGTCTGCGGAGCCCTGAAGAAAATAAGCGTGGTCTTACTGATTCAGTAGTCTCATTCCTACATATTGACCTAAACGAAGTGAAAACTGATGTCCACACAAAAGTCCTCCCACAAACATTTTTAGCAGCTACTCATAACTGCCAAAAACTAGATTCTAACAAGGTGAGTCTTTAAAAAAAATAATAATAATAATAGACAAGGTCTCACACTGTATCTACCAGGCTGGTCTCTAAATCCTGGCCTCAAGCAATCTTCTCACCTCAGTGTCCCACGTGCTGGGAACTCAGGGATGCGGCATCACACCAGGCTCAAGAGGAATCTTTCAACAGGGGAATAAAGAAACAAACCATGGTAACATCTGTACAATAGAATGTTACTCAGTGATGAAAAAAAATGGGTGGCTCCCGCTTGTAATCCCAGCACTTTGGGAGGCTGAGGCGGGTGGATCACCTGAGGCCAGGAGTTCAAGACCAGCCCGGCCAACATGGTGAAACCCTCTCTCTACTAAAAATACAAAAACTAGTCGAGTGTGGTGGTGGGCACCTGTATTTCCAGCTACTCAGGAGGCTGAGGCAGAAGAATTGCTAGAACCCAGGAGGCAGAGGTTGCAGTGAGCCAAGATCAAGCCACTGCACTCCAGCCTGGGCAACAAAGCGAGATTCTGTCTCAAAAAAATAAGGAGGGGGGAACTATGAGCCTGGAAGAAAAATGTGGGAACTCTGTGGATTTATCTGCTCAGTGTTTTGGGGAAACAACCATTGTCCTAAATAATAAAATCCATTAAATAAGAAAGTGAATTAACTATCATTCCATATAAGGTTCATAACTGAGTTAAAATAAAATCTGATATAAAATATCACATATTGGTTGTCATTTGCATAAAAAACATGCAAAAATAAAATATACTGATGAGGATGCGTACCCAGGTTGTGAAAGTGTAAGGAAAAGTAAGGCAATTATCTTATCATTCCCAATACTGGCTCCATCATTATTTGAATTCATTGTGCAATTCTTTCATGTATTTTGTGCATATGTAATATTTTAGTAAGTTTCTAGAATGCACACTATACAGAAATAAATCTCAGTGAATTTTAATTATCAGCAACAATCTGCTGAATGTAATTTTTAAAAGACAGCATACTCTGTTGAAACTAATTTTTTTTTTCTTTTTCTTTTTTTTTTTGAGACGGAGTCTCTCTCTGTCGTCCAGGCTGGAGTGCAGTGGCGCCATCTCAGCTGACTGCAAGCTCCGCCTCCTGGGTTCACGCCATTCTCCTGCCTCAGCCTCCTGATTAGCTGGGACTATAGGCACCCACCACCATGCTAGGCTAATTTTACATATTTTTAGTAGAGACAGGGTTTCACCATGTTAGCCAGGATGGTCTTGATCTCCTTACCTTGTGATCCACCCGCCTCGGCCTCCCAGAGTGCTGGGATCAGAGATGTGAGTCACCGCACCCAGCCCTTTTCTTTTCTTTTTTTTTTTTTTTTTGAAACAGAGTCTCATTCTGCTTCCCAGGCTGGAGTGTAGTGGTGCAATCATAGCTCACTGCAACCTGGAACTCTCAGACTCAACAGATCCTTCTACTTCAGCCTCCTGAGTAGCTGGGACTGCAGGCACACATCACAATGATGAGGTAATTTTTTGCACAGGCAAAGTTTGTCATGTTGCTGAGGCTGGAATAATCTTTTATTTTATTTCATTTTTTTATTTTTGAGATGGAGTTTAACTCTTGTTGCCCAGGCTGGAATGCAATGGTGCAATCATAGCTCACTGCAACCTTGGCCTCCGGGTTCAAGTGATTCTCTTGCCTCAGCCTCCTGACTAGCTGGGATTACAGGCATGCGCCACCAGGCCTGGCTAACTTTGTATTTTTAGTAGAGACAGGGTTTCTCCATGTTCATCAGGCTGATCTCCAACTCCTGACCTCAGGTGATCCGCCCACCTCTGCTTCCCAAATACTGGGATTACAGGCATGACCCATCATGCCCAGCCACTAATTTCTATTAAAACTAATTTTCTTGAAGTCCAAAAAAGTCTCAGAAAGGATATATAAAATGATTCTTATGTAAAAAGTCTACACTGAAAAACATCAATATAAAATGAAATAAATGGAAAAATGTCATGTGTCCTTAAAAGGAGATTAAATAGCACTATGATGTAACCTTTCTGAAATATGACTACAGTTATATTTTATTCCATGAAATGTACAAGGCAGTTTGTTTTGTTCACTAAAATTAAGAAAAAACTACTTCTAAAAACTGAAATACAAGACAATGACTAAGAATAACCAAGATGCTCTACAGAATATGGTTGGGGGGTGTTATGGCGTGAATATTTGCATCCCTCCAAAAAAATCACACATTAATAACCTACCCCCCAATATAGTATTAGAAGTTGACATCTCTGAAAAGTCATTAGGATTAGATGACAGCATTAAGAGTCGATCCTTTCTGAATGAGATTAGTGCTCTTATAAGAAGACACAGGAGAGCCGGCTTCCTCTCTTTTCTGTCATGTGAAGAAACCACAAGAAGATGACCATCTGCAAACCAGGAAGCGGGC
The DNA here is from genome assembly GCF_007565055.1 of Rhinopithecus roxellana. Classification (NCBI taxonomy): domain Eukaryota; kingdom Metazoa; phylum Chordata; class Mammalia; order Primates; family Cercopithecidae; genus Rhinopithecus; species Rhinopithecus roxellana. The sequence goes on from NC_044556.1 coordinate 4,655,035, forward strand.
CCTTACCGGACACTAGATCTGCCAGCTCCCTGAACGTGGACTTCACAACCTCAAGAACTGCCAGAAATAAATGTTTATTCTTTAAGTCACCCAGTCTATGGTAATTTGATACAGCAGCCCAAGATAACTAAGATAGAGAGGCAATACACCCAACCACTGAACACCATAGCTTTGAACTCTATACTAATTAAGAGAAAATGGGCCGGGCGCGGTGGCTCACGCCTGTAATCCCAGCACTTTGGGAGGCCGAGGCGGGCGGATCACAAGGTCCGGAGATCGAGACCACGGTGAAACCTCGTCTCTACTAAAAATACAAAAAAAAACTAGCCGGGCGAGGTGGCAGGCGCCTGTAGTCCCAGCTACTCAGGAGGCTGAGGCAGGAGAATGGCGTGATCCCAGGAGGCGGAGCTTGCAGTGAGCCGAGATCCGGCCACTGCACTCCAGCCTGGGGGACAGAGCGAGACTCCGTCTCAAAAAAAAAAAAAGAGAAAATGGTATTATCGGAGAGATGGAAAGATAGGCCAATGGAAAACATCAAATTGTGAAACCAGGGCATTTAGTTGTTTATTTTATTTTATCTTATTTTATTTTATTTTATTTTTACTATTATTTTTTACGGGCATTTCGCTCTTAGTGCCCAGGCAGGACAGCAATGGTGTGTTCTCGGCTCACTGCGACCTCCACCTCCCAGGTTCATATGATTCTCCTGTTTCAGCCAACCGAGTAGCTGGGATTACAGCCATGCACCACCACGCTTGGCTAATTTTGTACCTTTAGTAGTGACAGGGTTTCACCAGATTGGTCAGGCTGATCTTGAACTCCTGACCTCGGGTGTTCCTCCCACCTCAGCCTCCCAAAGTGCTGGGATTACAGATGTGAGCCACCGTGCCCAGTCTGGGCATCTGTTTAAGGTAATGTGAAACTATGACAAACCAGGTGTTGTCAGCCAATGATGCAAGTGGTGAACACTTAACAGAAAAAGCAGGGACAAATGGTTCTCTACCGGAGAATAATCAGTTTACTACCCATTGTTTCCATATACAATAATTTAATTAATTCTAGAGCTGCCGGATATGGTGAGTTCTTATAATTATATGTTACCTTAGCATGCATTTCCTTTATGGATTTACTTTGCTCATAATAGAAGAAAACTTTATTCAAACTCAACAGTTTCCAGGTCTCCACCTCCTCCCAGTTCCTCCATGGGGTCAACTCACATATATTTCTTTTTTTTTTTTTTTTTTTTTGAGATGGAGTCTCGCTCTGTCGCCCAGGCTGGAGCACAGTGGCCAGATCTCAGCTCACTGCAAGCTCCGCCTCCCAGGTTCACGCCATTCTCCTGCCTCAGCCTCCCGAGTAGCTGGGACTACAGGCACCCGCCACCTCGCCCGGCTAGTTTTTTGTATTTTTTACTAGAGACGGGGTTTCACTGTGTTAGCCAGGACGGTCTCCATCTCCTGACCTCGTGATCCGCCCGTCTCGGCCTCCCAAAGTGCTGGATTACAGGCTTGAGCCACCGCGCCCGGCCAACTCACATATATTTCTTACACAACTGCATTCTGGTGACCACCTCCCTGTGGGACAGCTACATATAACCAATTTGAGTTGTCTCGCTAACACTTACATCCCACATGGATGGCACAGACCAGCTTTTAATCACAGTGTGACTTCACAGAACTAGTGCCTGCTTGCTCTAAATCCACCAGAAACAACTCCCTGAGAGACACTTCCTTGGTCTATTCCCTCAACCCTGAGAAAAGCTCTGGCCCACAGGTCCCTGTCTGTCCTGCTCCCCACCTGCTGGTTGAATGTGCATCCTGGATGTTCCCCCCACTCTGTGTTGCTCTGCAGGTGTGCTGCCCTCATCTCCTGGGATTGTGAGCAGTGCTTTGCTGAGTTGCCTCTTCTGTGTCTCACTGACCTACGCAATCATTCTTGGATTTGGCCCTAGTGAAAAATGTAATGTAAAGTTAATTTGAAACACTCAAGCTGCAATGTATGAACAATTCTTTACAAGGGACAAGCCCACAGAGGGGCAGTGCTGGCTGGAACACAGGTCTGACTGATGTGTCAGCACAGGTCACCCCATCACATGAGACATCTCTCCACCCCCATCCTCCTCACTAAAGCGCTCAGTGACTACTTTCCACCAACACCGCACTATACCCCGCTGTGTACCCCCTTCCATATTCTGATTTGCAGGCTACTGGTCCGCCCTGCTGGGGTGGGCTTTCCTTGTCTTTTGGGGTTTTGTCTCCCTTCACAGTTGACACAATCCAGACGACAGGAATCATCTCTCCTTTCCCTCAATAGCACCATCCAACTGGCTGACAGCTGCGTGTCTCCAACTTATGAAAACTGGGGTTTGGAAAGAAAAGCTGAGCATCTCCAAGGTTGGCTATCTAGATGCAGAGTATACCAGGAGTCTCCCTGCACCAGAGGCATTCAGCTGCTCTCTTGGGAGTCCCCATTCTCCTACCTCACTCTGTCCCCGGGGAGGAGTGACCCAGGGGCTGATACTCATGAGGCCCTCCAAGAGACAGGGAAGCTGTGGACATATTAGGTCACCCCAATTCTGCCACCCAGGACCAAGAAAACATAGGAGAGTGCACTGAAGACACAATACCCTTTGAAGTTTCCAAAGGGGAGCCTCAACCAAAAGACAATCTGATAAAATGTGTTTCCACAACAGAGGAAAGGAGAAGCATGCACATTTTGACAGGAAAGTGTCTGGTGGTGATTCTCTGAACATTTCACATGAGAGGAAAGGAGAAGTGCTCCATGACTGTTTCCCACCAACACTGCATTCTGTCCCCTGTGTACCCCCATGTATATTTTGCTTTGCAGGCTATTGCTGTACCCCGTTGGAGTGGCCTTTCCTTGTCTTTTGGGATATTTCTCTCTTCACAGTTGAGACATTCAGAAGACAGGAATCATTTCTCCTTTTCCTCAATAGCAACATCCAACTGGCTGACGGCCATGTGTCTCCAATGAATGGAAACTGGAGTTGGGAGAGAGAAGCTGAGCACCCCAAGAATTGGTGATTTAGATGAAGAGTATACCAGGCATCTCCTCCACCATTAGTCATTCAGGGGCTCCCTCAGGAGGCCCCACTCCCCTAGGCACTGATACCCATGAGATGCTCCAGGAGACAGGGCAGTCGTGGGGATCTTGAGTCAGCCCCACGCAGTTCCAAAACTCAAAACCAGGAAAAGATAGGAGGGTGTACAGACGACACATCACCCTGTAAAGTTTCCAGATAGGAACCTCATCCCAAAGACATCCTGATAAGGTGTCTGTGTCTAGGAAAGATAAGAGGAGAGGCAGAAAGGTTTTTCGGGAAAATGTCTAGTGGTTATTTTCTGCTTTCCTGTCATGTGAAATGTTCAGAAACAGATTTCACTGCAAGCCCTTGAAGAGTTAGGCTGTGGTATGAGGGTGGAGGATTTGAGGCCCTACTTCCCATATCTTTGGAAAATGCCAGGGGAAACCAGTTTCCCTGGGGATTGTGAAAAAATTTAAATAAAAAACAATGAGACCGAACTGTATGCAATGTCTGAAGCTCCTACTTAAAGATCCTGAAATTAGGCCGGGTGCGGTGGTTCAAGCCTGTAATCCCAGCACTTTGGGAGGCTGAGACGGGCGGATCACAAGGTCAGGAGATCGAGACCATCCTGGCTAACACCGTGAAACCCCGTCTCTACTAAAAATACAAAAAACTAGCCGGGCGAGGTGGTGGGCGCCTGTAGTCCCAGCTACTCGGGAGGCTGAGGCAGGAGAATGGCGTGAACCCGGGAGGCGGAGCTTGCAGTGAGCTGAGATCTGGCCACTGCACTCCAGCCCGGGCGACAGAGCAAGACTCCGTCTCAAAAAAAAAAAAAAAAAAGATCCTGAAATTAAATTTAAATGCAACCCTTCAAAACTACTAATTTATAGGGAAATGAAATTTATGTTTCATCAGACAGAATCCACCAATTAATCTCTGATTACATAACTAGAAATTTTCTACCTAAGTCAGGCCAGGCAAGCTGGCTTCTACCTGTAATCTCACCACTTTAGGAGGCCAAGGTGGGCAGACCACTTGAGGACAAGAGTTTGAGACCAGCCTGGCCAACATGGTAAAACCCCGTGTTTACTAAAAATACAAAAATTAGCCGAGTGTGGTGGCACATGCATGTAATCCCAGCTACTTGGGAGGCCGAAGCAGGAGAATTACTTGAACCCAGGAGGCAAAGGCTGCAGTGAACTGAGATCGTGCCACTGTACTCCACCCTGGGCCACAGAGTGAGACCCTATCTCAAAACAAACAAACAAACAAACAAACAAAAACAACAAAGTAATTCAAATATTTAAGCTGGTGGATCTCTATCTTGAAGCAATGTGATCATGGGGTTGAGTCACATGACACACAGCTTTCACATAGCCAGCTGGAACTCTCCTTTCCCTGATTACAGATTCACCTTCTTTCTTACCTATAGTGTTTTGTAAAATGTTCTAAATGATTGAAAGGAAACAGGAAAGACCCTTTCCCTCTTCACTTTTTATTTTTTAATTTAATATGATTTTTCACAATTGAGATGGGGTCTCACTATGTTGCCCAGGCTGGTCTTGAACTCCTGAGATCAAGCCATCCACCTGCCTCGGCCGCCCAAAGTGCTGGGGTTCCAGGTGTGAGCCATCCCGCCAGGCCCCTCTTCACTACTGATCTCTGTAGTAGACTAACTTCCCTCTTGACTTCCTCACACAAAGACTTCATGCCTATCACATTGTCTTCAGCTGGAATGTTAAATTCACTCTTTTAAATTGAAAAGGAAATAAAAACCAGCTAGAAAGAAAAGAATACAAGCTCTGGGGGAAAAAAGCAAACCCTAAAGAATTAAGTTGTTAGCCGGGTGCAGTGGTTGGTATCTGTAATCTCAGCACTTTTGGAGGCCAAGGAAGCAGGACTGTTTGAGTCCAGGAGCCAGAGACCAGCCTAGGCTACATATCGAGACACCACCTCCGTTAAAAAAAAAAATCAGCCAGGTGTGCTGGTGGGCAACTGCAGTCTCAGCTACTTGGGAAGCTGAGGTGCTTGAACCAGGGAGGTCAAGGCTGCAGCAAGCCATGATCACACCACTGCTCCAGCCTGGGCCACAGAACAAGACATTAGCTCACAGAAAAAAATAAAATTAAACTATTGTACCTCATACATCAGCCTTGTATGGAAAATGCAATCCTATTATATTTATTTGCAATTTCTCTATATAAGTGTTAGGGAAGCAGGGGCCTAGGGGAGCCAGAGTAACACCAATTTAAGTTCAGCTCCATCTTGAGACTAACAAGAAACACTCCTTGCCAGTCACAACCCGTGGTCATCAAATGTTTCCCATGAAGGAAACAGCCTGAAGATGCCTGCAAGTATCCTTACACTCCCACAACAACAGAACGTCCCGATGTCCCAATACCCGTAACAATACGTGCTTTCAAGATAATTACAGTTACGTTTTAATGCACTTAGGTGCTAAAATGTAAAGGGTAGTTTTCTTTAAATCAACAGAGTAATAAATTTTGTGACGCTGTCAGCCCACATGCAGGTAGGCACAGGTTAGTTTAGTCTTCACATAGACAAGACTCCCACATAAGAAACACTTAGTACATTCCTCTACTTGCTTTATAAAGATGCTGTATGCTGTAAGAGAATCACTCTTTCTTTTCCTTCCTTCCTTTTCTTTTCTTTTTCTTTCTTCCTTCCTCCCTCCCTCCCTCCCTTGCCTTTCCTTTTTTTTTTTTTTTTTTAATAGAGACAGGGTCTCGCTGTGTTGGCCAGCTGGGTCTTGAACTCTTGCCTCCCAAGTACATGGGACTACAGGTGCAGGCCACCACACCCAGCTAATTTTTGTTATTTTTGGAAAAGACAGGGTTTTCCTATGTTGCCCAGGCAACATGCTCTTGAACTGCTGACCAGAAGTGATCCTCCCACCTCGGCCTCCCAATGTGATTGGAAAACAGATCTAAGTCATCATGCTAGCCCAGAGCAAGCTTTCAACAAACTCTCTTCTCACTGCACTTTGTGACTCATCTTGAATTCCTTCCTGTGTGAGATCCAAGAATTCTCTTGGGGTCTGATCACGACCTCTTTTCCTGGTGATATAAGCAAGAACTTAACTTCCAATTTTAGAATACTGAGTCCACTTCTCTGGAGTCTATTTTTTTCCTGAATGGGCCATTGCTATCTTTCCACTTGAATAAACTCTTCAAACTGAAATCTGAACCTTTCAATTATTTTGGGTTGACAAGTCCAAATAAGGCAACTGCATCTCTGCCACCAATCAAGCATTTATCTGGTTTGTCTCCTCATGCACCTAATAAAAGCCTAGCCTTCAATCTGTAAACCAAAAATAAATACATACCTTCTGGTCTGGTGAGGTGGCTCACACCTGTAATCTCAGCACTTTGGGAGGCCGAGGCGGGTGAGTCACTTGAGGTCAGGAGTTCGAGAACAGCCTGGCCAACATGGTGAAACCCCATCTCTACTAAAAGCGCAAAAATTAGGCGGGCCTGGTAGTGCATGTGAGGAAAAGAAAGAGAGATCAGATTGTTACTGTGTCTATGTAGAAAAGGAAGACATAAGAAACGCCATTTTGGTATGTACTAAGAAAAATTGTTCTTCTTTGAGACGCTGTTAATCTGTAACTTTAGCCCCAACCCTGTGCTCACAGAAACCTGTGCTGTATTGAATCAAGGTTTAATGGATTTAGGGCTGTGCAGGATGTGCCTTGTTAACAATATGTTTGCAGGCAGTATGCCTAGTAAAAGTCATCACCATTCTCCATTCTCTATTAACCAGCGGCACAATGCACTGTGGAAAGCCGCAGGGACCTCTGCCCAAACAAGCCTGGGTATTGTCCAAGGTTTCCCCCAACTGAGACAGCCTGAGATATGGTCTCGTGGGAAAGACCTTATATCCCCCAGCCCGACACCTGTGAAGGGTCTGTGCTGAGAAGGAGTAGTCAAAGATGGAGGCCTCTTTGAAGTTGAGATAAGAGGAAGGCTTCTGTCTCCTGCTGGTTCCTGGGAATGGAATGTGTCTGTGTAAAGCCCACCATTCATTCTATTCTGAGAGGAGAAAACCCGCCCTGTGGGAGGCGAGATATGCTGGCAGCAACACTGCTCTGTTACTCTTTGCTACACTGAGATGTTTGTGTAAAGTGAAACAGAAATCTGGCCTACCTGCACATCCAGGCACAGTACCTTTCCTTGAACTTACTCATGATACAGGTTCCTTTGCTCACATGTTTCCCTGCTGACCTTCTCCCCACCATCACCCTGTGGCCCTGCCACACTCCCCTCGCCAAGATAGTAAAAATAATGATCAATAAATACGGAGGGAACTCAGAGACCAGCACCGGTGTAGGTCCTCGCATGTTGAGCACTAGTCTCCTGGGCCCACTGTTCTTTCTCTATACTTTGTCTCTGTGTCTTATTTCTTTTCTCAGTCTTTCATCTCCACCTGATGAGAAATACCCACAGGTGTGGAGGGGCAGGCCCCCTTCAGGTGCGTGCCTGTAATCCCAGCGACTCGGAAGGCTGAGGCTGGAGAATCGCTTGAATTCGGAAGGTGGAGGTGGCAGTGAGCCGAGATCGAGCCATTGCACTCCAGCCTGAGTGACAGAAGGAGACTGTTTCAGACAAAAACAAAAACAAAGTACCTTCCCAGGTAAGGGAAGTGACCGGCTCTTGGCCAAGGGGACCCCCAAAAAACCCTGAAAATTGAGTTCCTCTGTATGACAGGATGGGAGGTGAGACAGGCTTCCTTACACCCTCTCCCTTTAGGAGTTTAGATGCAGCAACTGACACACATTAATGTAAAAACAGACATCATCAGACTGGAAAAAAAAGACTCCTGTGGCAATAAGATACCAAATTACAAACAAGACCTAAGGCCACGCAAGGCAAGGGTAAGTCATGCCTTAGAATTCATAAAATCTAGAGAAACAGGTCTGTTTTTTGGCTGGGATGGAATCAAGTGGCAGATAACAGACCCCCTTCCTTCAGCATTCCTTCCTACCTCCTCCAAACTTTAGACAAAGCTTCACACTCTTAACCAGCTGCCACCTACTGAATCCCCCAACCACCTGTGCCTTCTAATCCCCCTTCCACAGGTCCCACCCTTTCTGTTTTTTGTTTCTGTTTTTTTTTTTAGACAGTCTCACTCTGTCGCCAAGGCTGGAGTGCAGTGGCACTGTGTGGGCTCACTGCAACCTCCCTCTCCTGGGTTCAAGCAATTCTCCTGCCTCAGCCTCCCGAGTAGTTGGGATTACAGGCGTCCACCACCATGCCCGGCTAGTTTCTTTTTTATATTTTTAGTAGAGACGCGGTTTCATCATGTTGACCTGGCTGGTCTTGAACTCCTGACCTCAGGTCATCCACCTGCCTCGGCCCCGCAAAGTGCTGGGATTACAGGCGTGAGCCACCGCGCCCGGCCAGGTCCCTTTCTGCCAAAGGAACTTACACCTTCCAGTAACTAATTATTTTCCCTGCAATTCCTGTCCCTCTAAAATGAATAAAACCAAACTGTTTTGAGCCGCCTCGGGACCACTCACTCCAGGCTTCTTGGGGACGTTTTTCCCTCGGCCAAGGTCTCTCCTATTCGGCTCCGAACAAACTTCTTTATTTTACATAGTTTGGCTTTCTCCTTTGACAAACTACAAGCCAGGACTGGGTGTTTCTCATTCGTGAATCGCTATTTGCTCAAATGAACTCTTTGTTAACCTTCCTTAGTTTAGTTTTAAACAAGAGAAAAAGTGGACACTGGGGGTCCCACAGAACGCTGCTCCTCCTAGGCACGAACCCCACACCCGAGTCGGGATCCCCCCCATGACCCTCCCGCGGCTTCCGCACAATCTGGGTAGACGCGTGGCTTCGGGCGCTGGAGCCGCAGTCGCCGCGCAGGGACAGGACATGACGCCTGGTGTCCCGGCTGTCGGCCCAGCCACACCCAGCAGCCGAGGGGACCAAGGGCCGAGCGGCTCCAGGAGGCCTTGGTCCCAGATCCCGAAGTCGCCCGCAGGAAGGCCAGGGTCTCGCCACAATCGGTTCCCGTCGGTCCAGGCAGCCCCTCCCCCGTCTCACGACACCCAGCCCCACACACGCACCATTTCCTGGCTTTCAGATGTCCCGGGGTCCTCTCTACACCTCCTGTGACTACAGCAGGGCATAGCGCAGGTGACAGAGCGACAAAATCCTGGGTAGAGGCACCAGGTCCCTCTCGGGGCTGGAAAGACCGGATCCGAACCGCGGCCCGCTCAGCCACAAAGGTGAAGGCAGGAATGCGACCCCCTCAGTGTCTGGATGAACAGCGGGCAGGGCCACGCCCCAGTGCCTCTGATTGGATGGAATGCTAGACCCCGCCCCCCATGTACGAGTGACAGCGGAAGCCCTGGGTATCAGGCCCTGCGGAGCCAGACTCGCGGATTTTAACCACTGCTTTCCTAAGGGTGAGCTCCTTCCTGCACTCTGGTTATTGGATATTTGCATTTCAGCCAAACTGGCTATTGATAGAGGAGAACGCTAGCGTCCTCCTCACTCAAGGGACTGTCCCTCTCCTTCGTTCTGCACGGGGTCACAGGAGTGTGCAGGGAATTTCAGACTCCGTGTCCACAGGAGCCATCTCCTGCCCCAGAGCAGCAGTGGAACGGAGACCAGGCCAGGCACGCCTGCACCAGGAGGAGAGGCATATGTCCTCAAGCGGGCCGCAACTGGGGATGAGACATGGCCAAGACTTGCTCACTTACCCCATCCCTTCCTCCCAGTGTGAAAATGCTCCCTTCTTCCAGATCTTCATTTTCACCAGCAGCAAACTCTTTCCTGGGGTTAATTTAAGCTTTTGCCTAAATAAACTGTCAACTTTATCCAGGTGACGCCCCCCAAACAATTCTGTCTCTAGCCTGATCTTCACACATTTTCTTTATATATATGAAGATCTCTGTTGGATATAAAATGCTTTAGGAATAAATTCTTGGTCCTGCGAAGTAAAACTAACACTTAGGGAAAAGTTTAATTTGTTTAGCAAGGCAATTTACTTCTGCAGAAGGGTGCCACTTGTGTCAATCAAGATCACCAGAGCACAGAGAACAAAGGTCACCAGGGGGTTTTTATATCCTTAATGCAGTCCCTATCTCTGTGTCACTCCTTCATGGCCTGGGGTTCGACCACACAATCTGAGCTGACCCGATTGACTACTTGTACGTATTTTTCTAAATATAGAAGGAGAGAGGAATGTGAGGTACAGAGGTGCAGCGTGTGAGACGTGCAGTTTCAGGGGAACAATGGGTACAGCTAACCAAGGGAACAGATGGGAGTTACTAATGAGAGCTGATGACAAGGGAGTAGGCTGTTTTACAGTAACTAGGGGCAAGGAGGAACAGGAAAGTTGAGTTTGAGAACAAAAGACAAAGAAGTTAGCAGGCTAAATCTTTGAAAAGAAACTCAGAGAAATGTACTGTGTGTTACAGTTCCTCCCTTTTAATTTTCTTATGATCTTTTTCTCTTTAAACTTTTTTAACAGTGTTTTGGCTTTGCTGTTTGATTTGATATTTTGAAAGGAAAAGCTTACTAGAACAAGGTGGAGGAGAACTAAGGGGGGTTTCAGTAAGTGCTGTCTGTGCAATCCTTTGTATTAGCCTATGGATGCATAGTATGACACAACACCTAACAAGAATAAGTACAACTGTTACGACTGTAAGAGCAATAAGTATTGAGGCTATGATTCTTTATTTACTGAACTACTTTCCTAGCCATCTTGAAATAGGGTCATTGACTCCAGAATTTTTAGCTAATTCTTTGGATAAAGTGGTAAGTCCTTGCAAGGCCTTTGTTATGCTCTCACTGGGGGGCAGTGTTGTTTGGGATGAAGGTACAACATTGGGTTTTAATCATAACACAAACTCCACCCTTTTTGGCTAATAACATGTGTAGAGTCATTCTGTTTTGTTTGTTTGTTTGTTTGTTGTTTTTTGAGACAGAGTCTCGCTCTGTTGCCCAGGCTGGAGTGCAGTGGTGCGATCTCAGCTTACTGCAAGCTTCGCCTCCTGGGTTCACGCCATTCTCCTGCCTCAGCCTCCCTAGTAGCTGGGACTACAGGCGCCTGCCACCACGCCCACCTAATTTTTTTGTATTTTTTGGTAGAGACGGGGTTTCACCATGTTAGCCAGGATGGTTTCGATCTCCTGACCTCGTGATCCGCCCACTTTGGCCTCCCAAAGTGCTAGGATTACAGGTATGAGCCACTGTGCCTGGCCAAGCCATTCTGTTTTCTTAAGCTATTTGGCTAGTAGGCCTTCATTGGTCAGCTATTCTTTGGATAGCATCCTTGGTGTAATTCATAAACTGCTGCTGATTATAATAGATGTAATTGATCTAAGCTACATTTTTATTAATAGTTATTCAAGGAAATATGGATTTAAATCTTGCAATTATTTGGTCTCAGGTTTTGAACTTGTTAGGCAACTGCCCGTGGGACTCTAAGGGCCTTTGTGTAAACTTGAGATTCAAAAGACTTATAAGGGGCTTATTTTATTTTTCGGTGTTGTGGTTTTTCCTCTTTTAGTTGATGAAATGCCAAGGTGAAAGGGATCGCCAGTTGGACAAGAGTGCCAGTGCTGCTCCAGTTACTTGGCAGAGTGTCCAGTAAAGGTCCACTACAATACCACCATATATCTGCTTGAGGATGACTAAGGGCAGACTGATGGGTAAGTTTTTGGAAGGGCTTAAGCTTATTGCATCTTGTTAAACTTCTAAGGAACGCCAAATTCTCCTCTTGTGGTGAGAGACACGAGGTGAAATTGACGTTGGGGGACGGACACTGAATGGCCTTTGGGGGCTGACCTGCAGGTTGTTGGACTTCAGGATATAGCAGAGAGACAGCTTGGCATGCTTTGTTGCCCCAGGCTGTGGAATTTTGGAAAAGAGCTACCATACAGCCTATGCCTGGTCGACTGAGGGGCTATCCTAGCGGAAAGGAGACAATCCCGGCCTCTGGTCTGCCATGCGCACAAGCATAACAATTGCTTTTGTCAATGTGCAGACAGAATCTTGAATCCATTCCAACCAGGCATTTACATCTTGATATCCTGTTGTAATTGCTAGGGTTTGTCTCAAATCTTTTACTTCTACAATATTTACTTTAGTATTAGCATTAGGTAGAAAAGAGGTGACAGTCTGATTAAAAGAAAGCTTAGAAGGAGAAGAGAAGGAAGGGGGTAAAGAGAATGAAAAATTAATAAAACGTACTTCCAAAGACCTTATGAGGTCTGTGCTGGCCCAGTTGGCTCCTATGCCATAGAAGGGACTTAAAGTAGGTTTAGGGTCAGTAGAGGTGGAAATTTGTATGGGATTATATTGATTATACTAGCAACTGGGGGAGGTGCTTTTTTTTTTTTTTTTTTTTTTTTTGAGGCGGAGTTTTGCTCTGTCGCCCAGGCTGGAGTGCAGTGGCCGGATCTCAGCTCACTGCAAGCTCCGCCTCCCAGGTTCCCGCCATTCTCCTGCCTCAGCCTCCCGAGTAGCTGGGACTACAGGCGCCCCACCTCGCCCGGCTAGTTTTTTTTTTTTTTTTTTTTTTTTGTATTTTTAGTAGAGACGGGGTTTCACTGTGTTCGCCAGGATGGTCTCGATCTCCTGACCTTGTGATCCGCCTGTCTCGGCCTCCCAAAGTGCTGGGATTACAGGCTTGAGCCACCGCGCCCGGCCGGGAGGTGCTTTTTTTAGTGAAATGAATATATGGTTTTTAGGATATACAGCCACCTGCTGATGAGGTCTAGCCTTGATATTTGGTTGTCCATAGGACATCATTCTAGCTATGACAGACTTGTTTTCTTATATTTGTTAAGGAATAAGAGTCTTGATAGGGGGAGCCTTTCACCTTAAAGGGGCAGAGATACTTTTCTGAGGCTGAGACTTGTCTTTGACTTTGGAGATCTTTACAGGGTATGACTAGACATGGCATTAAACGTGATAACTTGGGGTGAGTTTGATTGAGTCACATTAATGACAAGGTGGTCAGCATTGGAAGGGGAAAAGAAGAAAGAGTAATAGAATAGATGGAAGAGAGTTAAATTTTTCTTAGCTTTAGTTTGAGGGGGTTTCCCCCTGGAATAATGGCCTACGATTTTGGGGGTGGCGGTGCTTTCTTGACTCGGGTGTGATGGGTCTATCCTTTCTCTGCTGTCCGGACTGCAGTTTCAATGGTGGGAAGTACTAAACCGCCTCGTCAGGCTGGTGTTGATGTACTGGGAGCTCTAGCTGAGGCACCTGCACTGGAAGATTGTGAGTTTTGAGGAAAGAGAAAGTGGAAGATAAACCAAGTATGTAGGAATGTTGGCAGTGGATTTTTTTCTGCTAACTGAAGGTTATTTAACACTTGGGTGATTAACTCTTCATGAACAAGGCTTTGACCTTTATTATTAATTGTCTGAAATTTTCTAAATGTATGAACCACCATAAAGGCATATTTAGAATCAGTATAGATTAGAATAGATGGTTCCTTTGCAGGTACTTTAAAGCTTGACTAAGTGCAGACAGCTTACAGATTTGGGTAAACTAATTACTAAACACTTTTTAAATTTTTATTTCTCTAGGGACTTCTCTGTTAATTATTGAACATCTGTTGAATCCTTTTTTCTTTAATCATTTTTGAAGGGGGTTTCTCTTAAGTTTGGCCAGATGTTTGCATGGTAATCAGTTAAATCTAAACATGTGTGCTTCCTTTTTAGATTTGGATCTTTCGTTAAGAAACTTGTTAGGTTAAGCAAATTACTAGTAATATTAAATTATCATTTTCAACAGAATAGCTTCATATTTATACACATGTAATTCTTGTTTGGTGGTACATTTTAATATAACTGACTTTAAAGAATCAAAGTTCTTTTCTGGTGGATATTTTCACTTTTAACACTGGCCTGACTATAATAAACGCTAGTGGATATATCAGCTGAAAGATTATCTATTTCTTGCTCAGGAAACTTAGCTGCGGGGATGCCAGGCTGCTTGGAGCCATGGCTGAAGCCCCATATTACTCGGCCTCGGCAAAAGTAAGGCAGATATCCTATAATGTAGTTTGCACGGGGCATAGGGTGGGGCCTGGCTCGCATGTCATGCAGAGCCGCCGTCAATACAGTGCTGGAACCGTGGACCAGCCAGTGGACAGGAGCATGGGCTTTGCCTGCCGCGGGGGTGCACTATGGGCCAGACAACGCTAACAACATGTTGCGGCAGATCATTCATGTTGCTAGCCTGGCAAAAGCCATCTGGTGAATTAGGAGCTTGGAGTTCTTTAGGGGAGAGGGACTTAGGCTGGGGAAGAACAGACTTACGGGGCAATGCCTGAGGGGAAGGGTTGGGCATATTAGGTGGGGAATGGTCTAGGGGATTTTGTGTATTGTTCTTTTTGCTAGGAACCCCTGAGCCCCTTCCTTCACTGTCTTTTTCATTCAAGATGGTTCTATCTTAATAGGGCACATGTATAACTAATTTTCCTCCAAAGATTAGTTTTTGACTTGCTTCTTTCAATCCTTGGAGGAGGGGAAAGGACGACTCCTTGCCACTAACATAGGGCATAATCTATTTCTTCTCGGGAGGCAGGTCTTCTACTGGCAACATTCTCCATTAGAAGTTCACAAATCCATCCCTCATTTGACTCAAATTCTGGCCAGAAAACTAAGGGTTCAAGGATTCGTTCTTGAGTTTAAAAGGAACAGCAATATTTTATCATTAATTGCTTTTTCTTATGTTTAGTCTTTTCATTATCTTTCTAATATTTTAACATGAGACCTAGGGGACTATTAGGGGGGATATCTTTGTTGCTAACTTTATATTTTTTGCTTGTAATATTTCCTATACTGGGTCCTGGTTAGGCTCAATCCCTCGTAATAGGAATCTCTTGCCTAGGGGCGCTTGCTGTGGCTCAACCCCTCATATTAGGGATCTCTTGCCTATTTGGGGGGTTCCTTGTGGCTCAACCCCTCATATTAGGGGGTCTTTTGCCTATCCTTCACTGGAAGTGTTGCTAAGGCTCAATTCGACTATCCTTTAGCTCCACCTGCTGGAGGTTCCTTGCACTCTTCTTTCACTTCATCCACTCGGGCTGCTTCCCTCGCAGGTTTGTTTCAGATTCCTCTTAGCATTGACGGCAGGTCAGTATAAACCTGTGACAGGACCCCCGAAGGGCTGCCCTAAGCCGTGTGAGGTGAACACAGAACGGCAGATTGGACCCACTCACTCCGCACAGCAGTGGTGCTTGTTACCATTCATGCACTTTCAACCCCCAGAATGCCCTGACACACCCCTCCGACTACCAAAGAATTACTTTGTTGCCGACGTTTCCTACCTTGGTCTGTGCACAGAGTTTACCTGGTCGCCGCGGTGTTGCAAGCCTCTCTTCCCCGCGTTGCTGACAGTCCGGGTTTATTCGTCAAAATGGGTGGGTCTCGATCTCCTGTCCCTGAGGCCACCGCAATGGGGCAGTGGGACGCATCTCCCCAGGGTAGGGTGACCGAGGAACCCTTCCAAAAGGAGAATGGGGATCCCGGACGATCCCTCATAATTGTTGGATATAAAATGCTCCCGGAATAAATGCTCGGTGCCGTGAAATAAAACCAGCACTCAGGCAAAAGTTGAATTCTCTCAGCAAGACAATTTACTACCGCAGAACGGTGCCACTTGCATCAATCAAGATCACAAGAGCACAGAGAACAAAGGAGACCAGCAGATTTTTATCCTTAATGCAGTCCCTATCTCTGTGTCACTCCTTCATGGGCTGGGGTTGGACGGCACAATCTGAGCTGACCCGATTGGCTACTTGAGCTACTTGCATGTATTTTTCTAAATATAGAAGGGGAGGGGGACATGAGGTACAGAGGTGGAGCGTGTGAGACGTGCAGTTTCAGGAGAGCAATGGGTACAGGTAACCAAGGGAACAGATGTGAGTTACTGATTAGAGCTGATGAGAAGGGGGTCGGCTGTTTTAAAGTAACTAGGAGCAAGGAGGAACAGGAAAGTTGAGTTTGAGAACAAATGACAAGGAAGTTAGCAGGCTAATAAATCTTTAAAGAAAAACTCAAATAAATTCACTGTATCTTACAAATCGGACCCCAGAGGCCCCATGCATGTCAAACCCCAAACACTGCCCAGAAGACAGCCCCAGGCTCCAGAGGTACAACACTAGAAAGGACAGAACTCCCACACATACGTGTGCATGTCGGTGTTATGCTTTCCAGGGCTCTTCAGCTTCTCAGAATCCACACTCCTTCTGGAGCTGCTCTGAGCAGCTGGAGGCCACCAGTAGGAGAGGGAGGGTTGCCCGGAAGCCCCCCGGAGCTCCCTTTTCCTCCCTTGGCAGGCTCCAGACTGGCCTCAGGGTGGAGTCACCGACCTCGGGATCTGCTGCCCCCTGCAGGTTATTCAGCTACTTCTCACCCCGTTGATCACTTCCATGACACAAACATCCTCAATCCCATTGTGTGAATAAGACACCAGCACAGTCCCTGCTCTCCTCCTATGTTTATGTATAAAGTGGGGTAGGAAAATTCTAAGATAACTTAAGTGCATTTAAAAGATTTCCAGATTGTGGTGGAGGTGGCAGCTGAGGGACCCGCGTTCAGTGACACTGCAGCACCTCCAGGCCAGGCTGGTCGGAGAGATGGTGGAAAGCTGGAGATGGATGTGGATATGTGGAGGGAGCATTCCAGGGAACTGGGATCTGCAGCAGCGCGGCTCTAGGGCCCGGACCCCGGGAGAGCAGAGATGGGGGCTCCCGGGACAGCACGCTCAGGAAGGAGAGAGGGGCGGTTTCCATGGGACAGGGGTGCTGTGGCAGCTGGTGTGGGCCAGTAGCTATCATAACTAAGCCCGACTGGGACGTAAAAACTTGGATTCCATGGGAATTTATGAAAAGGAAGGCTCTGATGACAAAGAAGTCATCGATGAGGAGGAGGATAAGGGTCACTGGCAAGCTCGCCCCCTTATGAAAAGAAAAGTGAACACTTAACTACTGCTGCAACATGGGGTCAAAGGATGAGACTCTCACTGTCAGGGAACAGACTGCTGCAGAAGAGATTGCAAAGACCTTTCAACAACAGTCTGGGAGGCCCAGTGCTGTGGATCATGCCTGTAAACCCAACATTTTGGGAGGCCCAAGTGGGAAGATCACTTGAAGCCCGAGGTTGGAGACCACCCTGAGCAGTGAAGTGGGACCCTCCCATCTCCATAAAATTTTTTTAATTACCCAGGAGAAGTGTGTGTACCTGCAGTCTCAGCTACTCAGGAGGCTGAGACAGGAGGGTCACTTGAGCCCCAAAGTTTGAGGCTGCTGTGAGCTGTAATTGGGTACTGCACTTCAGCCAGACACTGTCTCAAAACAAACAAAATAAAAATCCTGGCCGGGCGCGTGGCTCAAGCCTGTAATCCCAGCACTTTGGGAGGCCGAGACGGGCGGATCACGAGGTCAGGAGATCGAGACCATCCTGGCTAACACTGTGAAACCCCATCTCTACTAAAAAATACAAAAAACTAGCCGGGCGAGGTGGCGGGCGCCTGTAGTCCCAGCTACTCGGGAGGCTGAGGCAGGAGAATAGGGTAAACCCGGGAGGCGGAGCTTGCAGTGAGCTGAGACCCGGCCACTGCACTCCAGCCCGGGCGACAGAGCGAGACTCCGTCTCAAAAAAAAAAAATAAATAAATAAATAAAATAAAATAAAAATCCTACCAAACTCCCTGGGGAAACGCTGACCCCCTTTGATGATCAAAGTGCAAAACACAGCAGGTGGTGACATTTCCTTATGGACTGGATCATTCCAGCCACATAAGAGGCTTGAACTATTGAGGATTTGCCAGGAGCGATGGCCTCCTTGCAGTCAATGGAAAAGGCCCTGGTAAAACCATCCCTTTAAACTTTATCAAATTCATCAGGGAGGAAGGGAGGAGGAAAACTTAAACCAAGCTTGCAGCACCTTCAGCATTAATCATTGGGTCAGCTTGTTCTCTGACCTTCCTCATATTTGCTTCATACCTAGTGTCCTAGAACCCCTTAGACCCTAAATGATAGTTCCTGTTAACTGCTCTATAGATAACAACTTGAACATTAGATGTTTTCCCTTTGAATTTCCCTTTGAAATATTTCCTTTTCAGGGCGGGGTGCATTGGTTCATGACTGTAATCTCAGCACTTTCGGAGGCTAAGGTTGGGGGATCACTTGAGCCTGGGCATTCAAGAACAGCCTGGGCAATAGAGTGAGACTCCATCTGTACAAAAAATTTAAAAACAGTCAGCATGGTGGCATGTGCCTTTATTCCCAGCTGCTTGGGAGGCTGAGGCAGGAGAATCCCTTGAGCCCAGGAGTTTGCAGTGAGCTATGATCCCACCACTGCACTCCAGCCTGGGAAAGAGAGCCATACTATGTCTCTTAAAAAACAAAAAAGGCCGGGCACAGTGGCTCCAGCCTGTAATTCCAGCACTTTGGGAGGCCAAGACGGGCGGATCACGAAGTCAGGAGATCGAGACCATCCTGGCTAACACAGTGAAACCCCGTCTCTACTAAAAAAAATACAAAAAACTAGCTGGGCAAGGTGGCGGGCGCCTGTAGTCCCAGCTACTTGGGAGGCTGAGGCAGGAGGACGGCGTAAACCCGGGAGGCAGAGCTTGCAGTGAGCTGAGATCCGGCCACTGCACTCCAGCCTGGGCGACAGAGCGAGACTCCGTCTCAAAAAAAAAAAAAAAAAAGAAAGAAAAGAAAAAAGAAATCCAAACATTTGTTGGTCTTCAGATTATTGGAGAGCATTATCTGACACTTAGTCCAACGTTTGATACCAATATGTAGAATTATGAGAAAGGGGCACTTTGGGACTGGGACACAGCTCCGCAGTTAATGTGTTAGTATGCTGACATACTAACTTCAGCAAGACACGGTCTCAAAAAAAAAAAAAAAAAAAATCCCACAAAACTCCCTGGGCATGGTGGCTCATGCTTATAATCCTAGCACTTTCGGAGACTGAGCTGGGAGGACTGCTTAAGAAAAAGAATTAGAGAACAGCCTGGGCAACATAGCATAATCCTGTCCCTATTATTTAAAATTCTAAATAAAAGTCTGAAAAGTGGCATTTCCCACCTATTCTCTATGAGGGAGTCCTCATCTACATAACAAGGTCTCCTTAGCTACACAGAAGGCAAGCTTCTTCCCTTCCTCTTCCCTAATCTGTCTTGCCATTAAACCTGATTTACCCACCAAATCCGGGATTTTTTGGTCAGCCACATCTGCATTCTTTCCTGGCCTCAGAATGGTATATAAGCTTTTTTGTCTTATTGTTGGGTGGGTCTTCATTCTGAAGGCTCCCATATATAAATGTTAAATAAATTTATATGACTTAATCCAAGTTCCATGATCTGAAAACATTTTTCCTGTCTTTTCACCTTATTTTATAAAAAAAAAAAGTGCAAGAATATGCATATCTAAAAATGAGCATTTTCGTATGTCAGAAATCAAGGTATTTTTCACATATAACCAGAAAATTGTATTCGTATTTAATAACGCCCTAGTATCAACACATTGAGGGATATTAAAACATCATTGATAGTGTTAAGCAGAATTCTGGAAGTTTAGCTTTGAATACATTTCATTTTGTCGGTTAAACATTGAAGAGAGTGTGTGGTGTTAGGATATGTATTGGTTTTCATCCAGGGTAATAATGTTGAGTGTGTTAGGCCTCCGGGAAAGTCCTTGACCTTCTCTTGCCCTCCTTCCACTCTAATTTAGTTTCCCTACCTTTTTGATTGTGGGTCTTAAAACCCTCCCATGAGAGGGTCCCACTGACTTCATGAAGAGTTTTTTCCTACAGAGTGTAGCCTTGGAAATACTCATTAGATTCCCTATCTGTAGCTGTGTGTCTGAAGGTAGTTCCAGCATAAACTACGAGTCTGAGAATTGCTTAAATAACTTATTTCTAAATGCTGAAACAAAAATTTCAGATTTCCTTGTCTAACCAGATGCAGAAAAGCATATGTTATAGATGAAGCATCAGGACTCAAACAGGCACCAATGTCGCTGACTTCCAAAATTAGTGGCGTTCCTGGCATATGAAGATCCTTTGGGACTGTGCTCCAGTGTCCTCTTTGGGGTGCTCCTTGGGCTCTTTGTGAAGCATCAAGACACCCCCATATCCAGGCCAATGTCAGGCTCTCCAGTGTGTTCTGTTCATCACCCTCACCCTGCACTTTCATTGTCACTGTCATTGGCCATTCCAACACTGCTTGCATCCTGTGGAAAGTCACATTTGGGATCAAGTGAACTGTGTTCTTTCTACTCTTTGGTGAAAAGTATCAGGGTGTATTTGGCCTTCAAGGGAGAAGGATGAGACAGGAGTTGGATGCAGGTGCATCCAACTTTTTTTTTTTTTTTTTTTTTTTTTTTTCATGAGACGGAGTCTCGCTGTGTCGACTAGGCTGGAGAGTGCAAAGGTGTGATCTCAGTTCACTGTTATCTCTGTCTCCAGGCTAAAGCCATTCTCCTGCCTCAACATCCTTATTAGCTGGGATTACAGGCACACACCACGATGCCCAGCTAATTTTTGTATTTTTAGTAGAGACAGGTTTCACCATGTTAGCCAGGCTTGTCTTGAACTCCTGACCTCAAGTGATCCACCTGCTTTGGACTAGCAAAGTGCTGGGATTACAGGTGTGAGCCACCGTTCCTGGTCAGGTTTCACTGCCTTGTCTTCCCTGCTCTGAGTTACTTTGTATGATCATGACAATCAATGATTCCACCCTTCACTGATGTGGATACATTATCTGGGACTGGGTATGTCACTTCCACACACAGACAGGGTTTGGTCAGTGATTGATGCTGCATCCTGTGGTGCCTGGATTTTGAACTTAGGGAGTTTTAAATAAGTGTTTCTGAAGAGCAGCTTCATTGGCGCCTTAAAGGAAGTGACTGAATTGGTCTATGCCATTGCATAATATATAAAAGAAACTTCCATGTTGCTGTTAACTTTACACTGCTGATACAAGCAGGCTGTTGACAAGTTAGCATCAACAGCACATTATCAGAGAAAGACAGGCTTGTATTTAGACAATTTACACAAATTTTTAGCCTCCTATGACTCAGTAAAGCAATTTGAAAAAATGTAGCTTTATAAGGCATAAATGAATTTATATGTTTTAACTAAGGTACTTTCTGATAAACAGTGCCCATACATTTTAGGAAATATTTTAGTCTTTAGAGATTAAGTAAGGCAAAAACGGGTCCAGGAGTCTACAGATGACCTCCCCTCACCACAAGGTCAAGTCTTTTTTTTTTTTTTGAGACGGAGTCTTGCTTTCGCTCTGTCACCCAGGCTGGAGTGCAGTGGCGCAATCTCGGCTCACTGCAAGCTCCACCACCCGAGTTCACGCCATTCTCCCGCCTCAGCCTCCTGAGTAGCTGGGACTACAGGCACCCGCCACCACGCCCAGCTAATTTTTTGTATTTTTTAGGAGAGATGGGGTTTCACCGTGTTAGCCAGAGTGGTTTCAATCTCCTGACCTAGTGATCCACCTGCCTTAGCCTCCCAAAGTGCTGGGATTACAGGCATGAGCCATCTCACCTGGCTCTAAGGCCAAGTCGTTTTTTGTGTTATTTTTGAGATGGAGTTTCACTGTTATTGCCCAGGCTGGAGTACAATGGTGTGACCTCAAGCTCACTGCAACCTCTGCCTCCTATATTCAAGTGATTCTCCTGTGTCAGCCTCCTGAACAGCTAGGATTACAGGAGCATGCCACCACGCCCTGCTAATTTTTGAATTTTTAGTAGAGACGGAGTTTGATCATATTGGTCAGAATGGTCTCAAACTCCTGACCTCGGCTTCCCAAAGTGCTGGGATTACAGGCGTCAGCCACCATGCCCAGCCAAGGCCAAGTCTTTTACTGTTGGAGAGACACATGTCATATACCAGGTGTATGAGACAGTGCTCCTCAGTGACCATGATGAATCAGGACAAAAAGAAGGGCATTTTCTAACTATATTTCTAAATGTGACAAAGGAAAACATATTTCAAATCATAAACATGACCAAAATTTTTCTCTTCTTACTAATGTGACTTGTAATTCTCATACATCTCACAGTCATTTATGGCTTTTAGTCATCTTTATCACTATGGTATATTACATCCTTGCTGACAGCAGGTATGGCACTGCTGGTTTTGGAGAAGGCGGCACTCAGAGGTACATGAGATAACTATTGGTATTATGAGTGAATAAAAAATTAGGGTTGAGGCTGGGCACGATGGCTCATGTCTGTAATCCCAGCATTTTGGGAGGCCGAGGCGGGGCAAACCATGAGGTCTGGAGTTCGAGACCAACCAGATCAATATGGTGAAACCCCATCTCTAATACAAAATACAAAAAATCAGCCTGGCATGGTGGTGCACGCCTGTAGTCCCAGCTACTCAGGAGACTGATGCAAGAGAATCGCTTGAAACCTGGAGGCAGACGTGGCAGCAACCTGAGATCATGCCACTGCACTCCAGCCTGGGCGACAGAGTGAGATTCTTTCTGGAAAAAAAAAAAAAAAGAAAAGAAAGAAAGAAAGAAAGAAAAAGAAAGAAAGAAAGAGAGAGAGAGAGAGAGAGAGAGAGAGAGAGAGAAAGAAAGAAAGAAAGAAAGAAAGAAAGAAAGAAAGAAAGAAAGAAAGAAAGAAAGAAAGAAAGAAAGAGAAAGAAGGAAAGATTGATTAGAGTTAGATAAAGTACCTAAGTATGAAAAGTATGAAAAGTAAAATTTCCAAAAAAAAAAAGATGCCTGGCATTTTATCCACATGGTTATACTGAATCACAATGTCCAAGTAATAACAATTTAACAGTATAAGGTTGATCTAATACATGACACCAATGGGGTATTATAGCTTCTTAATTATTTAAAAAGAATAACATTTGTTAGTATGCAGTTATTATAAACAGTTAATTGTTTACATTCATTAGGTGTATTCAAAGAATCTTTTCAAGTCTGAATGCTTTCCCATACTGCTTACATTCATAGGGTTTCTCTCGAGTGTGAGTCCTTCCATGGATTTGAAGGTGTGAGGCTGATCTGAAGGCTTTCCACATTGCTTACATTCACAGGGCTTCTCTCCAATGTGAGTTCTTTCATGATATCGAAGGGAACTAGAAGAAATGAAGGCTTTCTCACACTGCATACACTCATAGGGTTTCTCTCCCATGTGAGTCCTTTCATGATATTGAAAAGAAGTGGAAGAAATAAAGGCTTTCACACATTGCTTACATTGATAGGGTTTCTCCCTAGTGTGAGTTCATGATACTGAAGAGAACTGGAAGAAGTGAAAACTTTGCCACATTGCTTACCTTCATAGGGTTTCCTTCCAGTGTGAGTCTTTTCATGTCTATGAAAGGAAGTAGGCAAGCTGAATGCTTTCCTGTATTCTTCACATTCATAGGGTTTCTCTCCAGTGTGTTTTGCATGTATTCAAAGGATCTTGGCAGATGTGAATGCTTTCCCACAATGCTTACATTCATAGGGCTTCTCTCCTCTGTGCATCCTTTCATGTATTTGCAAAGAAGAGAAATTATGGAACACTTTTCCACATTCCTTACATTCATAGGGTTTCTCTCCAGTGTGTCCTTTTATGAATTCAAATATTTTTGACAGATCTGAAGGCTTTCTCACATTGCTTACATTCATAGGGTTTCTCTCCAGTGTGTCCTTTTATGAATTCAAATATTTTTGACAGATCTGAAGGCTTTCCCACATTGCTTACATTCATAGGGTTTCTCTCCAGTGTGAGTCCTACCATGCTTTCGAAGGTGTGAGGTAGATATGAAGGCTTTCCCACATTGCTTATACTCACAGGGGTTCTCTCCAGTATAAGTCCTTTCATGATATTGAAAGGAAGTGAAAGAAAAAAAGGCTTTACCAAATTGCTTACATTCGTTGAGTTTCTCTCCAGTGTAAGATTTTTCATGTATTTGAAATGACTTGGCAGAATAAAAGCCTTTCCCACATATCTTACATTCATAAGGTGTTTCTACAGAGTGCATTCTTATGTGTGCTTGCGTCCTTTCATGAATTTGACGGTTCCTGGCAGATCTGAAGGGTTTCCTACATTCCTTCCATTCATACGGTTTCTCTCCATTGTGCGTCCTACCATGCATTCGAAGGTGTGGGGCACATCTGAAGGTTTTCCCTCATTGGTTACACTCACAGGGTTTCTCTTCAGGGTGACTCCTACCATGCATTTGAAGGACTGAGGCAGCTCTGAAGGCTTTCCCACATTGCTTGCATTTATATGGCCTCTTTCCAGTGTGAGTCCTTTCATGATATCGAAAGGAACTGGAACTAATGAACATTGCTTGCATTCATAGAGTTTCTCTCCAGTGTGAGTTTTTTCATGTCTTTGAAACGATTTGGAACAATAAAAGCCTTTCCCACATATCTTACATTTATAAGGTCTTTCTACAGGAGTGTATTCTTATGTGTGCTTGCGTCCTTTCATGACTTTGAAGGTTATTCACATATCTGAAGGCTTTCCCACATTCCTTACATTCATAGGGTTTCTCTCCAGTGTGAGTCCTACCATGCACTCGAAGGTGTGAGGCAGATCTGAAGGATTTCCCACATTGGTTACACTCATAGGGTTTCTCTCCAGTGTGAGTCCTTTCATGATATCGAAGGGAACTGGAATGAGGGAAGGCTTTACCACATTGCATGCATTTATAGGGTTTCTCTCCACTGTGAATTTTTTCATGTCTTTGAAATGAATTGGCAGAACAAAAGCCTTTCCCACATATCTTACATTCATAAGGTCTTTCTCCAGAGTGCATTCTTACAGTGTGTTTGAAAACTTGGAAGAGAGGATAATGCTTTCCCACACTGCTTACATTCATAAAGTTTTTTCCTAGAGTGGATCCTTTCATGTATACGAACGTAACGGGGACATGTGAATGCTTTCCCACATTCCTTACACTGATAAGGCTTCTCTCCCGTGTGACTCCTTTCATGTCTACGATAGGATCTGGGACTATGAAATGCTTTGCCACATTCCTGATATTCGTAAGGCTTCTCCCCAGTGTGAGTTCTTTTATGTATTCGAAGGGTAGCAGAATAACTGAAGGATTTACCACATTGTTTACATTCATATGGTTTCTCTCCAGTGTGAGTTCTTTCATGGATAAGATATAATCTGAGGCAATGGAAGGTTTTCCCGCAAAACTTACATTTATAAGGTCCATCCCCACTGTGCATTACCATGTGTCTTTGAATGCTTGAATAGAAAACAAAGGTTTTTCCACATTCTTTACAAGCATAGGGTTTCTCTCCAGTGTGATCCCTTTCTGGTGTTCTAAAGGAGGGGCGATATCTGAAGGCTTTTTTAGGTTGTTGACACTTAGATGGCTTCGGTCCATATTCCTGATACTCATATGCCTTATGTCCAATGTCACCTCTGATGTTCATATTAAAAGATGAGTTACCTATGCCAACTTCTCCACACACAAAGCTGTCACATGATTTTACTTCAGAAGAAGCTTTTTTCTCCTGGAAGTTCAGCCTGTCTTGTGGAACCTGGGTAAAAGTTTCTCCACAATGACTGTCTTCTTTAATTTCATTGACTTTATCTTCTATGAGACTCCTGTCAAAAGTGAGAAGCACATTACGAAGGGTTTGTTTATAAGTAATTTTATATTCATCAACAAGTACTACACTTGCATTTTTAACCCTGTCCATCAAAGTATAGGCTTTCGGCCCTGGCTGAATTGTTTGAAGGTGACTGGACAACGTGTTCTACAAGGTGTCCCAGCCATAACTATTATTTTAAAAAATGTTTATATGGGACTTCTTAATACTCTTCCCAAGTAAACTATTTTACAAATACTAAATACTCTGTGTCATTTTTCTTTTGTTTCAGGGTCTAGTCCTGTTGCCCACGCTGGAGTGCAGTGATATCATCATAGCTTACTGCAGCCTTAACTGGCTCAAGTGAACCTCCTGCCTCAGTCTCCTGAGTAGCTGGGACTACAGACCACAATGCCCAGCTCATTTTTTGCTGTTGTTGACTTGTGGTCTTGTTATCCTGCCCAGGCTGTTCTTGAACTGCTGGCCTCAATCTATCCTCCTATCTCCACTTCTCAAAGGACTAGGATTACAGGATTGAGTCCACAGCCTAGGCCACATTTACATATATGTTTTTTGATCACATATTCTAAAAATAAATGAATTTGATCCTGGACTTAAGTTCTTTGTTTTACTTATTTTTAATATATTGTCATATTCTAAGATTGTCTAGAGAGACACTGCTTTGTCTTATGTACAAATTACCTGAAGTTTCTCCTGGGGTTTTGGTACTCATATTCAATGTTCTGGTCTTTCCAACTTTTTCCTAAAATACAGACACACAAAAATAGTCCTGAGGCATTATAAAATTGTGAAAAAATTATTAGATTCTATGCCCATGATTTACTGTAGCCATACCTCATTTATTCATCAAAGTATTTCCTGTCTATGTTCTAAATCACTCAACAGCATTGATAAGCTAGAAACACTGGTTCACTAATGCACTGAGGAAAGGAATACTGTCATCCTTACCTATAGAGGTCAGGTTCCTGAAAGTTTCCAGCATCACTTCCCTGTAGAGATTCCTCTGGGAAATATCCAGCAAAGCCCACTCCTCCTGGGTGAAGTTCACAGCCACATCCTCAAAGGCCACTGGGTCCTGAAACATCTCACATGTGTAGAAGAGGATGGGTGAGAGTGACAGCACTGGGGGCCTAGACTCTATTCTCAAGAAGTTCTCAGGATGCTGTGGACTCCAAACATTTATTCCCTGCTTTGCTCATCAGATCCCTTTCTCCCTGTGTATACTTACCTTCTTCCATAAAGCAACTTTTTTTTTTTTTTTTTTGGAGACAGATTTTCACTCTTGTTGCCAAGGCTGCAGTGCAACGTCGTGATGCTGGCTCACTGCTGGGGTACAAGCACTTCTTATTCCTCAGCCTCCTGAGAAGCTAAGATTACAGGCATGTGCCACCATACCCAGCTAAGTTTGTATTTTTACTAGAGACAGGGTTTCTCCATGTTGGTCAGGCTGCCGACCTCAGGTGATCTGCCTGCCTCAGCCTCCCAAAGTGCTGGGATTATAGGCGTGAGCCACCATGCCCGGCCAGCAATTGTTTCTTTTTCAAGACAGCGTCTTGTTCTGTTACCCAGGCTGGAGTGTAGTGGCACCATATTGGCTCACTACAACGTCTTACTCCTGGGTTCATGCGATTCTCATGCCTCAGCCTCCTGAGTAGTTGAGACCACAGGCATGTGCCACCACACCTGGCTAGTTCAAAAAGCAATTGTGATGCTAGAACTGAACAAGGGGTAAAGCCACAGCTGAATAGGAAAATGTGTGTATTCACTGAATCCAGGGAGAAAAGTGAGCTGCCTGGCTGTCCCTAATGTCTCTTTGGACTGTGGGTCTGCAGCACCTGTCATAATAGAGTCCTGTGAATTCATATGCAGAACAAAGTTAACATTAGCAGTTCTGAGGCCGTGTATCCTTGAAAATGCCTGTTCCCAAAGTCTAATCTTTGATGATATTGTCAGAGGAAGCAGATAGCTAGCAATTAGCACAAGGGGGAGCCCCTGGGAAATCTCACACCCCCAGGGACCACCTGAAACAGGCATGCTAGATATAAGCAGAGAGTAGGGGAATCACCTAGGTAGAAAGAAACTTCCATTATGATCTCCAGGAATCATTCACTTTGCAGTTATCCTGCCAGAATGTAGCTAGATAGATGCTGACAGGGCAAAGGGGACATTCCTAAAAAAAAACTTGGCACTGTATGTACACAAGAGGGCAAACAAGAAACTCCTAAGAGATACCCAGGTGTAAGAAGCACAGATTTACCCACTATACGACCTTCCTGAGGTGGCAGTAATGAGCAATGCAGCCACCCACATATCCATTGACGGCTGAATGGAAAAACAAAATGTGGTAAGCATATACACAAAATGGGATATTATTTACTCTTAGAAAATGACATCTTAGCTGGGCATGGTGGCTCACACCTGTAATCCCAGCACTTTGGAACGCCGAGGTGGGCAGATAGCCTGAGGGTCGGAGTTTGAGATCAGCCTGACCAGCATGGAGAAACCCCATCTCTACTAAAAATACAACATTACCTGGGTGTGGTGGCACATGCCTATAAACCCAGCTACTCAGGAGGCCGAGGCAGGAGAATTGTTTGAACCTGGGAGGTAGAGGTTGAGGTGAGCCAAGATTGTACCATTGCACTCCAGCCTGGGCAACAAGAGTGAAACTCCGACTCAAAAAAAAAAAAAAAAAAGGGAAAAAGAAAATAACATCTTGGCCTGTACTACAACATTCATGAAATCTTAGGATAATTGAAAAAAGCAAAATACAATAGAATTCATCTTAGAGAACTTACATAGATTTGTCAAACTATCTCAACTGTACATGTAAAATTTCTTAAGCCGTTAAGTTTTATATTTTCTTTTAAGATAAGTAATGATAAAAAATCACAGTAGCAGCCAGGCACGGTGGCTCATGCCTATAATTCCAGCACTTTGGGAGGTTGAGGCGGGCGGATCACCTGAGGTCAGCAGTTTGAGACCAGTTTGGCCAACATGGTGGAACTCCATCTCTAAAAAAATACAAAAATTAGCCAGGCGTGGTGGCACGTGCCTGTAGTCCCAGTTACTTGAAAGGCTGATGCAGGAGAATAATTTGAACCTGGGAGGCGGAGGCTGCAGTGAGCCGAGATCATGCCACTGCACTCCAGCCAGGGCGACACAGTGAGTCTCTTATCTTAAGACAAACAAACAAAACGCCACGAGAATGTCCTAACAGAGGCAGAAAAGGCATCTGACAAGCCTTAACCAATTTATGCCTAATGTTCCATTTTTGGAACACTAAGCATGTGGGAGTTATTTATATCCTACTGCTCAAGGTCATGGCCAAAGTCTGATTTTTCACACGTCTGCAATTCAAAAAAGTGCAACCTCCAGCATAAATGTATTAATATCTCCTGATCATTAGAAACATTGAATAAACTAAATATACAAGAGAAGATTCCATAAGATGACAAGAGAGGCACTAGGAACACAGAAAAACCTACTATAAAGACATGTATTAAAAATGCAAACCTGGAGGCCAAAGCAGACAGATCAATCGAGCCCTGCAGTTTGAGACCAGCCTGGGCAACATAAGGAGACTCCGTCTCTATAATAAAATAAAAAATTAGGCATGGTGGCACAAAACAAATGGTATTGAAACACCTGAATTAGCAAAAGCAAAGAAATGAATTAGACACAGAACTGCACCTTTTACAAAACTATTTCCTAATGAATCATTTACTTACATGGAAAACGCAAAACTCACAACTTCTTTCACACTTGTGAAAACCAAGACAACCTTGGATTTGCCAATAAGGTTTCACACACAACACAAAAAACATGATCTGTGAATGAGAAAATCAATAAATTGGACTTCATTGAAAACAAAAATGTTTTGGAAAAGACTGTTAACAGAATAAAAAGACAGGTGGCAGACTGGGACAAAATATTTGCAGAACACCTATCTGATCAAGAACTGGTACCAAAAACTGGACTCCTAAAATTCTAAAAAAACAAACAAACAAAAAGCAACCAATCAAAAAATAAGCAGAAGGTCGGGCACAGTGGCTCATGCCTTAATCCCACCATTTTGGGAGGCAGAGATGGGTGGATCACCGAGGTCAGGAGTTTGAGACCAGCCTGACTAACATGGTGAAACCTCGTCTCTAGTAAAAATACAAAAATTAGCTGGGCCCGGTGGTGTGAGCCCGTAATCCCAGCTACTCAGGAGGCTGAGGCAGGAGAATCGCTGGGACCTGGGAGACAGGTTGCAGTGAGTCAAGATCACACCACTGCCCTCCAGCCTGTGTGACAGAGCCAGACTCAGTCTCAAAAAAAAAAAAAAAAAAAAAAAGCCCCAATTTTCCAAATATATCTCCCCCTAAAGAATGTAATTATGGCAAACAAACATATGACAGGATGTTCTACATTACATGTTATCAAAGAGCAAATAAAAACAGGCTGGGTGGAGTGGCTCACACCTGTAATCCAGCCCTTTGGGAAACTGAGGTGGATGGATCACCTGAGCTTAAAAGTTTGAGACCAGCCTGGCCAACATGGCCAAACCCTGTCTCTAGTAATAATACAAACAGCAGCCATGCGTGGCCAGCGTACACCTGTAATCCCAGCTACTCGGGAGGCTGAGTAAGGAGAATCGCTTGAACTCGGCAGGCAGAGGCTGCAGTGAGCTGAGATCGCTCCACTGTATTCCTGTCTGGGCAACAAGAAGGAAACTCTGGCCAGGCGCGGTGGCTCACACCTGTAATCCCAGCACTTTGGGAGGCCGAGGTGGGCGGATCACAAGGTCAGGAGATCGAGACCATCCTGGCTAACAAGGTGAAACCCCATCTCTACTAAAAATACCAAAAATTAGCTGGGCGTGGTGGCGGGCGGCAGGAGAATGGCGTGAACCCGGGAGGCGGAGCTTGCAGTGAGCCGAGATCGCGCCACTGCACTCCAGCCTGGGCGACAGAGCAAGACTCCGTCTCAAAAACAAAAAAAAAAAAAAGAACGAAACTCCGTCTCCAAAGAAAAAAAAAATTGGAAAACAACAATGAAGCAGCAGCAAATACCTGGTGGAGTAGCTAAAATCCAAAACACTGACACTTCCTAATGCCAATGACAGTGAACTCTCCTTCACTATGGATGTGAATGGAAAATTCTACAGCCGATTTGGAAGACAGTCTGCGGATCCCTGAAGAAAATAAGCGTGGTATTACTGATTCAGTAGTCTCATTCCTACATATTGACCTAAACGAAGTGAAAACTGATGTCCACACAAAAGTCCTCCCACAAACATTTTTAGCAGCTACTCATAACTGCCAAAAACTAGACTCAAACAAGGTGAGTCTTTAAAAAAAATAATAATAATAATAGACAAGGTCTCACACTGTATCTACCAGGCTGGTCTCTAACTCCTGGCCTCAAGCAATCTTCTCACCTCAGTGTCCCACGTGCTGGGAACTCAGGGATGCGGCATCACACCAGGCTCAAGAGGAATCTTTCAACAGGGGAATAAAGAAACAAACCATGGTAACATCTGTACAATAGAATGTTACTCAGTGATGAAAGAAAATAGTGGCCCTGGCCCCGCGCGGTGGCTGCCGCCTGTAATCCCAGCACTTTGGGAGGCCATGGCGGGTGGATCACCTGAGGTCAGGAGTTCGAGACCAGTCTCAACATGGAGAAACCCCGTCTCTACTAAAAATACAAAATTAGCCGGGTGTGGTGGCACGCGCCTGTGATCCCAGCTACTCGGGAGGCTGAGGCAGGAGAATCACTTGAACCCGGGAGGCAGAGGTTGTGGTGAGCCAAGATCATGCTATTGCACTCCAGCCTGGGCAACAAGAGTGAAACTCCATCTCAAAAAAAAAAAGAAAGAAAAAAGAAAAAAAAAATGAGTGGCTGGACATGGTGGCTCACAAGTGGAATTCAGGCACTTTGGGAAGCTGAGGTGGGAGGATCACCTGAGCTGGGAGTTTTAGACACTGTCTTTAACAAAACAAACATCTTTAGATAAATAAAGAAAAGTAAAAAATAAATGAGTTGTCAAGCAACAAAGATATTTAGAGACCTTCAATGCATATTTTTACATGAAAGAAGCAAGTCTGAAATGGCCACTTACAGCATCATTCCAAATATGTGATATTCTGGAAAATGCAAAACTCTAGAGGCAGGAACATCATCATTTGTTGCCAGGGATAAACAGGGATGGCAAAAGAGTGAGGGGAGAGGTATGATTAGAAGGAGCACAGGGGATTTTGAGGGCAGTGAAATGCTTCTGTATAAGACTGCGTTGGTGTGATACATGTACTGTGATGGTGGATACATGACACATGCAGTTGTCTTAAACTACAGAACAAAAGAGTGAACTTTAATGTAAAAGATGGACTTTAGGTAATAACAGCATTGGCTTCTTCAATTTTCATCATGTTCACATGTAATGTAGTCTTGCTTCAGTTGTAGGATACACTACACAAAGTCAATATGGTTTCTTTGGTTTAAAACTATTTTTTTTTTTTGAAACAGGGTCTTCCTATGTTGCCTAGGCTGGCCTCCAACACTGGAGTTCAAGCCATCCTCCTGCTTTGGCCTCCCTAAGTGGTAGGATTACAGGTATGAGGCACAGCACCAGCCAGTCAAGATGTTTAAAATACGGGGAACTATGAGCCTGGAAGAAAAATGCGGGAACTCTGTGGATTATCTGCTCAATGTTTTGGGTAAACAACCACTGTCCTAAATAATAAAATCAACTAAATAAGAAAGTGAATTAATTATCATTCCGTATAAGGTTCCATATAACTGAGTTAAAATAAAATCTGATATAAAAGATCACATATTGGTTATCATTTGCATAAAAAGCATGCAAAAATAAAACATACTGATGAGGATGCGTACCCAGGTTGTGAAAGTATAAGGAAAAGTAAGGCAATTATCTTACCATTCCTAATACTGGCTCCATCATTATTATTTGAATTCATTGTGCAATTCTTTTATGTATTTATTGCATATGTAACAGTTTCAGTAAGTTTCTAGAATGCACACTCTATACAGAAACAAATCTCAGTGAATTTTAATTAGCAGCCACAATCTGTTGAATATAATTTTTAAAAGACAAAATACCCTATTGAAACTAATTTTTTTCTTGTTCCTTTTCCTTTCTTTTTTTTGAAACAGGGTCTCATTCTGCTTCCCAGGCTAGAGTGTAGTGGTGCAATCATAGCTCACTTCATCCTCGAACTCTCAGACTCAACAGATCCTTCTACCTCAGCCTCCTGAGTAGCTGGGACTGCAGGCACACATCACAGTGACGAGGTGATTTTTTGTATAGGCAAAGCTTGCCATGTTGCCGACACTAGAATAATCTCTTTATTTATTTTATTTTTTTTTTTGAGATGGAGTGCAATGGCGCAATCTTGGCTCACTGCAACCTTGGCCTCCCGGGTTCAAGTAATTCTCCTGCCTCAGCCTCCCGACTAGCTGGGATTACAGGCATGCGCCACCTGGCCTGGCTAATTTTGCATTTTTAGTAGAGACAGGGTTTCTCCATGTTCATCAGGCTGATCTCCAACTCCTGACCGCAGGTGATCCGCCTACCTCTGCTTCCCAAATATTGGGATTACAGGCATGAGCCATCATGCCCAGCCACTAATTTCTATTAAAACTAATTTTCTTGAAGTCCAAAAAAGTCTCAGGAAGGATATATAAAATGATTCTTATGTAAAAAGTCTACACTGAAAAACATCAATATAAAATGAAATAAATGGAAAAATGTCATGTGTCCTTAAAAGGAGATTAAATAGCACTATGATGTAACCTTTCTGAGAAATATGACTAGTTATATTTTATTCCATGAAATGTACAAGGCAGTTTGTTTTGTTCACTAAAATTAAGAAAAAACTACTTCTAAAAACTGAAATACAAGACAATGACTAAGAATAACCAAGATGCTCTACAGAATATGGTTGGGGGGTGTTATGGCGTGAATATTTGCACCACTCCAAAAAAAATCACACATTAATAACCTACCCCCCAATATAGTATTAGAAGTTGACATCTCTGAAAAGTCATTAGGATTAGATGACAGCATTAAGAGTCGATCCTTTCTGAATGAGATTAGTGCTCTTATAAGAAGACACAGGAGAGCCGGCTTCCGCTCTTTTCTGTCATGTGAAGAAACCACAAGAAGATGACCATCTGCAAACCAGGAAGCGGGCCCTTACCGGACACTAGATCTGCCAGCTCCCTGAACGTGGACTTCACAACCTCAAGAACTGCCAGAAATAAATGTTTATTCTTTAAGTCACCCAGTCTATGGTAATTTGATACAGCAGCCCAAGATAACTAAGATAGAGAGGCAATACACCCAACCACTAAACATCATAGCTTTGAATTCTATACTAGTTAAGAGAAAATGATATTATCAGAGAGATGGAAAGATAGGCCAATGGAAAACAGCAAATTGTGAAACCAGGGCATCTAGTTGTTTTTGTTTGTTTTTGTTTTTTTTGTTTTGTTTTGTTTTGTTTTTTTTTGAGAAGGAGTCTTGGTCTGTCGCCCGGGCTGGAGTGCAGTGGCCAGATCTCAGCTCACTGCAAGCTCCGCCTCCCGGGTTCACGCCATTCTCCTGCCTCAGCCTCCCGAGTAGCTGGGACTACAGGCGCCCGCCACCTCGCCCGGCTAGTTTTTTGTATTTTTTTAGTAGAGACGGGGTTTCATCGTGTTAGCCAGGATGGTCTCGATCTCCTGACCTCGTGATCCACCCGCCTCGGCCTCCCAAAGTGCTGGGATTACAGGCTTGAGCCACCGCGCCCGGCCTTGTTTTGTTTTTTTTACCGGAGTTTCACTCTTAGTGCCCAGGCTGGAGGGCAATGGTGTGATCTCGGCTCACTACAACCTCCACCTCCCAGGTTCACATGATTCTCCTGTTTCAGCCAACCGAGTAGCTGGGATTACAGCCATGCACCACCACGCTTGGCTAATTTTGTACCTTTAGTAGTGACGGGGTTTCACCAGATTGGTCAGGCTGATCTTGAACTCCTGACCTCGGGGGTTCCTCCAGCCTCAGCCTCCCAAAGTGCTGGGGTTACAGGCGTGAGCCACCGTGCCCAGTCTGGGCATCTGTTTAAGGTAATGTGAAACTATGACAAACCAGGTGTTGCCAGCCAATGATACAAGTGGTGAACACTTAACAGAAAAAGCAGGGACAAATGGTTCTCTACCGGAGAATAATCAATCTGCTACCCATCATCTCCATATACAATAATTTAATTCATTCTAGAGCTGCCGGATATGGTGAGTTCTTATAATTACATGTTACCTTAGCATGCATTTTCTTTACGGATTTAACTTTTTCAGAAGAAAACTTTATCCAAACTCAACAGAGTTTCTAATTCTCCACCTCCTCTCAGTTCCTCCATGGGGTCAACTCACATATATTTCTTTTTTTTTTTTTTTTTTTTGAGACGGAGTCTTGCTCTGTTGCCCAGGCTGGAGTGCAGTGGCCAGATCTCAGCTCACTGTAAGCTCTGCCTCCAAGGTTTACGCCATTCTCCTGCCTCAGCCTCCCGAGTAGCTGGGACTACAGGCGCCCGCCACCTCGCCCGGCTAGTTTTTTGTATTTTTTAGCAGAGACGGGGTTTCACCATATTAGCCAGGATGGTCTCGATTTCCTGACCTTGTGATCCACCCGTCTCGGCCTCCCAAAGTGCTGGGATTACAGGCTTGAGCCACCGCGCCCGGCCAACTCACATATATTTCTTACACGACTGCATTCTGGTGACCACCTCCCTGTGGGACAGCTAGATATAACCAATTTGAATTGTCTTACTAACCCTTACATCCCACATGGATGGCACAGACCAGCTTTTAATCACAGTGTGACTTCACAGAACTAGTGCCTGCTTGCTCTAAATCCACCAGAAACAACTCCCCGAGAGACACCTCCTTGGTCAATTCCCTCAACCCTGAGAAAAGCTCTGGCCCACAGGTCCCTGTCTGTCCTGCTCCCTACCTGCTGGTTGAATGTGCATCCTGGATGTTCCCCCCACTCTGTATTGCTCTGCAGGTGTGCTGCCCTCATCTCCTGGGATTGTGAGCAGTGCACTGTGATGTCATGGGCTTTGTTGAGTTGCCTCTTCTGTGTCTCACTGACCTACGCAATCATTCTTGGATTTGGCCCTAGTGAAAAATGTAATGTAAAGTTAATTTGAAACACTCAAGCTGCAATGTATGAACAATTCTTTACAAGGGACAAACCCACAGAGGGGCAGTGCTGGCTGGAACACAGTGATGTCTGACTCATGTGTCAGCACAGGTCACCCCATCACATGAGACATCTCTCCACCCCCATCCTCCTCACTGAAGCGCTCAGTGACTACTTTCCACCAACACCGCACTATACCCCGCTGTGTACCCCCTTCCATATTCTGATTTGCAGGCTACTGGTCCACCCTGCTGGGGTGGGCTTTCCTTGTCTTTTGGGGTTTTGTCTCCCTTCACAGTTGACACAATCCAGAGGACAGGAATCATCTCTCCTTTCCCTCAATAGCGCCATCCAACTGGCTGACCAGCTGCGTGTCTCCAACTTATGAAAACTGGGGTTGGGAAGGAAAAGCTGAGTATCTCCAGGGGTTGGCTATCTAGATGCAGAGTATACCAGGAGTCTCCCTGCACCAGAAGGCATTCAGCTGCTCTCTTGGGAGTCCCCATTCTCCTACCTCACTCTGTCCCCGGGGAGGAGTGACCCAGGGGCTGATACTCATGAGGCCCTCCAAGAGACAGGGAAGCTGTGGACATATTAGGTCACCCCAATTCTGCCACCCAGGACCAAGAAAACATAGGAGAGTGCACTGAAGACACAATACCCTTTGAAGTTTCCAAAGGGGAGCCTCAACCAAAAGACAATCTGATAAAATGTGTTTCCACAACAGAGGAAAGGAGAAGCATGCACATTTTGACAGGAAAGTGTCTGGTGGTGATTCTCTGAACATTTCACATGAGAGGAAAGGAGAAGTGCTCCATGACTGTTTCCCACCAACACTGCATTCTGTCCCCTGTGTACCCCCATGTATATTTTGCTTTGCAGGCTATTGCTGTACCCCGTTGGAGTGGCCTTTCCTTGTCTTTTGGGATATTTCTCTCTTCACAGTTGAGACAATTCAGAAGACAGGAATCATTTCTCCTTTTCCTCAATAGCAACATCCAACTGGCTGACGGCCATGTGTCTCCAATGAATGGAAACTGGAGTTGGGAGAGAGAAGCTGAGCACCCCAAGAATTGGTGATTTAGATGAAGAGTATACCAGGCATCTCCTCCACCATTAGTCATTCAGGGGCTCCCTCAGGAGGCCCCACTCCTCTAGGCACTGATGGCCACTAGACCCTCCAGGAGACAGGGCAGTAGTGGGGATTTTGAGTCATCCCCAGGCCGTTCTAAAACCCAAAACCTGGAAAAGATAGGAGGGTGTAGGTCTGGGCACGGTGGCTCACGTCTGTAATTCCAGCACTTGGGAGGCCAAGTCCGTTGGATCACGAGATCAGGAGATCGAGAACATCCTCGCTAACACAGTGAAAACCCGTTTCTACTAAAAATACAAAAAATTAGCCAGGTGTGGTGGCAGGCGCCTGTAGTCCCAGCTACTTGAGAGGCTGAGGCAGGAGAATGGCATGAACCCAGGAAGTGGAGCTTGCAGTTAGCTGAGATGGTGCCACTGTACTCCAGTCTGGGCGACAGAGCGAGACTCCGATTCAAAAGAAAAAAAAAAGGATACAAGGGTGTACTGAAGACACATCACCCTGTAAAGTTTCCAGAAAGGAACCTCGTTCCAAAGACATCCTGATAAGGTTGATAAGGTGTCTCTGTCTAGGAAAGATAAAAGGAGGAGAGGCAGAAAAGTTTTTTCAGGAAAATATCTAGTGGTTATTCTCTGCTTTCCTGTCATGTGAAATGTTCAGAAACAGCTTTTACTGCAAGCCCTTGAAGAGTTAGGCTGTTGTATGAGGGTGGAGGATTTGAGGCCCTGCATCCCATATATTTGGAAAAGGCAGGGGGAAACCACTTGCCCTGGAAAGTGTGAAAAAATTTAAATAAGAAGCAATGAGACCGAACTGTGTGTTGTATCCTAAGGTCCTATCTAAGGACACTAAAATCAAATTTAAATAAAACTCTTGAAAATTACTATAGGGAAATGAAATTTATGCTTAATCAGGCACAATCCAACAATTAACCTATGATTACATGACTAGAAATCTTCTACCTATATAGGCTGTGTGAACAAGTAAGTCAGGCCAGGTGTGGTAGCTCACTCCTGTAATCCCAACACTTTGGAAGGCCGAGGCAGACGGATCACTTGAGGCCAGGAGTTCGAGACCAGCCTGGCCAACATGGTGAAACCCCCACCTTTATTAATAATAAAAAAAATTAGCCAAGTGTGGTGGTACGCACCTGTAATCCCAGCTACTTGGGAGGCTGAGGCAGGAGAATTACTTTAACCCAGGAGGCAGAGGCTGCAGTGGGCCAAGATTATACCACTGCACTCCAGTCTGGGTGACTGAGTGAGACCCTGTCTCAAAAAAAAAATCGAAAAACAAAAAAAACACAAGTAATTCAAAAATTTAATCTGGTAGATTTCTAAATTATCTTGAAGCAACGTGATCATGGAGTTGAGTTACGTGACACACAGCTGGAATCCTCCATTCCCTGATTACAAATTCACCTTCTTTCTTTTTTTTTTTTTTTTTTTTCTGAGACAGAGTCTCGCTCTGTCGCCCAGGCTGGAGTGCAGTGGCGTAATCTCAGCTCACTGCAAGCTCCGCCTCCCGGATTCCGGCCATTCTCCTGCCTCAGCCTCCCGAGTAGCTGGGACTACAGACGCCCGCCACCTCGCCCGGCTAGTTTTTTGTATTTTTTAGTAGAGACGGGGTTTCACTGTGTTAGCCAGGATGGTCTCGATCTCCTGACCTCGTGATCCACCCGTCTCGGCCTCCCAAAGTGCTGGGATTACAGGCTTGAGCCACCACGCCCGGCCAGATTCACCTTCTTTCTTACCTATACTGTTTTGTAAAATGTTGTAAATGACTGAAGGAAAACAGGAAAGGCCCTTTCCCTCGTCACTATTTTTTTTTTAAATTTAATACGATTTTTCATAATTGAGATGGGGGTCTCACTATGTTGCCCAGGTTGGTCTTGAACTCCTGAGATCAAGCCATCTACCTGCCTTGGCATCCCAAAATGCTGGGGTTCCAGGTGTGAGCCATCCCGCCAGGCCCCTCTTCACTACTGATCTCTGTAGTAGACTAACTTCCCTCTTGACTTCCTCACACAAAGACTTCATGCCTATCACATTGTCTTCATCTGGAATGTTAAATTCACTCTTTTAAATTGAAAAGGAAATAAAAACCAGCTAGAAAGAAAACAAGCTCTGCGAGAAAAAAGCAAACCATAATGAATTAGGTTGTTAGCCATGTGCAGTGGCTCATGCCGGTAATCCCAGCAATTTTGAAGGCCAAAGAAGGAAGACTGTTAGAGGCCAGGAGCTAGAGACCAGCCTGAGCAACATATCGAGACCCCACGTCCGGAAAAAAATAAAAAATTAGCCAGGTGTGGTAGTGGGCAACTATAGTCTCAGGTACTTTGGGAGGCGGAGGTGCTTGAGCCGGGGAGGTCAAGGCTGCAGTAAGCCATAATCGCACCACTGCTCCAGCCTGGGCCACAAAACAAGACATTGTCTCAAAAATAATAATAATAATAATTAAACTGTTGTATCTCATACATTAGCCTTCTACGGAAAACGTAATCCTGTTGTATTTATTTGCCTTTTGCCTATATAAGTGTCAGGGAAGCAGGGGCCTAGGGGAGCCAGAGTAACACCAATTTAAGTTCAGCTCCATCTTGAGACTAACAAGGAACACTCCTTGCCAGTCACAACCCATGGTCATCAAATGTTTCCCATGAAGGAAACAGCCTGAAGATGCCTGCAAGTATCCTTACACTCCCACAACAACAGAACGTCCCGATGTCCCAATACCCATAACAATACGTGCTTTCAAGATAATTATAGTTCTTTTTTGTTTGTTTTGTTTTGTTTTGTTTTGTTTTCTTTTTGAGACGGAATCTCGCTCTGTCGCCCAGGCTAGAGTGCAGTGGCGCGATCTCGGCTCACTGCAAGCTCCGCCTCCCGGGTTCACACCATTCTCCTGCCTCAGCCTCCCGAGTAACTGGGACTACAGGCGCCCACCACCTCGCCCGGCTATTTTTTTTTTTTTTTTTTTTTTTTTTTTTTAGTAGAGACGGGGTTTCACCGTGTTAGCCAGGATGGTCTCGATCTTCTGACCTCGTGATCCGCCCGCCTCGGCCTCCCAAAGTGCTGGGGTTACAGGCGTGACCCACCGCGCCCGGCCAGACCCTATTTAATTTTAAACCTTAGCCAATCGAGTTAGGTTAGATTGTGAGGTCCAACCCTAGCCAATGAGGAAAGGACACAGAAGTGCTAGGAACTGCGTTAAGGATAAAAAACCCTTCCCTACCCCGCTCGGTGTGCTCTTGCGATCATCTGACCGGCGCAAGCTGCACACTTATGTACAAATAAATTTGCCTTGCTGAGGAATGTTCTGCTTAGATGCTGGTTTTCTTTGTGGCACCGGGCACTTGTTTCTAACAAACCCCACACCCGAGGCGGGATCCCCCCATATCCCTCCCGTGGCCCCCGCATAATGTGGGGAGCCGCGGAGCTGGGGACGCGGAGCTGCCCAGATTGGGATCCGGGGCCGGGCAGCAGTTGCCGTGAAGGGACGGGGCAGGACGCCTGGGGTCCCGGCTGCCGGCCCAGCCTCACCCTGCGGCCGAGGGGACTCGCGTCCCAGACCCCGGAGTCGCGGCGTGGAGGCCCGGGTCCGCCTCAGCCCGTCCTGGCTGATTCCAGCCCCTCTCCCAGTCTCCCGGACGTCAGCCCCCTCACACACACCATTTCTCGGCTTCCAAGGTGTTCCGGTGTCCTCTGCGTGGCTCCCGCGACTAGTGTAGGTCACAGTGCAGGTTACAGAGCGACAGAAGCTCTGGTGGAGGCACCTGGTCCCTCTCGGAGCAAGAGCGCCGAGTTGCTGACTGGTGCCGGCGCAGCACCAAAGGAATGGACGAAGGGCGACTGTCCCCTCCCCCTTCCCCGGATGGACTGCTGACAGGGCCCCGCCCCAGCACCCCTGATTGGATGGGGCGCCAGGCCCCGCCTCCTCCGTCCTGAGTGACAGCAGAAGCCCTGGGTAACCGGGTCCTGCAGATCATGTCTGACTTGTTCCGGCCACAGCGTCTCTAAGCGAGCAGCCTCTCTAAGCGAGCGCCTTCCTTGCGCCCTGGTTATCGGATATTTGCATTTCAAGGCGACTTGCTCCTTATTGTTAGAAGAGGCACTGTTAGCTTCCTCATTCAAGGAGCTGTCCCTGCTCCTTCCTTCTGCACGGGATCACAAGTGTGTGCAGGGCATTTCAGGGCATTTCAATGGAGAGATACGCTTGCCTCAGAGGAGGAGGGGAGCCCAGACCAGGCAAGAGGCATGACTGCACCATGAGAGAGAGGCAGATGTCTTTCAGGGTGCGGGAAATGGGATGAGGCATGGCCAAGGCTTCCTCACATTGCAATGGACTGCTGCAAGGTTTTCCTTGTAAGAGAGCTAACCAAGCCAGAACTTATTAAAGATTTAGAGGCTCTCAGTACTATGTATATCTATCCCTGGTGCATTGACAGTGACTGAAGACCCATTTTTCAGGACACGCTGTGTAGGACTGAGACAGGGAACACGATATAGCACGGCACTTTTATCTCACATATAACCCCCAAGGAGCAGGGTTAACTGAAATGAAAGACTTCAGTTAACCCTGCTCAGGGGAAGCTGTAAATGAAAAATTCTGTAATAGAAATTATGACTTAGGCAGGCCGGGCGTGGTGGCTCATGCCTGTAATTCCAGCACTTTGAGAGGCTGAGGCGGGCAGATCACAGGGTCAGGAGTTCAAGACCAGCCTGGCCAACATGGTGAAACCCTGTCTCTACTAAAAATACAAAAATTAGCCAGGAATGGTGGCACACGCCTGTAATCCCAGCTACTTGAAAGGCTGAGGCAGGAGAATTGCTTGAACAGGGAGGTAGAGGTTGCAGTGAGCCAAGATCATGCCACTGCACTCCAGCCTGGGACACAGTGAGACTCCATCTCAAAAAAAAAAAAAAAACAAAAAAAAATGTTTTAGGCATCTTTTTTTGAGATGGGGTCTCACTCTGTCGTCCAAGCTGGAGTGCAGTGGTGCGATCACTGCTCACTGCAGCCTCAACCTTCCAGGTTCAAGCAGTCCTCCCACTTTAGCCTCCTAAGTAGGTGGGACTACAGGTGTGTGCCACCATGCCTGGCTAGTTTTTTATTTTTGGAAGAGATGGGGTCTCATTCAGTTGTTCAGGTTGATCTCAAACTGCTGAACTTAAGTGATCCTCCAGCCTCAGCCTCCCAAAGTGTTGGGATTACAGGTGTGAACCCGGCCTCTTGGGCATCTTCATTGCTCCACACCTTACAACGATAAATTCAATATTCCATGAATATTGCCTGGAGAAATTAGCACAGCCATAACTTGTGATAAGGCAAATCAGGTGTTGAAATTTAAACATTCCTGGAAACTTCATTTAATAAACCTAATGTTGCTTATATGTGAAAGTACTCATACATATTCATTGTTCAGACACAGATAACCATGGCAAGAAGATGAGGTGCTATGAAAAATTATGTTGGGACAACAGGTACTATCAAGGATTCTCGTTGGCAAACCAGGACACATGGTGAGATGATTTCTGAGGCAGTTTTGTACCTTATATAAAGGTAGAAAGTGTTGGAACTAGAAGACATTGAGCTGGAGTCAGTTGCAGAATTGATGCTTTGCTTGGTATGTGGGGAACACTCCTCAAATATTTGCATTTGGTCACAGAAGTATTCCGTGTTGTGTGAGAGCAGAGGAAAAAGAGTGACTTTTTTCCCCTGCTCTTAAGTCTCAGAACAACTCAGAAATCCAGTCCCCCAGACAGGATGTGTGGATGTTAAAGTCACCCTCACCGCAAGAGTGAGCTTCATTGACTTCCCCTATCTGGAAAATAGCTCAAAGCTGTTTTCTAAAGTCCTTCTTAATATTAAGGCATACCAGTTGTTAGAAATAAAGATAGGACAGGTGTGGTGGCTCACACCAGTTAATCCTAGCACTTTGGAAGGCTGAGCAAGGAGGATCGCTTAGAGGCCAGGAGTTTGAGACCAGCCTGGGCAACATAGTGGGACCCTGTCTCTACTGATAAAAGAAAAAAAGTTAAGGTAACATCATTGAATTTGATTTCATTTACATGTTTTTTTTTTTTTTTTTTTTTTTTTTTGACAAGGTCTCGCTCTGTCACCCAGGCTGGAGTACAGTGGCACAAACAGAGCTCACTGCAGCCTTGATCTTCCGGACTCAAGCAATTCTCCCACCTCAGCCTCCCAAGTAGCTGGGACCACAGGTGTGCGCCACCATGCCCAGCGAATTTTTGTATTTTTTGTACAGATGGGGTTTCACCGTGTTGCCCAGGCTGCTCTCCAACTCCTGGCCGCAAGTGATCCTCCCACCTCAGCTTCCTAAAGTGCTGGGATTACAGGTGTGAGGAACTATGCCTGGCCAATTTAACTTTTCATAGATTGATTTTTAAAAAGTAATGAACCTGGCTGGGCATAGTGGCTCATGCCTGTAATCCCAGCACTTTGGGAGGCCGAGGTGGGTGGATCACCTGAAGTCGGGAGTTCGAGACCAGACCAGCCAACATGGTGAAACCCCATCTCTACTAAAAACACAAAAATTAGCTGAGTGTGGTGGTGCATGCCTGTAATCCCAGCTACTCAGGAGTCTGAAGCAGGAGAATTGCTTGAACCTGGAAGGTGGAGGTTGCAGTGAGCCGAGATTGTACCATTGCACTCCAGCCTGGGCAGTGACAAAGCGAGACTCTGTCTCAAAAAAAAAAAAAAAGAAAAAAAGCAATAAACCCTGTGAACCTTGATTGGATTTCCCAGATCCTAAAAAGTACAGTGTAACAAAAAACT
Source organism: Rhinopithecus roxellana (assembly GCF_007565055.1). Lineage (NCBI taxonomy): Eukaryota > Metazoa > Chordata > Mammalia > Primates > Cercopithecidae > Rhinopithecus > Rhinopithecus roxellana. Next base: position 4,698,761 of record NC_044556.1, read on the forward strand.
GAATGGAAAGAAGTAGGACTAACTGAGGTGACAGGAAGAACCCTCTGTGGAGGTGACATTTGAGGTGACCTGATATAATGTATTAGCATTAAGGAAATGTTAAAATGAAAATTATGGGAGACTGTTGTTTTGGACTGAGCTTCTGCACTAGGCACTTAGAAACCAGACCAAACCAAAATGGAGTCACTCATGCTAACTGCCACATCACAAAACTGAAACTTAAAGGAAGCAAATAGATCCCTATACAGATGAGTTTTTCTTTATTTTTTTTTTCCGAGACGGAGCCTTGCTCTGTCGCCCAGGCTGGAGTGCAGTGGCTGGATCTCAGCTCACTACAACCTCCGCCTCCCGGGTTTACGCCATTCTCCTGCCTCAGCCTCGTGAGTAGCTGGGACTACAGGCACCCGCCACTTCGCCCGGCTAGTTTTTTTTTTGTTTTGTTTTGTTTTTTTTTGTATTTTTTTAGAAGAGACGGGGTTTCACCGTGTTAGCCAGGATGGTCTCGATCTCCTGACCTCGTGATCCGCCCGTCTCGGCCTCCCAAAGTGCTGGGATTACAGGTTTGAGCCACCGCGCCCAGCCTACAGATGAGTTTTTCCATTGAAAACCAGTTCAGTTTCCTGTTGGCCAGACTGATCTCGATTTGAGAAACATCAAGGCACCTCCAGAGTCTAGGCTAATAATGTCCAGGCTGTGTCCCGTTCATCACCTAAACCTGCACCTCTAGTGTTCCTTACCTTCACTGGCCATCCCACCACAGTGCCTGCCTCCTGTAGAAAATCACATCTGAAGTGAAGTGGGTGACATTGTTTCTACTCTTTAACCAAACTCTCAGAGTGCACTTGGCCTTCAAGGGAGAAGGATGAGGCCGTGTTTGGTGTCAGGCACACCTAACTCTGTACTACCATTTCTTTCTTGATCTAAGTGACACTCTATAAAAACTGACAGGCAATGGGCTGGGTGCAGTAGATCATGCCTGTAATCCCAGCACTTTGGGAGGCCAAGGCGGGCGGATCACAAGGTCAGAAGTTCAAGACTAGCCTGGCCAACGTGGTGAAACTCCGTCTCTACCAAAAATACAAAAATTAGCTGGGTGTGGTGGCAGTTACCTGTGATCCCAGCTACTTGGGAGGCTGAGGCAGGACAATAGCTTGAACCCAGGAGGCAGAGGTTGCAGTGAGCCAAGATCGTGCCACTGCACTCCAGCCTGGGAGACAAAGTTAGACTCCATCTCAAAAAAAAAAAAAAATTGACAAGCAATGACAGCACCTTTCACTCATGTTGATACATAATCTGGGAATGGATGTGTCGTCTGCACACACAGTCAGGGGTTGGTCACTCATTGCTGCTCTGTCCTGTGGTACCAGGTTTTGACTCTAGGGAGTTTCAAACAGGCTTCTCTGAAGAAGAGTTTGGCTGGCACCTCAAAAAAGTGATTGGATTATTTCATGCCACTGTATAATATATAAAAGTAACTCTGGCCAGGTGCGGTGGCTCATGCCTGTAATCTCAGGACTTTGGAAGGCTGAGGCGGGTGGATCATGAGGTCAGGAGATTGAGACTATCCTGGCTAACATGGTGAAACCCCGTCTCTATTAAAAATACAAAAAAATTAGCTGGGCATGGTGGCGGGCGCCTGTAATCCCAGCTACTCAGGAGGCTGAGGCAGGAGAATGGCGTGAACCCGGGAGGCAGAGCTTGCAGTGAGCCGAGACTGCGCCACTGCACTCCAGCCTGGGTGACAGAGCGAGACTCCGTCTCAAAAAAAAAAAAAAAAAAAAATTACATACATATAAATATGTATTTTTTTAATATTATAATATATAATATATATAAAAAACACTAACTTCCATGTTGCCTATTACTCTACAGTGGTGGCATAAAAGGGTTGCTGAACTCCTATTCGAGATCAGCCTGGGCAACATGATGAAACCTTGTCTCTAAAAAAAAAAAAATACAAAAATTAGTTGGGCATGGTGGCACTCTAGTCCCAGCTACTTGGGAGGCTAAGGTGGGAGGATCGCTTGAGCCCAGGAGGTGGAGATTGCAGTGAGCCGAGATCACGCCACTGCACTCCACCTAGCCTGGGTGATAGCAAAGGACCCTGTATCAAAAAGAAAAAAGAGGGTTGCATCAAGAGCATATTATCTGAGCAAGAAAGGCCTGGCTGGAATAGTGATGCTGACTTTCATCCTTCCTAGGCTTGCATTCAGACAGCTACGTAAATATATTGACCGCATTTGACTCAGTAAGGAAATTTCTTTTTTTTTTTTTGAGACGGAGTCCCGCTCTGTCGCCCAGGCTGGAGTGCAGTGGCCGGATCTCAGCTCACTGCAAGCTCCGCCTCCCGGGTTCACGCCATTCTCCTGCCTCAGCCTCCTGAGTAGCTGGGACTACAGGCACCCACCACCGCGCCCAGCTAATATTTTGTATTTTTAGTAGAGACGGGGTTTCACCGTGGTCTCAATCTCCTGACCTTGTGATCCGCCCACCTCGGCCTCCCAAAGTGCTGGGATTACAGGCGTGAGGCACCGCGCCCGGCCCAAGGTTTCTTAATACTATTTCCAAGTAAACTATCTTATGAACATTAAACCTCTATATCAATTGAAATACGTTTTTAGAGAAAATTTTCTAAGAATAAATACATTTTATGCTGAGCTTATTTCTTTTGTTGGCTTCTTTTTAACAATTTCTGACAGTCTGAGATTTTCTTCAGAGACATTTCTTTGTCTTGTGAGTGTAAATTACCTTAGATTCCTCCTGGGATGTTTGTACTGATCTTCAATGTTCTGGTCTTTCCATTTTTTCCCTAAAATATAGATCCAGAAAAATAGTCCTGAATTAGTATAAGATTATTTAAAAATCATTAGCTTCCATGTTTATGGGACACTGCAGCCATGCCTGATTTGTTCATCGAAGGATTGCCTATCCATATTCCAAATCCCGGAATAGCACTGATGAGCTAGAAACACGTGTTCCTTAATTCACTGGGGGAGGTAATATTGTCACCCCTACCTATAGAGATGAATTTCCTGAAAGTTTCCTGCATCGGATCTCTGTAGAGATTCTTCTGGCAAGGATCCAGCAAAGCCCACTCCTCCTGGGTGAAGTTCACAGCCACATCCTCAAAGGCCACTGAGTCCTGAAACATCCCACAGGTGCAGAGGAGGACGGGTGAGATTGACAGCACTGGGATCCTAGACTCTATTCCTAAGAAATTCTCATGATGCTGTGGACTCCAAACGTGTATTCTCTGCCTCTGTCATCAGACCTCTTACTCTCCTGTCTACACTCACTTCCTCTCAAACAGCAATTTTGATGCCAGAGTGGAACTATGGGAAAACGCAACAGCAAAATAGGAAAATGCAGCCTTCTGCCACGTGAGGACACAGCAAGAGGATGGAGTTCATGAGGAACGGACCCTCTGGACATGGAACCTGCCAGTGCCTTGATCTCCTTTTTTTTTTTTTTTTTTTTTTTCTGAGATGGGGTCTCACTCTGTCACCCAGGCTGGAGTGCAGTGACACGATCTCGGCTCACTGCAACTTCCACCTCCTGAGTTCAAGCAGTTCTCCTGCCTCGCCCTCCTGAGTAGCTGGGATTGCAGGCGTGCGCCACCATGCCCAGCTAATTTTTGTATTTTTAGTAGAGATGGGGTTTCACCATGTTGGTCAGGCTGGTTTCAAACTCCTGATCTCGTGATCTGCCCACCTTGGCCTCCCAAAGTGTTGGGATTACAGGCGTAAGCCACCACACCCAGCCACTGTGCCCGGCACGCCTTGATCTTAGACTTCCCAGCGTCCAGAACTATGGAGCTGAATTGGCCCTCCTCCCTTGAACCTGTACTAGACTTAGTGACTCACTTCCAAAGAACAGAGTATGGAAAGGGGAAAAAATAGTAACTTTAAAGTGGAGAAACCTGAAAACACTGCTTTAAGCAAGTGATCAAGGTTACTGTCACCAGCTATATCTAGTAATGAGCCTGGACACTTCACCTTTGTAGTATTCTCCCGCAAAACACCTAACTGCAGTCTAATCATGAGAAAAATTCCAAAATGAGGAACATTCTACGGATACCTGACCAGCACTCTTAAAACTGTCAAAGTGATTGTTAAAAAACAAGGAATGACTGAGAAATTGTCACAGAACAGATCAAGGAGACATGAGGACTAAATACAGTGGGGGTATACTGGATTGGGTCCTGGAAAAGAAAAAGGATATTAGTGGAAAAACTGTTGAAAATCTGGAGTTTCATTAATAGTAATATACAAATGATAACTTCTTAGTTTTAATGGACCATGGTTATGTAAGATGCTCACACTAGAAGAAAATGGGTGACGGGTATATAGAAACTTTGTATATTATCTTTACAACTTTTCTATATATCTAAAATTATTCCAAAATAACAAATGTATGGCCAGGCATGGTGGCTCACGCCTGTAATCCTAGCACTTTGGGAGGCCAAGGCGGGCAGATCACCTGAGGTCAGGAGTTCAAAACCAGGCTGGCCAACATGGCAAAACCCTGTCTCTACTAAAAATACAAAAATTAGTCGGGTGTGGTGGCAGGCGCCTGTAATCCCAGCTACTCAGGGAGGCTGAGGCATGAGAATCACTTGAACGCAGGAGGCAGAGGTTGCAGTGAGCCAAGATCGAGCCACTGCACTCCAGCCTGGACAACAGAGTGAGACTCCATCTTAAAAAAAAGAATAGGAAAATGTGTCTTTTTGGTGAATCCGGAGAGAAAGATGTGCTTCCTGGGTACCCCTAATGTCTCTTCGTACAGTGGGTGTGTAGCATCTGTCGTAACAGAGTCCTACTAATTCATGTGCAGAAAAAAAGCTCACAATAGCAGTCCTGAGACTACGTATCCTTGAAAATGTTTATTCACAAAGTTTAACCTTTGATAGTATCTGGAGAGTGGATTTGATTCTGATTCAAACAGCACAGGCGAATGCAAAAACAAACAAAAGCTGAATTTTGCATGGGATCTCACCGACCCAACTGATTAAGAGAGTCATAACTAACTGAAACAGAAACCCATGACCAAAACCATTCGGGAAATAGTACTGGGGTAGGACAACATAAATTGTAATTGATGAAGGTGCTGAAGGCTGAATGGGGACAAGGTTTAGAGGTAAAAACTCTGTGGGGGGCAGTCTTAACAAAAAGGCAATGTGATTTATGAAAATTAAGGACTTTTGTGTAGGGGAACACACTGTCAACAAGGGAAAAGAAAACTCATCAATTTGGAGAAAATAATGGTAAGTCATATATCCGGTATGGTCTTAATATTCAGCAAATATAAACAACTTCCATAATTCAACTATAAAAAACACATCAAACGGGCCAAATGGAAAGCTTTGATGAGGATGCTGGCAAACCGGAACCTATGTACACTGTCGAAAGGATTGTAAAATGGCTTAGCTATGAAAAACAGTATGGCGGTACCTCAAAAATTAAAAACAAAATTACCAAATGTTCCAGCAACCCACTTTTGGGTTGAATTATATTTTCAGTTCAAAAGAATTGAAAGTAGGATCTCAAAGAAATATTTGAAAATCATTAACAGCTGGGTGCAGTGGCTGATGCCTGTAACCCCAACACTTTTAGGAGGCTAAGGCAGGAAGATCAATTGAGCCAGGAGTTTGAGACCAGCCTAGGCAACAGAGCGAGAGCCAATCTCTATAAAAAATAAAATAAATTGAAATCCATTGTTCACAACAGCCAACAGGTAGATCAACCTAAACGCCAATCAGTGGATGAATGGATAATGAAAGTTTATATATATACACAATGGGATATTATTTATTCTTATAAAATGACATTCTGTCCCATACTACAACAGGCATGAAACTTCATGATACTATGCTAACTGCAAAAGACCAGTCAGAAAAAGAAAAATGCAGTATGACTCTTCTTAGAGAAGTTATATAAAATTGTCAAACTAACTCAATGGTACACTTAAAATGCTTGAGCTAGTAAAATTTTTAAGGTTTTTCTTATTGTAATTAACTATAAAAACTATTGTACCAAACAAAAAACTAATTGACTAAAATATGGGCAACCGCACGATCTTGGCTCACTGCAACCTCCGCCTCCCAGGTTCAAGCAATTCTCCTGCCTCAGCCTCCCGAGTAGCTGGGACAATAGGCACGCACCACCACACCCAGCTAATTTTTGTACTTTTAGTAGAGACAGGGTTTCACTATGTTGGCCAAGCTGGTCTCGAACTCCTGACCTCATGATCCACCTCAGCCTCCCAAAGTGCTGAGATTACAGGCATGAGCCACCGTGCCCGGCCGGGCAATGGATTTTAATGACATTTCTCCCAGACATACACAAATGGCCAACAAGCACATGAAAAGATGATCAATGTCAAGACTCAGGCATGAGTTTTACCCAATGTAGTTTTGGGTAGTTACTGAATAGTTTCCTCTCATAAAAAATATTCCTAGGCCGGGCGCGGTGGCTCAAGCCTGTAATCCCAGCACTTTGGGAGGCCGAGACGGGCGGATCACGAGGTCAGGAGATCGAGACCATCCTGGCTAATAGGGTGAAACCCTGTCTCTACTTAAAAATACAAAAAACTAGCCGGGCGACGAGGCGGGCGCCTGTAGTCCCAGCTACTCGGGAGGCTGAGGCAGGAGAATGGCGTAAACCCGGGAGGCGGAGCTTGCAGTGAGCTGAGATCCGGCCACTGCACTCCAGCCTGGGTGGCAGAGCAAGACTCCGTCTCAAAAAAAAAAAAAAATTTCCTAAACAAAATATAACTTTTTTCTTTTTAAAATTGTATGTATTTATGTATTTATTTATTTATTTTTTTGAGATGGAGTCTTGCTCTGTCGCCCAGGCTGGAGTGCAGTGGTGCGATCTCGGCTCACTGCAAGCTCCGCCTCCTAGGTTCACGCCATTCTCCTGCCTCAGCCTCCCGAGTAACTGAGACTACAGGCACACGCCACCAAGCCCAGGTAATTTTTGTATTTTTTAGTAGAGACGGGGTTTCACCGTGTTCGCCAGAATGGTCTCGATCTCCTGACCTCGTGATCTGCCCGCCTCAGCCTCCTAAAGTGCTGGGATTACAGACATGAGCCACTGTGCCCGGCCTACTGATACATCTTGATATATCATCAAGACAGACAATCAACAAAAAAATTGGACTTAAGGTGGACTTTGGACCAAATGAAGCTAACAGACATTTACAGAACCCAACGATTTCAGAATATACATTCTTCTCATCAGTACATGAAACATTCTCCAAGACAGACCATATGTTAGGCCACAAAACTAGTCTCAACAAATTTTAAAGTCAAAATCATTTCAAGCATCTTCTCTGGCCGCTGAATAAAACTAAATTCAATACCAAGAGGAACTCTAAAAACTATATAAATACATGGAAATTAAACAATGTGCTCCCTAATGATCTCTGAGTCAAAGAAGAAATAAAAACAGAAAATAAAAATTGTGTTTGACATGAACAAAAATGGCAACACAACATATCAAAACCTCTGGGATATAGGAAAAGTCATGCTAAGAGGTAAGTTTATAGAATTGTATGCCTATGTCAAAAAACTAGAAAGATCACAAATTAACAACCTAACATGGTATCCCCATGGAATTAGGAAAACAAGAACAAAACAAATCCAAAGTTAGCAGGAAAAAAAAAAAAAAGAAACAACAAAGATCAAAGCAGAATTAAACAAAACCAAGACTATATGCTCACAACCTGGAAAACCTATAGGTGTTTTTTGAAATGTATAACCTCCCAAGATTGAACCAGGAAGAAACAGGTATCCTGAATAGACCAATAATAAGCAGCAATATTGAATCAGCAATAAAAAATTTCCCAAAAATGAAAGCTCTGGGCCAGATGGATTTATACCTAAATCCTACCAAACAGGCCAGATGTGGTGGCTCATGCCTGTAATCATAGCACTGTGCAGCCTGAGACAAGAGGATTGCTTGAGGTCAGGAGTTTGAGACCACCCTGGCCAATATAACAAGACCCCATCTCTAAGCAAAAAAATAAAAATTTAAAAATTAACATGGAAAAAATCCTACGAAACATACAAAAAGAGCTATACTAATATTCCTGAAACTGTTCCTAAAAATCACAGAGGAGGGAAATCTCCCTAACTCATTCTATGAGGCCAGTATCATCCTAATACCAAAAACAGACGAGGACACAACAACAAAACTGCAGACCAATAGCCCTGATGAACACAGATGTGAAAATCCTCAACAAAACCCTAGCAAACTGAATCCAACAGCGCTTAAAAAGATAATACAGCATGATCAAGTAGGTTGTATACCAGGAATGCAAAAATGGTCCAACATACACAAGTTAATATATGTAACACATCACAAAAACAGAATGAAGTATAAAAACCATATGATCACCTCAATAGATTTAGAAAACACACTTGATAAAATTCAGCATCCTTCATGATAAAAATTCAAAAAACTAGGTATAAAATGAACATATCTCAAAATAACAAAAGCCACACATGATAAACACACAGCCAACATCATACTGCATGGGAAAATAGTTGCAAGATAAAAAGTAGAACAAGATAAGGATGCCTACTTTCACGACTCTTATTCAACCCTAGTACTGGAAGTCCTGGTCAGAGCAATCAGGCAAGAGAAAGAAATAAAAGACATGCAAATTGGAAAAGAGGAAATAAAATTATTCCTGTTCAGTTATATATAATCTTACATCTAGAAAATCCTTAAGACTCCACCAAAAATCTCTTAGATTAGATAAATTAATTCAGGAGTTTCAGGATACAAAGTCAATGTACAAAAGTTAGCAGTGTTTCTACACACCAATAACAATCTATCTGTGAACCAAATCGAGAAAGCAAAACCACTTACGATAGCAACCAAATAACACCCCCGCCCCACCTAGGAATATATTGCACCAAGGAGGTGAAAGGCCTCTACAAGAAGAAAAAATCTATAAAACAGTGATTAAGGAATTGCAGATGATACAAGCAAATGGAAAAAAACATTTCATGCTTATGGAAAGAACTTAAGATATTCTTATGGAGGAATATCAGAAGAATTAATTTCATTAATTATTCAGAGAGAATTAATATCAATAAAATGACTACACTTCCCAAAGCCATCTACAGAGTCAATGCAATCCTTATCAAAATACCAACGTTAGTTTTCACGTAATTAGGGAAAACAATCCTAAAATTCATATTGAATCAAAAAAGAGCCCGAATAACCAAAGCAATCCTAAACAAAAAGAACAAAGTTGGAGGCAATGTTATAGGACAGGGGTCCGAATCCAGACCCCAAGAGAGGGTTTTTTAATTTCCTGCAAGAAAGAGTTCAAGGCGTGTCTGCAGTGGAAAGTCAAAGCAAGTTTATTAAGAAAGTAAAGGGGGCCGGGCGCGGTGGCTCAAGCCTGTAATCCCAGCACTTTGGGAGGCCAAGACAGGCGGATCACGCGGTCAGGAGATCAAGACCATCCTGGCTAACACGGTGAAACCCCGTCTCTACCAAAAAATACAAAAAACTAGCCGGGCGAGGTGGCGGGCACCTGTAGTCCCAGCTACTCGGGAGGCTGAGGTGAGCTTGCAGTGAGCTGAGATCCGGCCACTGCACTCCAGCCTGGGCGACAGAGGGAGACTCCGTCTCAAAAAAAAAAAAGTAGGCCGGGCGCGGGGTGGCTCAAGCCTGTAATCCCAGCACTTTGGGAGGCCGAGGCGGGTGGATCACGAGGTCAGGAGATCGAGACCATCCTGGCTAACACGGTGAAACCCCGTCTCTACTAAAAAAATTCAAAAAACTAGCCGGGCGAGGTGGCGGGCGCCTGTAATTCCAGCTACTCGGGAGGCTGAGGCAGGAGAATGGCGTAAACCCGGGAGGCAGAGTTTGCAGTGAGCTGAGATCTGGCCACTGCACTCCAGCCTGGGTGACAGAGCGAGACTCCTTCTCAAAAAAAAAAAAAAAAAAGTAAAGTAAAGTGGTGAAAAAACAGCTACTCCATAGAAAGAGGTGGACGTTTCTGTAAGTAAGAGAAGGAACATATCCACCCTAGGTACAACGCTTGCATATATGGGGAGATGTGTTCTGCTACAAGGGTTCATAATAAAGGATTAATTTTCTTAATTACTATATTTTGCAAGAATCGATGTTATTATCTTTAAAGCAAAATTAGAAATGCCTTTGTTCTCCAGATATTGGGATATCTGGACACCACAAAGTCCGGGTCTGTTTAATAAACATTATTAATTTGTTCCCTTAACTGTATACATCTAGAGGCTAGGTATGCCTAACTTTCTAGGAATGAAGACCAGCAATTCCCAGCCTCAATTTCCTAGCCTTCAAAATGGAGTCGCTCTGGTTTGAACGCCTCTGACAACAACACATTACCTAACTTCAAGTTATACTACAAGGCTATTGCAATCAAATCAGCATGGTACTGGCATAAAAACATACACAGAGATAAATGAAACAGAATAGAGAACCTAGAACTAAATCCACATATTTACATCCAACTGGTTTTTTACAAAGTCAACAAGAACATGCATTGGGGTAAGGACACCCTTTTCAATAAATGGTGCTGGGAACATTGGATTGTCATATGGAAAAGAATGAAGCTGGATCCTGATCTCTCTCCATATATAAAAGTCAGTTCAAAATGTACTTAAATGTAAATCCCAAAACTATACAAATACTAGAAGGAAATCTAAGGAACTCTCTTCTGAACATTGCTCTAGGCAAAAAATGCCTGATTAAGACCTCAAAAGCACAGGCAACAATAACAAAATAGACAAATGTGACTTAAGTAAATGGAAAAGCTTCTGCACAGCAAAATAAATAATCAATAAAGTGAACAAACAACCTGAAGAATGGGAGAAATTAATTGCAAACCACACATTAACAAAATACTAATATCCAGAATACACAAGGAACTCAAAACAACTCAACAACAACAAAAACAACCCCATTAAGGAAAGGTAAAGGCTGGGCGTGGTGGCTCACACCTGTAATCCCAGCACTTTGAGAGGCTGAGGTAGGTGGATCACCTGAAGTCAGGACTTCAAGACCGGTCTGGCCAACATGGTGAAACCCCGTCTCTACCAAAAATACAAAACTCAACCGGGTGTGGTGGCAGGTGCCTATAATCCCAGCTACTCAAGAGGCTGAGGCAGGAGAATCACTTGAACCTGGGAGACAGAGGTTGCAGTGAGCTGAGATCACACCACTGCACTCCAGCCTGGGTGAGAGTCTGTCTCAAAAAAAAAAAAAAAAAAAAAAAAAAAAAAAAGGTAAAAAGTGGTCTAAGGACATAAATAGACATTTTTCCTTCCTTTCCTTTCTCCCTCCCTCCCCCTTCCTTCCTTCCTCCTTCTTTTCCTTTCCTTTCCTTTCTCTCTCTCTCTCTTTCTTTTTCTTCTCTTTCTTTTCTTTTCTTTTTTCAGAGACAGTGTCTCATTCTGTCACCCAAGCTAGAATTCAGTGATACAATATTACCCACTCAAATTCCTGGGCTCAAGAGACCCACCTGCCTCAGCCTTCTGAGTAGCTGGGATTACAGGCACATGTCATGACACCCAGTTAATTTTTTTTTTTTTTTTTAAGAGACAGGGTTGGGCCACGTGTGGTGGCTCACACCTGTAATCCCAGCAATTTGGGAGGCTGAGGTAGGCAGATCATGAGATCAGGAGTTCGAGTAAAGCCTGACCAACATGGTGAAACCCTGTCTCTACTAAAAATACAAAAATTAGCCAGGCATGATGGCATGCACCTGTAAGCGCAGCTACTCAGGAGGCTGAGGCAGGAGAATCGCTTGAACCCAGGAGCCGGAGGTTGCAGTGAGCCGGGATCCTTCCACTGCACTCCAGCCTGGGCAACAGAGTGAGACTCTATCTCAAAAAAAAAAAAAAAGAGAGAGAGAGACAGAGTCTCACTATGTTGCCCAGGCTAGTCCCAAACTCCTGGCCTCAAGCAATTCTCCTGCCTTGGCCTCCCAAAGTGTGGGTAATACAGGCGTGAGCCACCATGCCCAGCTGACATTTTTCAAAAGAAGACGTACAAATAGTTAACAAGCATATGAAAATACGCTCAGCATCCCTAATCATCAGAGAAATGCAAATTAAAGTCAAAATGAGATATCATCTTACACCAGTCAGAATGACTATAATTAAAAAGAGGAAAAAAAAAAATAACAGATGTTGGTGAGGATGCAGAGAAAATGGAATGTTTATATGCTGTTGGTGGGATGTAAATTAGTACAATCTTTATGGAAAACAGTATAGAGATTTCTCAAAGAACTAAAAATAGAACTACCCTTTGATCCGGCAATCCCACTATTGGGTATCTACCCAAAAAACAAGAAATAATTATTTCAAAAACATACCTATACTTGTATGTTTATCACAGCACTATTCACAATAGCAAGCATATGGAATCCACCTAAGTGTCCATGAATAGATGACTGGATAAAGAAAATGTGTTATATATACACAATAGAATACTATTCAGCCATAAAACGAATAAAATTATATCTTTTGCAGCAACATGAATAGAAGTGGAGGCCCAATCTTAAGTGAAACAACTCAGACACAGAAAGACAAATACTGTATGTTCTCACATATAAGTGGGAGCTAAGTAATGTGTACACATAAACATAGAGTGTGAAATAATAGACAGTGGAGAATTAGAAGGGTGGGGAGTGCGAAGGGAGGGGACAGAGAAATTACTTAATGAATACAATGTACTTTTTCCCAGTGATGGATACACTAAAAGCCCTATCTTCACCACTATGCAAATATATCCATGTTACAAAATTACACTAGTACTACACATTTTTTTTTTTTTTTTTTTGGAGATGGAGTCTCGCTCTGTTGCCCAGGCTGGAGTGCAGTGGCGGGGTCTCGACTCACTGCAACCTCTGCTGCCCAGGTTCAAGCGAGTCTCTTGCCTCAGCCTCCCAAGTAGCTGGGACTACAGGCGCCACACCCGGCTAATTTTTTTTATTTTAGTAGAGACAGGGTTTCACCGTGTTGCCCAGGCTAATCTCGAACTCCTGAGCTCAGGCAATCCACCCACGTTGGCCTCCCAAACTGCTAGGATTACAGGGGTGAGCCACCATGCCTGGCCTTACATAAATTTATATGAATAAAATTTAAATTATTTTCTCTTCCTTTCTTGTTTTATTTTTAATTTTGTGGGTACATAGTAAGTGTATATATTTATAGGTTACATGAGATATTTCGAAAGAGTCATGCAGTGCATAATAATCACATCAGGGTAAATGGGGTCATCACCTCAAGTATTTACCCTTTGTGTTACAAACAATCCAATTATATTTTTAGTTATTTTAAAACGTAAAACTAAATTATTTTTTACTATAGTTACCCTGTTGTGCTAACAAATACTAGGTCTTACTCATTTTGCTCTTTCTTTTGTGTACCCATTAACCATTCCCATTCCCCACCCCCTCTACCCTTCCCAGCCTTTGATAATCATGCTTCTACTCTATCTCAATGAGTTCAATTGTCGAAATTTTTAGCTCCCACAAATAAGTGAGAACATGTGAAGTTTGTCTTTCTGCACTTGGCTTATTTCACTTAACATAATGACCTTCAGTTACATCCATGTTGTTGCAAATGACATAATTTCATTCTTTTTGTGGCTGAATATTCTATTGTGTATATATAACACATTTTCTTTATCCAGTCATCATTGATGGACACTTAGATTGATTCCATGTGTTTGCTATTGTAATAAATAAATATGGGAGTGCAGATATCTCTTTGATGTATTGATTTCCTTTCCTTCTCTTTGATATACTGATTTCCAATCCCACCCAGCTGTGGGATTGCTGGAGTGTATGGCAGCTCTATTTCTAGTTTTATGAGAAACTTCCAAACTGTTCTCCATAGTGGTTGTAATAATTTACATTCCCGCTAACAGTGTACAAGGGTTCCTTTTTCCCTACATCCTCACCAGCATTTGTTACTGCCTGTCTTTTGGGTAAAAGCTATTTTAATTCAGGTAAGGTGATATCTCCTTGTAGTTTTGATTTGCATTTCTCTGATGATCAGTGATGTTGAGCACTTTTTTTTATGTCTGTTTGCCATTTGTATGTCTTCTTTTAAGAAATGTCTATTCGGATCTTTTGCCCATTTTAAAATCAGATTATTAGATTTTTTTTCTATAGAGTTGTTTGAACTCCTTATATATCCTGGATATTAATCTGTTGTCAGATGGATAGTTTGCAAATGTTTTCTCACATTCTATGGGTTGTCTCTTTGTTGACAGTTTCCTTTACTGTGTTGTTTCCTTTTTAACTTCTTGTGATTCCTATTTGTCCATTTTTGCTTTTGTTGCCTATGCTTGTGGGGTATTACCTAAGAAATCTTTGCCTACTGAAATGTCCTGGAGACATTTTTCAATGTTTTATTTCAGTAGTTTCATAGTTTGAGGTCTTGGGTTTAAATCTTTAATCATTTTGATTTGATTTTTGTATATGGTGACAGATAGGGGTCTAGGTTCTTTTTCCTGCATATGAATATTCAGTTTTCCCAGCACCATTTACTAAAAAGACTGTCCTTTCCCCAATAAATATTCTTGGCACTTTTGTCAAAAATGAGTTCATTATAAATGTATAGATTTATTTCTAGGTTCTCTATTCTGTTCCGGTGGTCTATGTATTTGTTTTTATGCCAGGACCATGCTGTTCTGGTTACTATAGGTCTGTAGTATAATCTGAAGTCAAGTAATGCGATTCCTCCAGTTTTGTTCTTTTTGATCAGGATAGTGTTGGCTATTCCAGCTCTTTTGTGGTTCCATATAAATTTCAGGATTTTTTTTCTATTTCTGTGAAGAATGTCCTTGGTATTTTGATAGGAATTTCTTTTAATCTGTAGGTTGCTTTCAGTAGTAGGCACATTTTTAACCATATTTGTTCTTCCAATCCATGAACACGGAATATGTTTCCATTTTTTGTCCTTTTCAATTTCTTGCATCAAAGATTTATAGTTTTTTTTTTTTTTTTTTTTTTTTTTTTTTTTTTTTTTTTGAGACGGAGTCTTGCTCTGTCGCCCGGGCTGGAGTGCAGTGGCCGGATCTCAGCTCACTGCAAGCTCCGCCTCCCGGGTTCACGCCATTCTCCTGCCTCAGCCTCCTGAGTAGCTGGGACTACAGGCGCCTGCCACCTCGCCCGGCTAGTTTTTTGTATTTTTAGTAGAGACGGGGTTTCACCGGGTTAGCCAGGATGGTCTCGATCTCCTGACCTCGTGATCCGCCCGTCTCGGCCTCCCAAAGTGCTGAGATTACAGGCTTGAGCCACCGCGCCTGGCCTATGGTTTTCATTGTAGAGATCTTTCACTTACTTCTTAGGTTAAATTAATTCCTAGATATTTTATTTTATTTGTAGCTATTATAAACAGGACTTTCTTGATTTCTTTTTGATTGTTCACTGTTAGCATATAGAAATGCTATTGATCGTTGGCTTTTATTTTAATTTTTATTTTTTTCTCTCAGTGATCTTGAAGAGAATGCTACTGATTTTTACATGTTGATTTAGTACCCTGCAACTTTACTGAATTTATTGGTTCAAAGTTTTTTTTTTTGTTTTTTTGTTGTTGTTGTTGAGACGGAGTCTCGCTCTGTCGCCCAGGCTGGAATGCAGTGGCCGGATCTCAGCTCACTGCAAGCTCCGTCTCCTGGCTTTACGCCATTCTCCTGCCTCAGCCTCCCAAGTAGCTGGGACCACAGGTGCCCACCACCTCGCCCGGCTAGTTTTTTGTATTTTTTTAGTAGAGACGGGGTTTCACTGTGTTAGCCAGGATGGTCTCGATCTCCCAACCTCGTGATCCGCCCGTCTCGGCCTCCCAAAGTGCTGGGATTACAGGCTTGAGCCACCGCACCTGGCCAGTTCTAAGTTTTTTGTGAAGTCTTTAGGTTTTTCCCAAATATACGATCATGTAATCTGCAAAGAAGAATAATTTGACTTATTTCTTTCCAGTTTGGATGCCCTTTCTTTCTTTCTCTTGTCTGATTGCTCCCACTAGGACTTCAAGTACTATGTTGAATAACAGTTGTGACAGTGGGCATCTTTGTCCTGTTCCAGATTTTAAGGCTGTTTTTCTCCATTCAGTATTCTAGTTGTGGGTCTGCATATATGGCTTCTTATTATATTGAGGTATGTTCTTTGTATACTCGGATTTTTGAAGGTTTTTTTATCACGAAGGGATGCTGAATTTTATAAAATGCATTTTCAGCATTATTAAAATGATCATATAGTTTTTGTCCTTCATTCTGTTGATATGATGATTTGCATTGCATTGATTGATTTGCATATGTTAAACTATCCTTGCATCCCTGGGATAAATCCCACTTGGTCATGATAAATTATCTTTTTGATGTGTTGTTTAATTAGGTTGCTAGTATTTTGTTGAGGATGTTTGCATGAATATTCATCAGGGATATTGACCTATAGTTTTCTTAATGTGTCTTTGCCTGGTTTTGGTATCTGGGTAATACTGGCCTCATAGAATGAGTTTGAAAGTATTCCTTCCTTCTTTATTATTTTTTTCTTAAGGCTGAGTCTTGCTCTCTCACCCAGGCTGCAGTGCAGCGGTGTGATCTCAGCTCACTGCAACCTCTGCCTCCCTGGTTCAAGTGATTCTCCTGCCTCAGCCTGCTGAGTAGCTGGGATTACAGGCACGTGCCACCACACCCGGCTAATTTTTGTATTTTTAGTAGAGACAGGGTTTCACCATGTTGGTCAGGCTGGTCTCGAACTCCTGACCTCATGATCTGCCTGCCTCAGCCTCCCAAAGTGCTGGGATTACAGGTGTGAGCCACCGCACCTGGCCTCCTCCTCTATTTTTCAGAATAATTTGAGTAGGATTGGTATTAGTTCTTTAAATGTTTGGCTCATGCCTGTAATCCTAGCACTTTGGGAGGCTAAGGTAGGTGGATTGCTTGAGCCCAGCAGTTTGAGACCAGCCTGGGCAACACTGCAAAACCTTGTCTCTATAAAAATTAGTTGGGCATGGTGGCATGCACCCGTGGTCTCAGCTACTCAGGAAGCTGAGGCAGGAGGATCACCTGAGCCTAGGAAGTCAAGGCCTCAATGAACCATGATTGCACAACTGCACTCCAGCCTCAGCGACAGAGCGAGACCGTCAAAAAAAAAAAAAAAAAAAAAAAAAAAAAAAGAGTGGACATTGTTTAGTTTGAAAAGTCCTTTGGTAAGTTCAAGCCAAAGGCCAAAGGCTATTTAAAAACATTAGTCATGGAGTGGCAGAAAATAGTTTTGTTGTGAATTAGCAAACTGAATGTTGATCATATAAATTCTTGCCAAACTCAACTATAAGAGTCAACAGGCCAAAGGGGAAAAGCATTCAGGGCACATACCAGTGCTCCAAGCATGTCATTCCCTGCTAAGCTGCTGAAACAGCCAGTTGTATCCTGAAGCCAGTTTTTTTTTTTTTTTTTTTGAGACGGAGTCTTGCTCTGCCGCCCAGGCTGGAGTGCAGTGGCCGGCTCTCAGCTCACTGCAAGCTCCGCCTCCCGGGTTTACGCCATTCTCCTGTCTCAGCCTCCCGAGTAGCTGGGACTACAGGCGCCCGCCTCGTCGCCCGGCTAGTTTTTTGTATTTTTTAGTAGAGACGGGGTTTCACCGTATTAGCCAGGATGGTCTCGATCTCCTGACCTCATGATCCGCCCGTCTCGGCCTCCCAAAGTGCTGGGATTACAGGCTTGAGCCACCGCGCCCGGCCCTGAAGCCAGTTTTATCTAATAGCTACTGAAACAACTTGCTATGATTTTAAGAATAGTTTTACTCATTGCCATCACTTACCGATCAGAACTTTCCAACTCCCAAAAACCTTACTAGTGCCAATGAACTTTCTTGAAGAACCATATGTAACACTTCTCCTTTTCGTGAAACCTCCAATGTTCTCTGTTTTTCAGACATACCAAAGACCACTCGGTCTGTGTGTATGTCCTGAATGACAAGTATTTCTTCCCAAATAAAATGTTTTAATTTCAGAAATTCATCTCTGACAAATCTGACTTTCTGACATTAGACACTTCCATGAGTCTACAGTCCCTTTTCTTCAGTTCTACAAACCAAAAAGTTCTGAAAACTCTTTTTTGTAAGGCAGGCACGAATCTGGTTATCAAGAAATAAGAGGCTATTTATTGGCCGGGCGCGGTAGCTCAAGCCTGTAATCCCAGCACTTTGGAAGGCCCAGACGGGCGGATCACGAGGTCAGGAGCTCGAGACCATCTGGCGAACACGGTGAAACCCCGTCTCTACTACAAAATACAAAAAACTAGCCGGGCGAGGTGGCGGGCGCCTGTAGTCCCAGCTAAGCGGAAGGCTGAGGCAGGAGAACGGCGGAAACCTGGGAGGCGGAGCTTGCAGTGAGCTGAGATCCGGCCACTGCACCCCAGCCTGGGCGACAGAGTGAGACTCCGTCTCAAAAAAAAAAAAAAAAAAAAAAAAAAAAAAAAAAAAAAGAGGCTATTTATTGGCTTTATTTATTGGCTTTTTTTTCTGTTTCAAGTATTTACTTATTTTGTTGTAGGAATATTGCTGAGTTTGATCTCACGCTGCTGTTTCAGTTTCTACTGAGAACACTACATTATCTATGATATATTAATTATCTCAGCTTTTCACAGATGAAGCAATAGGCTCAAAGAGGCGCAGTGACTTGCCCAAGGTTGTTTCACATCTAGGGAAAATAAAGAGTAGAACCGAGGTCTTCTGCCCCCTTCAACTGTTTTTTGTTGTTTTTCCTCATTGCACTGCACTGCTTCCTCACGATATTACCTCTGAAGACCATCTTGATAAATTCTTCTGTGTGGAAGAGTTTAAGCAATGACATTCATCTTATCTGACATTTTCTTTTATTTGAGACAGGGTCTCACTGTGTCACCCAGGCTGGAGTGCAGTGATGCCATCACGGATCACTGCAGCCTCAACCTCCTAGGCTCAAGCAATCCTCCCACCTCATCCTCTGGAGCAGCTAGGACTACAAGTGCATGACACTATGCCTGGATCATTAGAAATAAACTTTTTTGGTAGAAATGAGGTCTTGGTATGTTGCCCAGGCTGGTCATTCATAGGTGTTTAAAGTGTGATAAATGGATGATTTAAGTCTGATAGAACCTTTACACATATTATACATTTAAGTATACACATGGAAGCTCCTAGGAGTTGGTTATGTTTACACGGTGGAAAAAAACTTCAAAATAATTATTAGTTTGAGAAAAAGATGTCAATGAATAATTTCTACATCAACACACTGTTATATATAAAAGAGCTAATCAAATGTGAGCTTCCGACAATTCCCTCTGCTTCATTCTTTCTGACTTTCAGCAGATCATGGTTAACACCAAGGGCTCTGTGTCTGAGGTTTCACACGTTTAGGTCACCTATTTTAAACGGTCTCAACCCCACTCCACCACCACCGACCCATCCAATCATTTCCGCAGCTAAATCCAAAGTATTGTGGAAATAGCTTTCCCTCTGAAGGAGTCTAACTGGACTCAGGTTGAACCCCCTTGTGGCTCTCTCATGTTCCTTGATTTATTCATTTGAAATCGTCTTCCAGGAGAGATTGTGATATCCTAAGTGAGGACCTCATCCATTTTACTTGCTTCTCTTCTCTCTAACCTGCTACACCACCTGTTCATTGAAGGCACAGAATATTTTAAACTGACCATCACTTGCTCTAAATTCTGGAGATCTCAGCACAACTCAGAAATCCACAGCCTAGAGGAGTATGTGTGGATGTTAATGCCTCCTCACCACAAGAGGGAGTTCATTGCCTTTCTTTTTCTGCAAATCGATGCAAAGCAGTTTTCTTTTCTTTGTTTTGAGACGAAGTTTCGCTCTTGTTGCCCAGGCTGGAGCACAATGGCGCGATCTTGGCTCACTGCAACTTCCACCACCGGGGTTCAAGCAATTCTCCTGCCTCAGCCTCCCGAGTAGCTGGGATTACAGGCACCCACCACCACACCCGGCTAATTTTTGTATATTTAGTAGAGACGGGGTTTCAGCATGTTGACCAGGCTGGTCTTGAACTTCTGACCTCAGTTGATCCACCCTCCTCGGCCTCCCAAAATGCTGGGATTACAGGCATGAGCCACTATGCCCAGCTTTTTTTTTTTTTTTAATCTATGGGATAATACTTCATAAAAGTAACAGTGACACTATTCACTTTGGTTCATTTATATGATTTGACTTTTCATAGGTTGATAAGAAAGTAGTAAAGTCTGTAAACGTAGATTGGATTTCCCTGATTCTGAAAAGTGCATTGAAAAAAATGTACATGTGGAAAGGAGTAACTGAGGTGACAGAAAGACCTGCTGAGGAGGTGACATGTGGGATGGGACCTGAAGTAATGTATTAGCATAAAAAGTCAGGTTAGAGGATTCAGGGAAGATGGCAGAATAAAAAGCATGAAGAATCTGTATCCCCAACTGGATGTGCGTTAGCAGAATCCAACTGATGTAGCTATTTTGAAACTGTGGATACTACTAAAAGCTTGCAGCTTCCAGGGAAATTGGCTAATAAAATTTGGTTAATTTTGGTCAATTTCAACTCTTGAGTCAGCAGCCCTGACTCATTCCCCCTCCTCAGCTCCATGACAGGTAGCTACGCATAAGTTCTAACAGCAGTTTGCATGCAGTTCTGGGGAGGCCAAGGTGGACAAAAAGGACCTGTCTTCCAAATACTAGGGATCTGTGCACTGCTTGATAATTGCTGCTTCTGATCAGAGTTACAGACAAAGAAGTGGATGGTGATTGTTGCTGCTGCATCTCTCTCCATTTTCCAGAGGCCCTTGCCCTCCATCTGAAGTGACTTCCAGGCTGGTGCCTTTTATTTTTCCCATAATGTTTTTATTCCTCTCTTTTTGAGAACCACTGAAAATTAGGTTGTGCAAAAATAACCATACAGAGAAAATCAGAAAGTTACCACACATGCCCAGGGACAGGTGCAACTAAGAAAAGACCCGAGAAGAACTTAAGTTTACACCTCAGGCTGTTTCTCAGCCCACACGCACCTAACAATAGTGTTATTTTAAAACTATTTTATATATTTTCTTTTATTGATACATATTTTACATATATATAAGGTACATGTGAGTATTTGTTGCATGCATAGACTGTGTAATGGTCAAGTCAGGGTATTTGGGGTATCCATGATCTCTTGAGTATTTATCATTTCTATGTGTTGGTAACATTTCAAGTCCTCTCTTCCAACTACTTTGACATATGCAATGCAATATATTATTGCTAACTATAGTTCACTCTAGTCTGCTTTCGAACTTATTCCTTTGATGTAAATGGAAATTTGCACGTATTCACCAACTTCTCTTCATTTCCCCTTCTCAGCCTCTGATACCTGCTATTCTACTCCCTATCTCCATGAGATCAAGTTTTTCACCTCCCACATATAAGTGAGAACATGTGGTATTTGTCTTTCTGTGCCTGGCTTATTTCACTTACGATAATGACCTCAAGCTCCATCCATGTTGTTAGCAATGGCATTTTATTCTTTTTTTATGGCCAAATAGTATTCCACTGTGTACATAAACCACATTTTCTTTATCCATGTGTCCACTGATGGATGCTTAGATTGATTCCATATCTTTGTTATTGTGAATAGTGCTGTGATAAATATGCAAGTGTAAGTATCTCTTTGATATATTGATTGCTTTTCCTGTGGATATACTGGGTTTGCTGGATCATATCGTGGTTCTATTTTTAGGTTGTTGAGAAATCTACATACTGCTTTTCACAGTGGTTGTACTAACTTACACTTTGACCAACAGTGAAAGTTTTCTTTTCTCCACATTCTCATCAGCATTTGTTGTTTTTTATCTTTTTTAGTAAAAACAGTTCTAAGTAGGGTATCTCATTGTGGTTTCAATTTGCATTTTCCTAACCATTAGTGATGTTGCACATATTTCCATATACTTTTTGGCCATTTGCATGTCTTCTTTTGAGAACTGTCTGTTCATGTCCTTTTCCCACTTTTAATGGGATTATTTATATTTTTTGCTGTTGAGATGTTTGAGTTCCTTGTATATTTGGGTATTAGTCCCTTGTCACATAGTTTGCAAATATTTTCTCATAATCATCAGGTTTTCTCTGCACTCATTGTTCCCTTTACTTTGCACAGCTACTTTCTAGTATAATATAGTCTCATTTGTCTATTTTTGTCTTTGTCGTCTGTGCTTTGAGGTATTAGCCATAAAATCTTTGCCTAAACCAATGTCCTGAAGTATTTTCAAAATGTTTTCTTCTAGTAGTTTTATAGATTCAGTAGGTACGATTGTTAAAGAATGTGATCTTCAGGTACAATCCTATAATACAACAAAGGCTCCAGGTCACTTGAAGGATAACAAAATGCCTATAACCACTGGAAAGTTTGGTGATGTAAAGAAAAAGAAGGAACAGCTTCCTATAGTATTTGTAGCTAAAGCAGCTGCAATTATAGAGATGGAACCTTCAACACTTAAAGATCTTATACTTGCAAACTCCACAGATCCTGACATTGTTGCTGACATGTACATGTACTTAGGACAATGACAGCTGTGTTTGTACTGAACATGTAGACTTGTTTCTTGTCATGATTCCCTAAACAATACAAAAGCAACTTATATAGAATTTACAATGCATTGTGTATTATAAGTAATCTAGAAATGATTTAAAATATACAGAAGAATGTGCCTAGGTTATATGCAAACATGCTGTTTAAAATCAGGGACTTGAATATCTCTGAATATAGGTATTCCCGAGGGTGTTGGAATCAATTCACCTCAGAAACTAAGGAGGACTGTATTCAAAAAAAACTGAAGCTACTAAATGCTTTACCACATGGTTTACATTCATAGTGGTTCTCTGCAATTTGAAATCTTTCATGTAACTGAAATGAATTAGGACTAGTAAATGCATTTCTACGTTCCTTACAGTAGTAAGGTCCACTGCTAGTATGTCATAATATCCACCTTTGAAAGTTTGCTAGCGAAAGAAAGTCTTTTTCATATTCCTCATATTCATTATATATATTTTTTTGAAGCATGAGTTTGGTCATGTTTTCAAAAGGTACTGAAAAAAATGGAAGGTTTTAGTACATTTTTACAATCATACAACTTTTTTCAGTGTGAGTCCTTTTGTGTATTTGTAAGAAGCTGAAAGTACTTAAGGCTTTCCCACATGTTCAACACTCACAGGGGTTTTCTCTAGTGGGTCCCTTCATGCTTATGAAAGGAACTGATACAATGAAATGTTTCCCCTTCTTCTTTACACTTATAGGGTTTCTCTACACTGTGGGTCCTTTCATGTTTATGAAACGCACTGGGACAATGGAATGGTTTCCCACATTCCTTACATTTATACGGCTTCTCTCCAGTATGAACTCTTTCATGTATCCGTAAGTAACTTGAATGACTGAAGGCCTTCCCACATTCCTTGCATTCATAGGGTTTCTCTCCAGTGTGAGTTCTTTCATGTCTTTGCACTGAACTGGGATAATCAAAGCCTTTCCCACATATCTTACATTTATGAGGTCCATTTCCAGTATGTGTTATCATGTGTCTTCGAAAGCTTGAGAGATCAGATAATGCTTTCCCACATTGCTGACAACCATAGGGTTTCTCTCCAGTGTGAGTCCTTTCATGTAGTTGAATGTAACTGGAAGACCTGAAGCCTTTCCCACATAGTTTACACTTATAGGGTCTCTCCCCAGTGTGAATTCTTTCATGTCTTCGAAATGAACTGGGAGAATCAAAGCTTTTCCCACATATCTGACATTTATGAGGTCCGTCTCCAGTGTGCATTATCATGTGTCTCTGAAAGCTCTTCAGATGAGAAAGTGCTTTTCCACACTGCTTACATTCATAGGGCTTTTCTCCAGTGTGAGTCTTTTCATGTACTCGAATGTAATTGGAAGACCTGAAGGCTTTTCCACATTGTTTACATTTATAGGGTCTCTCCCCCGTGTGAATTCTTTCATGTATTTGAAGGTAGGTGCAACAAATGAAGGCTTTTCCACATTGTTTACATTTATATGGCTTCTCTCCAGTGTGAGTAGTTTCATGATTTCGAAAGTAATAGAAATCACTAAAGGCTTTCCCACATTCACATTTATAGGGTTTCTCCCCAGTATGAGTTTTTTCATGCCTTCGACATAAACTGGGAGAATCAAAGGCTTTCCCACATACCTTGCATTTATGAGGTCCATCTCCAGTGTGCGTTATCATGTGTCTTCGAAAACCTGTGCAATCAGAGAATGCCTTCCCACAATACTTACATTCATAGGGTTTCTCTCCAGTGTGAGTTCTTTTATGTCTTCGAACTGAACTGGGAGAAAGAAAGCCTTTTCCACATATCTTACATTTATGAGGTCCATCTCCAGTGTGCATTATCATGTGTCTTTGAAAGCTTTCAAGATGATAAAATGTTTTCCCACATTGCTGACATTCATAGGATTGTTCTCCAGTGTGACTCATTTCATATAGTTGAGTGTAACAGGAACAACTGAAGGCGTTCCCACATAGATTACATTGATAGGGTTTCTCTCCACTGTGTGTTCTTTCATGTCTTAGAGAGGAACTATAAGCAGGAAACGCTGTAGAACACTGCTCATATTCATATGGTTTCTCTTCAGTGTGAGTTCTTCCAAGCATATGAAATAAACTAGGCCAAATAAAGGCATTTCCACACAACTTACACATACAACGTCCATCTCCATGGTGTGCTGCCATATGTCTTTCGGAGGTTTTCAAGAGAACTGAAGGTTGCACATTCCTTACAATCATAGAGTTTCTTTCCATGCTGAGGCCTTTCACGTATTTGAAAGGAGGGCTGATAACTGAAAGCTGTCCCACATTGTGTATGTGTATATGGCTTCTCTCCATATTCTTGATACTCACATGGTTTGTGTTCACTGTCAACTCTAATGTAGCAATTAAGAGATGAACGACCCATGAGGACTTCTGCACACGCATTGCTTTCCCATGGATCTACTCCAGGTATTTTCTCGTTCACAATACTGTCTTGAATCTGGGTAAAGGGTCCTCCACATTGACTATTATCTTTAATTTCACAGGATCTCTCTACCATATGACATCTGTAAAAAATAAGAAGTATATTAGTAAAGGTTTGTTTATAAATGATTTTGTATTAATAAGTATTGGATTTACATTTCTTTTCTTTTTTTTTTTTTTTTAGACAGGGTCTCATTCTGCTGCCCAGGCTGGAGTGCAGTGGTGTGATCTCAGCTCACTGCAACCTCCACCTCCCGGACTCAAACCATCCTCCCACCTCAGCCTCTCAAATAGCTGGGACTACAGGCAAATGCCACCACGTCTGGCTGATTTTTTTTTTTTTTTTTGAGACAGAGTCTCGCTCTGTTGCCCAGGCTGGAATGCAGTGGCACAATCTTGGCTCACTGCAAGCTCCGCCTCCCAGGTTCACACCATTCTCCTGCCTCAGCCTCCCAAGTAGCTGGGACTACAGGCGCCCGCCACCATGCCCATCTAATTTTTTGTATTTTCAGTAGAGATGGGGTTTCACCATGTTAGCCAGGATGGTTTCAATCTCCTGACCTCGTGATCTACCCACCCCCGCCTCCCAAAGTGCTGGGATTAGATTTTTGTATTTTTTGTAGAGATGAGGTTTCACCATGTTGCCCAGGCTAATCTTGAACTCCTGAGCTCAAGCAATCTGCCCACCTTGACCTTCTATAGTGCTGGGATTACAAGGGTGAGCAACCATACCCAGCCTTTCTTTTTCTTTCTTTCTCTTTTTGAAACTGGGTTTTGCTCTGTTGCCCAGGCTGGAGTATAGTGATGTGAACAGGGTTTACTGCAGTCTTGACCTGCTGGGCTCAAGCAACCTTCCTGTCTCAGCCTCCCAAGTAACTGAAACCACAAGCACAGGCCACCATGCCTAGCTAATTTTTGTATTTTTTGTAGAAAGGGGGTCTTGCCACGTTGCCCAGACTGCTTGAACACCTGGGCTCAAGCAGTCTTCCTGCCTCAGCTTCCCAAATAGTTGGGATTACAGGTGTGAGCCATCCCACCTGGCCTGGATTTACATTTCTAACATTATCATGCAAATAGTAGGTTTCATGCCCTGTTTGAACATGAATGGACAGAACGATGTGCAAGATAACTCAACCCCAGCTGTTTTGAAGACAGTGACATTCCTATGGGAATTCTTAATACTGTTTCCAAGATAACTATTTTGCAAGCACTGAATAGCTATGTCACATTTAAGTATACGTTTTTGAAGAAAATTTTCTAAGAATAAATAAATTTAAGGTGGGCTTGTTAATTTTCCATGCTTCTTTTTAAAATTTTGGGCTGGTCACAGTGGCTCATGCCTGCAATACCTGCCTTTTGAGAGGCCAAGGCAGGAGGAATGCTTAAGGACAGGAGCTTGAGATGAGCCTGGTTAAACATAGCAAGACCCTAGTTCTACAAAAACAAAATATGTAGCCACATGTGGTGGTACATGCCTGTAACCCTAGCTACTCGGAAGGCTGAAATGGGAGGACCATTGAGCACAGGAGTCTGAGGCTATACAGCAAGCTATGATCATACCACTGTACTCCAGCCTGAGCAACAAAGTGAGACACTGTTTCTAAAACAAACAAAATAAAATAAAATTTCTGGCATACTACGAATCACTCCAAGGACACAGCTTTCTCTTGTGGGTGCAAATTACCTTAGATTTCTCCTGAGATCTTTGTACTGATCTTCTTCTATATTGTGATTTTGCCATATCATTCCTGAAAGTTAGAACCAGAAAAATGACTATAAATTATTACAAAATTATAGAAAGACTGCAAGATTTTATGTACACTGCAATCATGCATTATTCACACACCAAACTACAGTTGACTCTTCAACAACACAGGTTTGAACTGCACAGGTCCATTTACAGATAAATTTCTTCAGTCTCTGCTACTCTTGAGACAGCAAGACCAACCCCTCCTCTTATTCAGTATACTCAATGTAAAGACAGTTAGAATGGGCCAGGCATGGTGGCTCACACCTGTAATCCCAGACCTTTGGGAGGCCGAGGCGGGTGGATCATGAAGTCAAGAGATCGAGACCATCCTGGCCAACATGGTGAAACCCCATCTCTACTAAAAATACAAAAATTAGCTGGGCATGGTGGCGGGCACCAGTAGTCCCAGCTACTCGGGAGCCTGAGGCAGGAGAATTGCTTGAATCCAGGAGGCAGAGGTTGCAGTGAGCCAAGATCGTGCCACTGCACTCCAGCCTGCCAATACAGTGAGACTCTGTCTCAAAAAACAAAAAAAACAACAACAAAAAAAATAGAATGGAAACTTTCTATGAATACTAAATAATGTTCTACTTCCCTATAGTTTCCTAATGAATATTTTCTTTTTCTAGCTTACTGTACTGTGAGAATATATAGCATGTAATACATATGACATAAAATACATGTTTTAATTGTTTATGTTACCAATAATGCTGCCAGTAAACAGTAGGCTACTAGTGGTTAAGTTGTGGGGGAGAATAAGATGTATGACTGCTTGGGTGGCTGGTTCAAGGGCCAATTCTATCCCCTTTCCATATTTCAAATCATTGAACAGCATTGATGACCAAGAAACAAATGTCTCTAATTGACTAAGTGAAGGCATGATGTCATCCTTACCTATACAGTCCAAGTTTCTGATGGTTTCCTGCATCACATCTCTGTAGAGACTCTTCTGTGATGGACCCAGCAAAGCCCACTCCTCACAGGTGAAGTTTATAGCCACATCCTCAAATGCCACTGAGTCCTGAAACATTCCACATGTGCACAGGAGGAAGATTAAAACTGAAGGCACTGGGAATCTAGATTGACTTCATAACCTTCACAAGATGCTGTGGTTTCCAAACATTTATTCAAGGACATGGTAAACCCATTCTTATTCTCTCTTTATACCATTTTATCCCACACAACAATTCTGATGATAGAATTGAACATGTTTTATAAAGTAACAGTTGAATAGGAACACGCCTCTTGTTGGTGAGTTAAGAAAGTGAGTCTTATCGCCTGAATCACTCCTAATTTCTATTTCTACAGTGGGTCTGCAGTTCTTGTCATGACAAAGTCCTACTACCTATTGTGCAAAAGAGAGTTACCAGCAAGAAGGCTCTCACCAGATGCCTAACCTTGATGCTGGGCTTCCCACCCTCCAGAAGTGTAAAAAATAAATATCATTTCTTATAAATTACCCAGGTTAAAGTATTCTGTTATAAGCAACAAAAAACAGACTAAGACAGCCACGAAAAAAACACTCTGAGGCCAGGCACAGTGGCGCACGCCTGTAATCCCTGCACTTAGGAAGGCTTAGGGAGGCCGAGGCAGGCAGATAACCTCAGGTTGGGAGTTCAAGACTAGTCTGACCAACATGGAGAAAAGCCGCCTCTACTTAAAATACAAAAAATTAGCCAGGCGTGGTGGCGCATGCCTATAATCCCAGCTACTCAGGAGGCTGAGGCAGGAGAATTGCTTGAACCTGAGAGGTGAAGGTTGCGGTGAGCCGAGATCGCGCCATTGCACTCCAGCCTGGGCAACAAGAGCGAAGCTCCGTCTCAAAAAAATTTAAAAAAAGGGAAAAACACTCTGGTCACTGTATCTGTAATGAGTGACCCTCGTGCCTTGGGGAATTTAGCCTGTGCTATGTGACTACACTAAGAGAGAACATTTGGAAGCTAGCAAATGGTTTCCTACAGAACAAATGTAGTTTAACATGACAAAAGACTAATCAGAATATTTTACCATCCCAATGGAAAAATGTTAAACTTTATTAAGTAATGTCAAAGAAGAAGAAAAGAAGGGCAAAGATTGCATATGTTCTTAGGAAAAAACTCTGTGTCACCTCTCATGAATATCTATAATATTCCCTAAATCACTAAACAGACCTTTTTGTCATCATTAAAAATTACATGACCAAATCTAATAGAAGTCACAAACGTCTAAAAATGCTAAAATCCTTCTAATCAAGAAAGCAACAGCTTTCCAAAAACAGATAAAGTATTGTGAATATACTATATTCAGCATCCTGTACTATTAACATAGAGATAAACAAATAGAATAAGGAAGATGACAAATAGTAGAAAAGCTTTGTGGAGTTTTGTTTGTCCTTGTCCCAACCGCTCCTCACATCAGAGCCAGTCTGGAAGACAGAAGACCAAATTTCCAATGTGGATCCCCCCAGAGAGAGGAGATCAGATCTTATGTATACGTTATTGCCCCTTTGTATTTTTCAATCCATCTGTGGACCATTCAAAGGTCTGAAAGAAAGCTCTCTTTTTTATTTCATCAATGATGGAGCCTAATTAGGTCAAGCTTGGCAGGAACTGCTTCAAAATGTTGCAAAAAACATAAAAACCTTCAAACAACTGGGACAACAAATTATGATTAAGACAAATGGTAGAACATCTAAGTCCTGGGAATAAAAAGGAAGAGAACAATTTCCCCCAGAAATTAGGGCATTCAAGCTCAGCGCGGTGGCTCACGTTTGTAATCCCAGCACTTTGGGAGGCCGAGGCGGGAGGATCACCTGAGGTCAGGAGTTCGAGACCAGCCTGGCCAACATGTTGAAACCCCCGTCTCTACTAAGAACACAAAAATTAGTCAGGCATGGTGGCGGGCACCTGTAGTTCCAGCTACTCCAGAGGCTTAGGGACGAGAATTGCTTGAACCTGGGAATTGGAAGTTGCAGTGAGCCGAGATCGAGCCAGTGAACTCCAGCCTAGGCGATAAAGCAAGATTCCGTCTCAAAAAAAAAAAAAAAAAAAAAAGGGCATTCAAAAGCACTTAAGTGTTTTGGGGAATTGAGAATGCATGCACTGGAAATGCATGCACTGGAAAGAACACATTTTCACAAAAGACCTGGGGAGGCCCTCATTTTCAGCTCTGCATCATCTCTCGGTTTGGTAAAACAGAAAGGGAAGGCTAAAGCAGAGTTTTAAGCAGTCTGGCTAAGTGTTCAAATACTAAACTACATCACAGACCCATCCACAAACACTGGAAGAGGTCAGGTTTTTGTTTGGCATATCTTTTTTACTTTTAGCTGCTAGCATTCAGGAAATCTATCAGAATACTGGATGAACACAAGCTAAGGGAACAGAGACTTCAATGACTACATTGGACAGAGAATTCAGTCTCTGCAAACACACTCTGAAAATGTTACTAAACAAACGAATAATTAAAACCTTCCACAAACCAGAAGGGCAAACAGTGAAGAGGAATCTGATTTCCGGATTATAACATTCAAATGTCTGCTTTACAACACAAAAAGTCCACAAAGACTGTAAAGGAGCATGAAAATACAGTTCATCAATGGAAAAAATTTAATTTAGATAAACCATCTCTGAGAACCTCAGACATTAGACTTACTGAATAAAAACTTTAAAGCAACTGTCTTACATATATTCAATGAGGTAAAGGCAATTATGAACGAAGAACTAAAAGAAAACCAGAAAAAGGATGTATGGATAAAATCATATCAATACAAAATTAGAAATTGGACCATATTTAATTTATGCAACTGCAAAGGACAACATCTAAAATGAAAATTTCTCTATAGATGTTCAACAGATGTGAGCAACCAAAGTAAAAAATCAGCTAAAATGAAGATAGAACAATTGAAGTTATTTAGACTGAGGAGAAAAAAAGAAAAAGGAATGAAATTGATAGAACGTATGATCGATATAACTGCCTTGCCAGTAATGTTAAAAGAAGTTCATTGGAGAGAAGAAAAATTATATAGATTAGAAATTTGGATCACACACACACACAGAGTCTGAGAATTACATGAAGACATTTGAAATTCTTTAGTTTTCTTATACCTATCTGATCTAATATAATAGATACAGGTTTGTTCAACATAATAATATCAGCAATGTATGGGGCAATACAATAGAGGAATTCAGAATAGTTTGTTATACCAGCACTACCCCTGAAGCCGGTATAGTGTTATTTGACACTACAGGCTCATTAGTTGTGAATGGTATTCTACAAACTCTAGTGAATTCACTAGTAAAATTTAAGAAACAAATAGATTTACTCTACTCATAGAAGCAAGCAAATGGAATCATATACATGCTCAATCAAAATGAAAGAAGGCAGAAAGGAGAAAGTTGAAAAAACAGATAATGTACAATAAATAGAAAACAATAACATATATGTGATATTCATCCAATTATACCAGTTATAACATAGAATATATATTACCTATATTCAACAGTAAAAAAGGCAGGGACTGGCAGAGCATAATGAAAAAGAAGGCCCATCAATGTGCACAAGAAAACTATTTTAAACAGAAAGACACAGATACATTAAACAGAAAGGTATGGATAAATATATGCCATTCTAGCCCTAATCAAAAAAAATATGGAACAGCGATACTAATTTCAGATCAATAAGATTTTAGGTCAAAGAAAATTACATGCGATGGAGATATTTCATAATGATAAAGAGGTCAATCCTACAAGACATAATAATCCTTAACATCTATGCCCATAAACACAGATCATGAAAATACATAAGGCAAAAACTTATAAAACCACAAGGCAGAATACACAAATCTACAACTATAGTTGGAGGAAAACAACTCACCTCTTTCAATAATTGATAGATCAGTTTGGCAGAAAATCACTAATGATACACCTAAACTCAAGAATACTATTAATTAACTAGACTTAATTGATGTGTATTTATATCTTCATTGTACACCAGCAGGCTACACATTATTTTCAAGCCCACATGATGTATACACCAAGATAGACCATATTCTGAACCATAAAACACACTTGAACAACTTTTTAAAAACAGAAATTCTGGCCGGGTGCGGTGGCTCAAGCCTGTAATCCCAGCACTTTGGGAGGCCGAGACGGGCGGATCACGAGGTCAGGAGATCGAGACCATCCTGGCTAACACGGTGAAACCCCGTCTCTACTAAAAATACAAAAACTAGCCGGGCGAGGTGGCGGGCGCCTATAGTCCCAGCTACTCGGGAGGCTGAGGCAGGAGAATGGCGTAAACCCGGGAGGCGGAGCTTGCAGTGAGCTGAGATCCGGCCACTGCACTCCAGTCCGGGCGACCGAGCGAGACTCCGCCTCAAAAAAAAAATAATAATAAATAAATAAATTAAAAAATAATAAAAATAAAAACAGAAATTCTATAAAGTATGCAATCAAACTGTATTATAATTAACGTAGCAATAAATAACAGAAACATACTTGAAAAGCCTAAAAAACCTGGAGATTGAAGTTACAAACCTCTCAACTTTAAAAATGTCAAAGAGGGCCGGGCGCGGTGGCTCAAGCCTGTAATCCCAGGGCCGGGCGCGGTGGCTCAAGCCTGTAATCCCAGCACTTTGGGAGGCCGAGACAGGCGGATCACGAGGTCAGAAGATCGAGACCATCCTGGCTAACACGGTGAAACCCCTTCTCTACTAAAAAAAATACAAAAAAACTAACTGGGCGAGGTGGAGGGTGCCTATAGTCCCAGCTATTAGGGAGGCTGAGGCAGGAGAATGGCGTAAACCCAGGAGGCGGAGCTTGCAGTGAGCTGAGATCCGGCCACTGCACTCCAGCCTGGGCGGCAGAGCGAGCCTCCGTCTCAAAAAATAATAATAATAATAATTAATAAATAAATAAATAAATAAATATAAAAATGTCAAAGAGAATTCTCAAGCAAATGTAAATACTGCAATGTTGATAAAAAAGAGTATATCATAGCAAAATTTTTAGAATGTAGCAAAGGCAGTACTTAGAAGGAAACTTAAAGATTTGAATGCAGGCTGGGCGCGGTGGCTCACGCCTGTAATCCCAGCACTTTGGGAGGCCGACGTGAGTGGATCACGAGGTCAGAAGATTGAGACCGTCCTGGCTAACACAGTGAAACCCCACCTCTACTTAAAAAAAAAAAATTAGTCAAGCATGGTGGCAGGCACCTGTAGTCCCAGGTACTCCAGAGGCTGAGGCAGGAGAATGGTGTGAACCCGGCAGGCAGAGCTTGCAGTGAGCCGAGATCACGCCACTGCATTCCAACGTGAGCAACAGAGCCAGACTCTGTCTCAAAAAAAAAAAAAAAAAAAAAAAAAAGAATTGAATGCAATCTCTAGAGAGAAAAGATATAAAACCAATGCTTAAAAACCTTCCACTTCAGGAAACTAAAGAAAGTTTAGTAAGATACATGTAAATCAAGCAGAGGGAAATAACAACGAAGAGAAGATATTAATGAAATAGCAAGCAAGAAATAAGTAGAAAACATCAACAATCCAAAAGCTGGTTCCTTCAAAAGATCAATAAAATGAGTAAGCCCATAGCCAAGCTAACTCAGAAGAAAGGGGGGTTATGATTACTAATCTTGTGTTCATTAAAGGACCGCAAAGGAGTATTAGGAACAACTGCTGCATGCCCACATAGTTGAAAAATTACACGGAATGCACCAATTCCTTGAATGACACAAGCTACCAAAATTAGTTCTCACAAAAGGAGAACTAAATAATATGAAAAGTCTTATAACTATTAAAGAAATCGAATTAATAAATATTAAAAGTCCCAGGCCAGACTGGGTGCACTGGTAGGCTAGGCATGGTGGCTCACACGTGTAATGCCAGCACTTTGGGAGGCCAAGATCGGCAGACTGCTTGAGCCCAGGAGTTCAAGACCAGCCTGGGCAACATGGTGAAACCCCATCTCTACAGAAAACACAAAAAAATTAGCAGGATGTGGTGGCACGTGCCTGTAGTTCCAGCCACTCAGGAGGCTGAGGTGGGAGGATCACTTCAGCCCAGGAGGCAGAAGTTGCAGTGAGATCATGCCACTGCACTTCAGCCTAGACAACAAAGCAAAACTCCATTTCAAGCAAACAATCAAACAAAAAGTCCTAAGAAAAAGGAACAGGCCAGCATGGTTTCACTGTTGAATTCTGGAAAACACTTAGGGAAGAAATGACACAAATTCTCTATAATCTCCTTCAGAAAATAGAAGCAGAGGGGACAATTTCTAATTCATGTTGTAAGGCCAACACTGATAATATGGTTTGGCTCTGTGTCACCACCAAAATCTAATCTTGAACTGTAATCCCATAATCCCCATGTATCAAGGGAGGGACCTGTGGGAGGTGATTGGATCACGGGGGCGATTTCCTGCATGCTGACAGTGGGTTCTCATGAAATCTGATGGTTTTATAAGTGTTTGACAGTTCCTACTTCACATGCTGTCTTGCCTGCCACCATGTAAGAAGTGCCTGCTTCCTCTTCCGCCATGATTGTAAGTTTCCTGAGGCCTCCCCAGCCATGAGGAACTGTAAGTCAATTAAACTTCTTTTATGGTAGTTCTTTATAGCAGTGTGAAAATGGACTAATACAACTGCCTTAATACACAAAACTAGATAGACATTACAGACATATCTCCACCATGTGAGGGCATAAAGGGAAGAATGCCATCTGCAAATCAAGAAAGAGGCCCAGGCAGGGCGCGGTGGCTCACCCCTGTAATCCCAGCACTTTCGGAGGCCAAGGTGGGCAGATCATGAGGTCAGGAGATCGAGACCATCCTGCCTAACACAGTGAAACACCGTCTCTACTAAAAATACAAAAAATTAGCTGGGCATGGTGGCATGTGCCTGTA
Source organism: Rhinopithecus roxellana (assembly GCF_007565055.1). NCBI lineage: Eukaryota > Metazoa > Chordata > Mammalia > Primates > Cercopithecidae > Rhinopithecus > Rhinopithecus roxellana. The sequence continues at coordinate 4,733,427 of NC_044556.1, forward strand.
GTCCCAGCTACCTGGGAAGCTGAGGCAGGAGAATCACTTGAACCCAGAAGGTGGAGGTTGCAGTGAGCTGAGATCATGCCACTGCACTCCAGCCTGGGTGACAGAGTAATACTCCATCTCAAAAAAAAGAAAAGAAAAGAAAAGAAAGAGAAAGATGCCCTTATTAGACAATTGATCTGCTGTTTGAAACTGAATTCCCAGTCTTTATAGCTTTGAGAAATGAATATCTGTTGTTTAAGGCATGCAGTCTATGGTAATTTGTTATAGCAGCCCAAAGGACTAAGTTAGGAAGGGTCTTTCTCTACCACACATCAAGGCTTTGAAGACTATAGTAATCAGGAGAGTATGATATTAGCAGACTGATGGACACATAAATCAATGAAAAATAGCAAATTCTGGAACAAGAGCATCTACTTAAGGTACAAGAACCTATGACACAGCAGGTATTGCCAGGCAGTGATACAAATGAGGGACACTTCAACAGAAATGATAGAGACAAATGGTTATCTACAGGAGAATAATCCATCTTCTGCCCAGCATCTCCATATACAATGATCAACTAACTATAGACTTTCCGGTTTTCATTAATTTTTACTCAGTTTGTTACCTCAGCTTCCATTTTGAATGTGGTTTTATGTTTATCATACCAAAAAAGGGGTTTTATGGCCCTTGACACAGTTTCTAGTTCTCTATCTTCTCCCAGTTCTTCAATTTGGTTGATCCATATGCATCCCTTATACCATCATCTCCTTTCACCACCTCCCTATGGGTGCAGAGTGTGCCAAGTCAGGTCCTCCTATCACCTGGAACATCCTCCATCCCCATGCTGCTCACCAAAGTGCTCAGTAACCACGATCCCAGGAGACACTACATTGTTAGCTTTTCAGGTTCTTGCACCACCTCAGTGGGGTTGGTTTTCCTGTCCTTAGGGATAGTTTTCTCCCTTCATTAGTGTGACAGCATCAGAAGGGAAGAATCATTTCAGTCCTGTCCCCTTAATACTACCATCCAATTGGTTGACCAGCTATATATCCCCAAGAAAGGGATGGGGGAAGAAAAAGCTGAGTGTTCTAAGGAAGTAGCTTCTTGAGGAAGGGTATACCAGGAGACTCCTACTACAGGGCATCACGCTACTTCCCTACAAGGTCCCACCATCTCCACCTCAGGGTGTCCCCTGGAAGGAGTGACACAGGGACTGATATTCACTTGACACTGTAAGAGACTTGGCAGTTGTGGGCATCTTGGGATAGCCCCAGGCAGTTCTGAAACCCAGGACCAGGAAACCATAGAGGATGGGCTGGGGACTCATCACCCTGTAACGTTTCCAAAGAGGAACCTTAATCCAAACACATTCTCAAAAGGTGTCTCTGTCTAGGGATGATGAAGGGAGGGCAGTAACAAAAATTTTATTTATTAATATTCATTTTTTTACAGCCAAGTGTCGTGGTTTTTCTCTGCTTCTTCGCATGTGAAATGTTCATAAACACAAAACCTTTTACAAAGAGCCATATATTGCTATGTATAAACAAAATGACAATTAAAATACTAGCCTCTGTTTGAAATATAAACTGGGGGACAAGGAGTTCATAAAGTTGCTGCGAATTGAGAAGAGAAAGCCTGAGGAAGGCTCTGGAAGCCAAGGGATTTTCTGTCCGCCCTAGGAGGAGTTAGGATGAGAGAACACAGTGGTGGACTTGAGACCCTGCTGCCCACATCTCTGGAAGACTCGGAGGGGAAGCGGTCGCCCTTGGGAAGAAAGAAGGGACTGAGGACCAAAGAGACCACAGCTCCTCCCACACACAAACCCCACACACGAGTCGGCCTGGTGACCTGTCGTCACCGTGCAGCCTCCTCACCGGGTTCACAGGAACTGCGAGCCAGGCTGGAGGCGAGATTGCAGTTAGATATTAACCAGGTGCCCTCAGCCCCGCTGCCTCACGGGGTCGCCTCCCTGAGAGTCAGGTCACAGCAGACGCTGACCGCCGGCTTCCCCACTGTGCCTGGGATAAGATCTCTGAGAGTTGCTCAAGAGTCGCCTGAGTTCTTTCTCAGATCCTGAATTCCAGTGGAAAGGCTGGCGCCAAGCAGGCTGAAGACCCCACGAGGGAGCCCACTCAGCAGAAGAAAGCGGTTTCACCTCCCGTCCCAGGAGTCACCCCCTCACTTCCCCACCATCCAGCGACCCCACGCCCCAGCCGCCCTCGTCCACACCCCTAAACACCCCATCCCCAAACCTCTCAGGAAGGCAGATCTGGGGTGTCCTCCCCTCTCCCCCCATTCAACTGTTTCTGCTGCAGCCCTCAGCGTCTCGGCGCAGTTACTTGGGCCGCAAACCTGTGCCGGTTACAGCCGCACAATCCGGGGAGACGCGGGGCTGCGGGCGCGTAGTTGCCCAGAAAGGCCGCCAGGGCCAGGGCCGCAGTGGCCGCGCAGAGACGGGACAGGACGCCCGGGGTCCCGGCTGCCGCCCCAGCTCCATCCTGCGGCCGAGGGGACCGAGGGCCGAGCTGCGCCGGGGTGTCGCCAGCGGGGAAGCCCTGGTGCCACCACAGCCGGTTCCGACCGGTTCCAACCAGTCTCTCCTCTCACGCGTCGGGACACCAGACCTCACACACTCACCATTTCCCGGCTTCCGGTGTCCAGGTTCCTCCCTCTGCCTCCCGCTGTCGGTACGGGTCCCAGCGAGACAGAAGCTGCCACAGACGTTCCAGGGCGTCTCTCAGTGACAGAACCCGGAGCCCAGTGCGGGGGCGTGGAGAAGACTCGGCGGGTTCTTTGAACCTTGCACCCTCCTCCGGGCAGCGCGCCTGATTGACAGTTCCCACGAACCCGCCCTGCGGCCCTGATTGGATAGTGCGCCAGGTCCCTCCCCCGGGGACTGAGTAACGGAAGAAGCGATCTCAGCTGCGGAGTGGAGCCTGATAAACAGATTCCAGACACAGGCTTTGAGAGGACTAGCTTCCTCCCTGCGCTGTGACCTGACCCCCTCCCAAGGGACATTTGCATTTAGGCAATATGTCCTGATTGTACTCAATGGGACCTTTCTCCTACTTCCTCCTGGACAGGGACCCACAAGTCTGTGCAGGAAATTCCAGACTCACTGTCCAGTTGAGCTATCCCCTGATTTGAGAGCAGGAAGGGAGCCCAGGCCACACTGCAGCAGGAGGGAGGGCCTGATGTCCTCCAGGAATCAGGAGTTTGGGATAAGGCTGTTGGCTGCACAGGCTAAGCCTTTCTTCCACCTTATCTCTCAATCTACTAATTTTCAGTGCAGAAGATAAAAACACCCCAACAAGGCCGGGCTTGGTGGCTCACACCTGTAATCCCAGCACTTTGGGAGGCCGAGGCAGGTGGATCACCTGAGGTCAGAAATTCGAGACCAGTCTAGCCAACATGGTGGCTCTGTCTCTAAAATACAAAAATTAGCCATATGTGGCAGCACACGCCTGTAGTCCCAGCTACTCAGGAGGCTGGGACAGGAGACTCGCTTGAACCCGGAAGGCAGAGGCTGCAGTGAGAGAGTGGGGGAGACAGAGGGAGACTCCATCTCGAAAAAAAATAATAATAAAAATAAAAACAAAATAAAATTGTTAAATGTGTGGAAAAACTGGAATTATGTGGCGGCAATATTTTATAAAGCAAAAACTTGAACTAGCTCAGATAAGCAGCCTGGTGCATCCACAGTTCACAAGTCAACCCCCTTCAGGAGGCCAAACATATTCCAAAGCTTGGAGACCAGATGATAATTCCTGAAATGGAGCCCTGAGGTGGATCAGAACCTGGGGATGAGTCAGGGGCACTAATGGATTTAACTCTGGGAGTTCAATTTGCCCTCCTGTCTCCTAAACACAGTGTGGAAATGCTCCTTCCATCAAGCCTTTAAATGTTATTGAATTAAATGCTTCAATCAAAGGCTGAGACATTAGACTTTGAATTTGAAAACATTCATCTTCATATTTTTATGAAGAATACCAGATAGAAAAGCATTATGAGGCCAGGCACCATGACTCATGCCTGTAATCCAACCACTTTGGGACGCTGGGGTGGGTGGTTTGCTTGAGCTCAGGAGCTCAAGACCAGCCTGGGCAATGTGGTGAAACCCCCATCTCTATTTAAAAATAAACAAAAAAAGGCATTATGAACTGGGAGCTGGCACCCATGGCGATACGAAGAAAAAGAGATTTAATTGACTCACAGTTCAGCATGGCTGTGGAGGCCTCACAATTATGGTGGAAGGTGAAGGAGGAGCAAAAACAAATGTTACACTGTGGCAGGCAAGATAGCATGTGCAGGGGAACTGCCCTTTATAAAGCCATCAGATCTCATGAGATTTATTCACCCAAATCTCACTTTGAATTGTAGCTCCCATAATCCCCAGATGTCATGGGAGTGATCCAGTGGGAGTTAATTGAATCATGGGGATGGTTTTCCCACACTGTTCTTGTGATAGTGAATAAGTCTCATGAAATCTGATGGCTTTATAAAGGACAGTTTCCCTGTACATGCTCTCTTGCCTGCCACCATGTAACATTTGCCTTTGTTCCTCCTTAGCCTTCCACCAACACCTGACCAAATGGACCTAATAGACATCTACAGAACTCTCCACCCAAAACCAGCAGATTATATATTCTTCTCCTCACCAAATGGCACATACTCTAAAATCAGACATAAAATAACCCTCAGCAAATTAAAAAAACAAGCAAACAAAATCATACCAGCTGCACTCTCAGACCACAGCGCAATAAAAATAGAAATCAAGACTAAGAAAATCTCCCCAAACCATACAATTATGTGAAAATTAAATGACCTGGTTCGGAATGACTTCTGAGTAAATAAAGAAATTAATACCAAAATTAAGAAATTCTTCGAGGCCGGGCGCGGTGGCTCACGCCTGTAATCCCAGCACTTTGGGAGGCCAAGGCGGGCGAATCACAAGGTCAGGAGATCGAGACCACGGTGAAACCCCGTCTCTATTAAAAATACAAAAATTAGCCGGGCGCGGTGGCGGGCGCCTGCAGTCCCAGCTACTCAGGAGGCTGAGGCAGGAGAATGGCATGAACCCGGGAGGCGGAGCTTGCAGTGAGCCGATATTGCGTCACTGCACTCCAGCCTGGGCGACAGAGCGAGACTCCGCCTCAAAAAAAAAAAAAAAAAAAGAAATTCTTCGAAACGGAGAAGAAAGATACAACATACCAGAATCTCTGAGACATAGCTAAAGAAGTGTTAAGATGGAAATTTATAGCACTAACTGCCCAAATCAAAAAGAAAGATCTGAACTAGAAGAACTAGAGGAAGTTGTAAAAGATCACAACTAGAACTAGAGAAGCAAGAGCAAACCAATTCCAAAGCTAGCAGAAGACAAGAAATGACCAAAATCAGAGCTAAAATGACCAAAATCAGAGCTAAACTGAAGAAAATTGAGATTAAAAAAAAAAAAAAAAGATCAGCAAATGCAAAAGTTGGTTCTTGAGAAAAAATAACTTAAAAATTCCCAAATAATCAAGGCAATTCTAAGCAAAAAGAACAAGCTGGAGGCATCATGCTACCAGACTTCAAACTATATACTACAGGGCTACAGTAATCAAAACAGCATGGTACTTTTACAAAAACTGACACATTACCAATGGAACAGAATAGAGAGCCCAGAAATAATGCTGCACACCTACAACCATCTGATCTTTCACAAAGCTGACAAAAACAAGCAGTGGGGAAGTATTCATCAATGGTGCTGGGATAACTGGCTAGCCATATGCAAAAGATTGAAACTGAACCCCTTTCTTAAATCATATGCAAAAATCAACTCAAGATGGATTAAAGACACTTTTCAAAAGAAGACATGCATGTAACCAACAAGCAAATGAAAAAAAAAAAATGCCCAGTATCACTAATCATTAGAGAAATGCACATCAAAACCACAATGAGATACCATTTCACACCAATCAGAATGACTATTAATAAAAAGTCAAAAAGTAACAGATGCTGGCAAGGTTGTGGAGAAAAGGGAATGCTATACTCTGCTGGTGGGAGTTTAAGTTGGTTCAACCATTGTGGAAAGCAGAGTGGTGATTCCTCAAAGCACTAAAAACTGAATTACCATTTGAACTAGCAATCCAATTACTAGGTATATACCCAAAGGATATGAATTATTTTACCATAAAGACACATGCACACCTATGTTCATTGCAGCAGTATTCACAATAGCAAATATATGAAATCAACCTAAATGCCTATTAACAATAGACTGAAAAAAAAAACATTTGGCACATATACACCAAGAAATACCATGCAGCCATAAAAAAGAACAAGATCATGTCTTTGCAGAAACATGGATGGAGCTGGAGGCTATTATCCTTAACTAACACAGGAACAGAAAACCAAATATCACATGTACTCACTTATAAGTGGGAGTTACATAATGGGAATATGTGAACACAAAGAGAGGAACAACAGACACTGGGGCCTACTTAAGGGTGGGAGGAGGAAAAGGATCAGAAAAAAATAACTATCAGGTATCATGCTTAGTACCCGGGTGATGAAATAATCTGTACACCGAACTCCCATGACACAAGTTTATCTATATAAAAAAAACTGCCTATGTACCCTGGAACCTAAAATAAAGGTTAAAAGTAGACATTTGAATATTATAATAAGAGTAACTCTGTAAATCAAATTCTCCCCCTTCCTTTTTATGCTATTTATGTTTGCTGAAGGCTGTAATTGTTTATTTGTTTGGTAACTTTCAAAAGTGTATTTATAGAGACCGTATTGCTTGTCCAGTGTAGTCATTGAAGTCTCTGTTCCTTTAGCTTATATTCACCCAGTGTTCTGACAATGCCAGGAACAAAAGAAAAAGAAAAAATGAAACAAGCAAAAAATTGACCTCTCTCAGTCTCTGTGGATGGATCTGAGCTGGAGAATTCCTTGAATCCTTAGCCCAGCTGCTTAAAGCTCTGCTTTACCCTTCTCTTTCTGTTTAACCAAGCCTCAAGATCTACCAGCCCTGATAACGCCGAGGCGAGTGGATCACCTGAGGTCGGGAGTTCCAGACCAGCCTGACCAACATGGAGAAACCCCGTCTCTACTAAAAGTACAAAATTAGCTGGGCATGGTGGCACATGCCTGTAATCCCAGCTACGCGGGAGGCTGAGGCAGGAGAATCACTTGAACCTGGGAAGCGGAGGTTGCAGTGAGCCAAGATCGGCCATTGCACTCCAGCCTGGGCAACAAGAAAGAAACCCCATCTCAAAAAAAAAAAAAAAGTCTCCCTTGAGCAAAACCATGTGAAAGCAGTGTGTGTGGAGAAGTCAGCATGGGTCATTCATCGTAATTGCTACCATAGAGCTCATGCTCAACACAAGCCACATAAGTATCAGGAATATGGAGAGAAGCCACGTACACATAAACAATGTGAGAAAGCCTCCAGTTACTGCCACTTCCTTTGAATACATTAAAGGCCTAACCCTGGAAAGAAACTTAGTGACTAAAAGGAATGTGAGAAAGCATTTAATCATCTCAGAAGCTTTGCACAGTGGAGGTAGGCCTCATAAATGTAAGATATGTGGGAAAGGCTTCAATTTTCACAGACCATTTCAAAGACATGAAAGAACTTACCCTGGAGAGAAACATTATAAATGCAAACAATGTGGGAAAGCCTTCAGTTGTTCCTGTTACGGTCAAATACATGAAAAGACTCATACTGGAAAACAACCCTATGAATGTCAGCAATGTGTAAAAGCATTTTATCATCTCAGAGGCTTTCAAAGATACATGAGAACATACACTGGAAATAGAAATCGTAAATGTAAGATATGTGGGAAAAGCTTTCATTATCTCAGTTTAGTTCAAAGACATGAAAGAACGCACACTGAGGAGAAACCCTATCAATGCAAGCAATGTGGGAAAGCATTCTTTCATGTACAAGCTTTCAAAGACACGTGAAAACACACACTGGAGATGGAGCTCAGAAATGCAAGGTATGTGAGAAAGCCCTTGATTCTTCCAGTTTTCTACAAAGCCATAAAAGGACGCACATTGGGGAGAAACCCTGTAAATGTAGATGTGCGAAAGCCTTTAGGGATGTATGTTCTTTTTGAAATCATTAAAAGGCCGGGCTTGGTGGCTCAAGCCTGTAATCCCAGCACTTTGGGAGGCTGAGACGGGCGGATCACGAGGTCAGGAGATCGAGACCATCCTGGCTAACACGGTGAAACCCCATCTCTACTAAAAAAAAAAATACGAAAAGCTAGCCGGGCGAGGTGGCGGGCGCCTGTAGTCCCAGCTACTCGGGAGGCTGAGGCAGGAGAATGGCGTGAACCTGGGAGGCGGAGCTTGCAGTGAGCCAAGATCGCACTACTGTACTCCAGCCTGGGTAATACAGCGAGACTCCGTCTCAGAAAAAAAAAAATAATAAAAATAAAAAATAAAATAAAAAAATAAAAATAAAAATGATATATTTGCATGTAACCCATGCACATCCTCCTGTACACTGTAAATCATTTTTAGATTATTTATAATAATTCATGCATTGTAAATACTATGTAAATAGTTATATTGTTTAGGGAATTATAGTGAGAAAAAGTCTATACTTATTCAGTAGAGGAGCAACCATCACAAGTCTCCCTAAATAGTACATATCAGCCAGAAAGTTACAATTTCCTTCAATACACACAGATTCCTTTTGAGAATTAACCTGAAATAGTATGTTAATATTCAGCAAAATCCTAGTTTGTCTCTCTTGATTACCCAGGTATAATGACAGTGATGATGATCACTGTATGGTGCCTAACATTGTGATTTGTTGAGGTGACTAGACATGTGGTATTGTAGGTAAGTAGTGAGAGATCAGGTTAAATGGAATCTTCTGACAGAACATTAGAACAATCATCAATGTTACAAGGACAAGGTTCCGACTGCAGATGTTGACTCTTTGGAGGAGGCTAAATAATACAGTCAGGATCTGTTTGGCTTGAGGGCTGAAGATCTGTAAGTACTGAGGGTTCAGTCTTCATATTTGCAAATGCTTAGCTAGAAACATTGTTATAGGAATCTTATTCCTTTATTTCCTTGCGTCATCTAATGTGTTTGTAGGCATGTTGTGATTACTCCGGTGAGGTGGAGACTTTGCTCCACTGAGGGGTCTTACTTGAGGGTAATATCTTTAACACCTCTGCCTGTTGAAAAACTGCTGCAATGTTTTCAGGTCCCAATCAATGGCTCTGCACCTTCTAAATCTTCTGTATCATCATAATGTCATTATTGTTGCCATCGTAGAGGATTTCAGCAGATCTTTTGAGTTTCTTGTTAGTAAACATTTGTCTTTGCTTTTGTGTAAATTTTTCAGTGTCATCCTCGATCATGTCAGACAGCCTTTCCCACCAATTTCTTATCCAGAATATTGAGTCAAAGAAGATTATTCTTATATGAAAGTTACCTTCCGGGTTTTGTCTTGCTTGGGAACTGTCACCACTTCCTCCTCTCATATTTCTCTTATTTGAAATAGAAGTGTTTTCCTAAGCCTGTCTCAACACTAGGCCACACAACCCGTTTGTTTCCTAAGGCTCACATTTGGAAAAGAATGTTGCCTCAGGATGAATGTTACCTCAACTCTCACCCATATCTGATTCAGTTGATATTTAATTGAGTTTGAGTTTAGGCTTTACAGCTCATTGTGGACTGACTCAAGACTTTTGATGCTGTTGAAATGAAATAAATGTATTTTACATGTAGGGATATAAATTTGGGAAGGCAGGGTAGAAAGTTACTGAGTTTGTCTCCTGAAATTGAAATATTGAAGCCCTACTTCCTAATGTATGGAATGAAGATATGGGATCTCAGGGAAGTAGTTAGAATTAGATGAGATCATGAGGGTAGTCCTTTATGAATGGGCTTATACGTTTCCCTAAGTAGCTTTCTTTTGCTCTTCACCATGTGAGAACTCAATGAGATGACAGCCTTGCTTGTACCATGAAGCAGACCCTTACCAGGCACTGAATCTGCCACTACTTTGACCTTGGACTTACTTAATAGCATCTTGTACAGTGAGAATTAAAAGTTAGTGGGTTCAGTCGGCCGGGCACAGTGGCTCACGCCTGTAATCCCAGCACTTCGGGAGGCCGGGGAAGGCGGATCATGAGGTCAGAAGATCGAGACCATCCTGGCTAACATGGTGAGACCCTGTCTCTACTACAAATACAAAAATTTAGCTGGGCGTGGTGGCAGGCGCCTATAGTCCCAGCTACTCGGGAGGCTGAGGCAGGAGAATGCCATGAACCTAGGAGGAAGAGGTTGCAGTGAACCGAGATTGTGCCATTGCACTCCAGCCTGGGCAACAGAGCAAGACTCCATCTCAAAAAAAAAAAAAAAAAGTTAGTGGGTTAATACCCTCAGTAGTTGGTATTTTGTTTCAGCAGTGCATGCTGGGTAAAATACAATTACATTGAAAAATGTGTTAGGGAATTGAATAGACATTCCTCTAATGAAATATACAAATAGGTGATAATCACATAAAGAAGTTCAACATCACTCATGGTTAGGGAAATGCAAATCAAAACCGCAATGACATCCATACACCCTCACCTTCATTATTTTGCCACTACCTAAGAAAAACAAAATAACAAATGCTGGCAACTATGTGAATTAACCAAAACTCTTGTGTGCTACTGGTGGGAATGCAAAATGGTAAAACCAGAGGGAGGATGGAGCAAGATGGCCGAATAGAAACCTTCACTAAATGTGCCCCCTACTGGAACATCAAATGTAACAACTGTTTACGCACACACAAAAATCACCTTCCTAAGAACAAAAAAATCAGGTGAGCAATCACAGCACCTGTTTTTAACTTTGTATCACTGAAAGTGGAACTGAAGAAATTAGAAAAGACAGTCTTGAATCGCTGTCACCACTCCTCCCCATCCCCTGGCAGTGGCCATGTGCCTTGGAGAATCTGTGTGCTTGGTGAAGGAGATGCAGTAGTTAGGAGACCCTGCATTTGACTCAGTGCTGTCCTGTCACAATGGAAAGCAAAACCAGGCTAAATAGCTGATGCCCACCCACAGAGGAAGCATTCAGACCAACCCTAGCCAGAGGGGAATTACTCATCCCAGCACTTGGAACTTGAGTTTTTGCAAGCCTCGTCACTGTGCCCTAAAGGGCTCTGAGGTATCTGAATAAACTTAAAAGGCAGGTTAGGCAATAAGGACTGCAATTCCTAGGCAAGTCCTAGTGCTGTGCTGGGCTCAGAGCCAGTGGACATGAGTGGGGAGGGGCTCATGACCTAGTGAGACATCAGCTGGGTGGCTAAGGGAGTGCTTGCACCACCTGTCCCCCAACCTCAGGCAGCACAGCTCACAGCAACAAAAGTGAGTCCTCCCTTCAATTTGAGGAGAGGAGAGGGAAGACTAAAGAGGACTTTGTCTTGCATCTTGGGTACCACCTCAGGCACAGTACAATAGGGAACTGGGCAGAGTCAGCAGAGCCCCTTTCCAGGCCCTGGCTCCTGGGCAACATATCTAGACACACCCTTGGTCAGATGTGAACCCACTGCCTTGAAGGGAAGGACCTTGACCTGGCAAGATTCATCACCTGCTGTCTAAAGAACCCTTGAGCCCTGAACCACCAGTAGTAACACCCAGGTAGTATGCTGTGGGCCTGGACGAGACTCTGAGGTGTGCTGGCTTCAGGTGAGACCCAGCACATTCCCAGCTCTGGGAAATACAGTAAGATAATCTTTCTGTTGAGAAAAACAGAGAAAAGTAGAGGGTACTTAGACCTGCACCTTAGGTACCAGCTCAGCCATAGTGGGGTAGAGCACCAAGCGGGCTCCTGGGGTCTCCAATACCAGGCCTGGGCTCTTGCATGGCATGTCTTGACTTACCCTGAGCCAGAGGGGAGTCCACTGCTCTGAAGGGTGAGTTCCAGGCTGGCAGCATTTGCCACAGGCTGACTGAAGAACCCTTAAGTCTTAAGTGAGTATCAGTAGCAGCCTGGCAAGATTACCCATGGGTTGTGATGTTGGTGACCATGGTGGGAGAGGCTTCTCTGCCTGTGGAAAGGGGAGAGAAGAGTGGGAAGACTTTGTCTCATGGTTTGAGTGCCAGCTTAGCCACAGTAGAATAGGGCATCAGGTAGGTTTCTAAGATTTTTGACTCCAGTCCCTGGCTCCTGTATGCCATCTCTGGACCCAGTCAGGGACTGGGGGAACTTGGTGCCCTGAAGGAAAGGACACAAACCTGCCTGGCTTCCCTGTCTGCTGATTGCAGATCCCTAGGGCCTTGAGCAAACATAGGCTTTAGCCAGATAGAGGTTACAGTGGGCTTTGGGTGAGACTCAGTGCTGTGCTGGCTTCAGATGTGACCCAACACAGTCCCCGTGCTGGCGAACATGAGGCACTTGTGTCACCCCCACCCCCAGCTGCAATCGTCTCAGCACAAAGAGACTCCATTTATTTGGGAGAAAGTAAGGGAAGAGAACAAAAGACCCTGCCTGGTAATCCAGGGAATTCATCTGGATCTTATCTAAGACCAGCAAGGTGGTACCACTGTGAGTCTGCAAAAACCAGGTGTAACTAGGCGTGGAGTACCCCACAAAACAGAAATAGTTTAGACAAAAACAGCCAAGTCCCTTTGAATACCTAGAAAGCCTTCCCAAAAGGACGGGTCCAAACAAGCCCAGACTGCAAAGACTACAATAAATATCTAGTGCTTCAACACCCAGACAGCAATGAACATCCACAAGCATCAAGACCATCCGGGAGCCAGGCGCAGTGGCTCATGCCTGTAATCCCAGCACTTTGGGAGGCCGAGGTGGGCAGATCATGAGGTCAGGAGTTCAAGACCAGCCTGGCCAACATGGTGAAACTCAGTCTCTACTAAAAATACAAAAATTAGACGGTCGTGGTGGCATGCACCTGTAATCCCAGCTACTCAGGAGGCTGAGGCAGGAGAATTGCTTGAACCTGGGAGGCGGAGGTTGCAATGAGCCGAGATCACCCCACTGCACTCCAATCTGGCAACAGAGCAAGACTCCATCTCAAAACAAAACAAAACAAAAAACCATCCAGGAAAACATGACCATGACCTTACCAAGTGAACTAAATAAGACATCAGGGGCCAATCCTAGAGACACAGAAATATGTGACCTTTCAGAGAGAGAATTCAAAGTAGCTGTTTTAAGGAACACAGTGAAATCAAGATAACACAAAGAGGGAATTCAGAACCCTATGAGGTGAATTTAACAAAAATATTGAAATAATTAAAAAGAATCAAGCAGGCCAGGCACAGTGGCTCACTGTAATGCCAGAACTTTGGGAGTCCAAGGCAGATGGATCACCTGAGGTGAGGAGTTCAAGACCAGCCTGGCCAACATGGTGAAACCCCGTCTCTACTAAAAAATACAAAAATTACCCAGGTGTGGTGGCGTGTGCCTGTAATCCCAGCTACTTGGGAGGCTGAGGCAGGAGAATTGCTTGAACCTGGGAGGCGGAGGTTGCAGTGAGCCAGGATCATGCCACTGCACTCCAGCCTAAGCAACAGAGTGAGACTCTGTTTTGAAAAAAAAAAAAAGAATCAAGCAGGAATCTTGAGCTGAAGATTAAAATAATTAAAAAGAATCAAGCAGAAATCTTTTTTTTTTTTTTTTTTTTGAGACGGAGTCTCACTCTGTTGCCCGGGCTGGAGTGCAGTGGCCGGATCTCAGCTCACTGCAAGCTCCGCCTCCCGGGTTTACGCCATTCTCCTGCCTCAGCCTCCCGAGTAGCTGGGACTACAGGCGCCCGCCACCTCGCCCAGCTAGTTTTTTGTATTTTTTAGTAGAGACGGGGTTTCACCGTATTAGCCAGGATGGTCTCGATCTCCTGACCTCGTGATCCACCCGTCTCGGCCTCCCAAAGTGCTGGGATTACAGGCTTGAGCCACCGCGCCCAGCCTAAAGCAGAAATCTTGAGCTGAAAAATGCAATTGACATATTGAAGAATGTATCATAGCCTCTTAACAGCAGAATTAATCAAGCAGAAGAAAGAATTAGTGAGTTTGAAGATAGGCTACTTGAAAATATTGTCAGAGGAGACAAACGAAAGAATAAAAAAGAATGAAGCACACCTATGAGATCTAGGAAATGGCCTCAAAAAGGCAAATCTAGGAGTTATTAGCCTTAAAGAGGAGGTTGAGAAAGAGATAGGGGTAGAAAGTTTATTCAAAGAGATAATAACAGAGAACTTCCCAAACCTAGAGAAAGGTATCAATATCCAAGTACAAGAAGGTTGTAGAACACCAAGCAGATTTAGCCCAAGGAAGAATACCTCAAGGCATCTAATAATCAAACTCCCAAAGGTCAAGTATAAAGAAAGGATCCTAAAAGCATCAAGAGAAAAGAAACAAACGAAACACGGTGGAATGCCAATGTCTGGCAGAGGACTTTTTAAGGGAAAACTTACAGGGCAGGAGACAGTGGCATGGCTATATTTTAAATGTGCTGAAGGAAAACACTTCTACCCTAAAGTAGTATATCTGGTAAAAATATCCTTCAAACATGAAGGAGAAATAAAGGCTTTCCAAGACAAACGAAAGCTAAGGGATTTCATGAATACCAGACTGTCCCACCAGAAATACTAAAGAGAGTTTTTCAGTTAGAAAGAAAAGGATGTTAATGAGCAATAAGAAATCCTCTGAAGGTAAAAAAAAAAGTCCCTGGTAGTAGTAAGTACATAGAAAAACACAAAATGTTAGTATTATAATACTGTAATTGTGGTGTGTGACCGAATCTTAAGTAGAAAAACTAAAAGATGAATCATTCAAAAAACAATAACTATAATTTTTTAAGACATGGACAGTACAGTAGATATAAATAGAAACAACAAAAAGTTTTAGGGACAAAGTGTAGAGTTTTCAAGTTTCTCTTGTTTGTTTACACAATCACTGTTAAGTTGTCATCAGTTTAAAATAATGGGTTCTAAGATAGGGTTTGCAAGCCTAATGGTAACCTTAAATTTTAAAAAATGTAAAACAGATACATAAAAAACAAAAAGCAAGAAATTAAATTCTACCATTAGAAAAAAATTACCTTCACAAAAAGGAAGACAGGAAGAAAGGAAAGAAGAAAGAGAAGACTAGAAAACAAATGAAAAAATAGGAGTAAGTCCTTACTTATAAAAAATAACATTGAATGTTAATGGACTAAATTCTCCAATAAAAAGACATAGACTGACTAAATGGATAAAAAAGCAAAATTCAATGATCTGTTGCCTACAAGAAACATGCTTCACCTATAAAGACACATATAGACTGAAAATCAAGTGATGGAAAAAGATAGATATGACATGCCAATGGAAGCAAAAAAGAACAAGAGTAGATATACTTATATCAGATAAAATAGATTTAAAGACAAAAACTATAACAAGAGACAAAGAAGATTATGATATAATGATAAAGGGATCAATTTATCAAGAGGATATAACAATTTTAAATACATATGCACCCAACACTGGAGCACCCAGATATATAAGGCAAATATTATTAGAGTTAAAGAGAGAGATAGACACCAATACAACAATAGTGGAGACTTCAACTCCTCACTTTCAATATTGGACGGATCTTCTAAACAGAAAATCCACAAAGAAACATCAGAATTAGTCTGCACTGTAGACCAAATGGACCTAATAGATGTTTACAGAACATTTCATCAAATGGCTGCAAAATACACATTATTTCCCTCAGCATATGGAGTATTCTAAAAAAAATAGACCATATGTTAGGTCAAAAAACAAGTCTTAAAACATTCAAAAAATTTAAATAGTATCAAACATCTTCTCTGGCCACAATGGAATAGAACTAAAAATCAATAATGAGGCCGGGCGCGGTGGCTCAAGCCTGTAATCCCAGCACTTTGGGAGGCCGAGACGGGCGGATCACAAGGTCAGGAGTTCGAGACCATCCGGGTGAACACAGTGAAACCCCGTCTCTGCTAAAAAATACAAAAACTAGCCAGGCGAGATGGCGGCGCCTGTAGTCCCAGCTACTCAGGAGGCTGAGGCAGGAGAATGGCGTAAACCTGGGAGGTGGAGCTTGCAGTGAGCTGAGATCCAGCCACTGCACTCCAGCCTGGGCGACAGAGCAAGACTCCATCTCAAAAAAAAAAAAAAAAAAAAAAGAGGCATTTTGGAGACTATACAAATAAATGGAAATTAAGAATATGCTCCTGAATGATCAGTGAGTCAAAAAAGACTTTAAGAAGAAAATTTGAAAACTTTCTAGAAAAAAGTCCTAATGGAAATACAACATACCAAAACCTATAAGATATGGCAAAAGCGGTACTGACAGAGAAGTTTATAGCTATAAGTTTATAAGCTATAAGTCAAAAAAGAGAAACTTCAAATAAATAAAATGCATCTTAACGAACTAGAAAAGCAAGAGCAAACCAAATCCAAAATCAGTAGAACAAAATAAATAATAAATACCAAAGCAGAAATAAATGAAATTGAAATGAAAACAGCACAAAAGGTCAATAAAACAAAATGTTAGTTTTTCGAAAAGTTAAACAAAATTTACAAATTTTTAGCCAGACTAAGAAAAAAGAGAGAAGATCCAAATAAATAAAATAAGATATGAAAAAGGAGACATTACAACTGACACCACAGATACTCAAAGGATCATTAGTGGCTACTATAGCAGCTACATGCCAATAAATTGGAAAATCTAGAAGAAATGGACAAATTCCTAGACACATACAACCTACCAAGATTGAACCATGAAGAAGCCCAAAACCTTAACAAACCAATAACAAGTAATGAGATCGAAGCTGTAATAAAAATTCTCCCAGGAAAACAAAGCCAGTGGTTCCGCTGGTGAATTCTACCAAACATTTAAAGAAGAACTAATATCAATCATACTCAAACTATTTCCAAAAAAATAGAGATGAAGGAAATTCTTCCAAGTCCATCCTATAAGGCCAGCATTACTCTGACACAAAAACTAGAAAAAACATCAGAAAAAGAAACTACAGGTCAATATCTCTGATGAGATTGCTGCAAAAATCCTCAATAAAATACTAGCAAACTGAATTCTACAATACATGAAAAAGATTATTCATCATGACCAAGTGAGATTTATCCTTGGGATGCAAGGTTGGTTTGACATACTGAAATCAATCAATGGGATACATCATACCAACAGAATGCAGGACAAAAAAAACAAATAATCATTTCAATTGATACTGAAAAAGCATTTGATAAAATTACACATCCCTTAATGATAAAAGCCCTCAAAACATTCGGTATAGAAGGAACATAGCTCAACATAATAAAAGCCATATATGACAGACCCACAGCTAGTATCATACTGAATGGGGGAAAAACTGAGTCTTCTCTAAAATCTAGAACATGACAAAGATCCCCACTTTCATTGCTGTTATTCAACAAACTACTGAAAGTCTTAGCTGGAGCAGACAACAAGAAAGACAGAAAGAAAGAAATCAAGGGCATCCAAAT
Source organism: Rhinopithecus roxellana (assembly GCF_007565055.1). Taxonomy (NCBI): domain Eukaryota; kingdom Metazoa; phylum Chordata; class Mammalia; order Primates; family Cercopithecidae; genus Rhinopithecus; species Rhinopithecus roxellana. The sequence goes on from NC_044556.1 coordinate 4,750,903, forward strand.
TGGAAAGAAGAAATCCAGTTATCTTTGTTTGCAGATGATATGTTCTTATATTTCAAAAAACCCAAAGACTACAAAAAACTGTCAGAACTGTGAACACATTTAGTAAAGTTGTGGGATAAAAAAATCAACATACAGAAGTCAGTAGCATTTCTGTATGCCAACATACATAGTAGAGACGGGGTTTCACCATATTGGTCAGGCTGGTCTTGAACTCCTGATCTCAGGTGATCCACCCACCTAGGCCTCCCAAAGTGCTAGGATTACAGGTGTGAGCCACCGTGCCCAGCCTGACATTTTCGAAAGAAGACATACAAATGGTAAATAGGCATATGAAAAGGTACTCAACAACACTGGTCTTTAGAGAAATCCAAATCAAAACTACAGTGTAATATCATCTCACTCCAGTTAAAATGGCTTATATTCAAAAGACAAGACAGGTGTAGTGGTCTACGCCTGTAATCCCAGCATTTTGGGATCATGAAATCAGGTCGAGATCATCCTGGCTAACACGGTGAAACCCGTCTCTACTTAAAATACAAAAAATTAGCCAGGCGTGGTGGGTGCCTGTAGTCCCAGCTACTCAGGAGGCCCAGGCAGGAGAATGCTGTGAACCCCGGAGGCGGAGCTCGCAGTGAGCCGAGATCGTGCCACTGCACTCCAGCCTGGGCGACAGGGTGAGACTCTATCTCAAAAAAAAAAAATTAAAAAAAACAATAATAAGACAAGCAATAAGAAATGATAGAGAGGATGTAGAAAAGGGAAACATCATGGACTGTTGGTGGGAATGTAAATTAGTACAACCACTATGGAGAACATTTTTGAGGTTCCTCAAAAAATGAAAAATAGAGCTACTATATGATCCAGCAATCCCACTGCTGGATATATACCCAAAAGAAAGGAAATCAGTATATTCAAGAGACATCTGCACTCTCATGTTTGTTGCAGCACTGTTCATAATAGCTAATATTTGGAACCTAAGTGTCCATAAACAGATGAATAAAGAAAATACGACATACATACACAATGGAGTATTTTTCAACCATAAAAAAGAAGGAGACTGCTCTTCCTATGGAGTGGCCATTGTTTTATTCCTTTACTTTCTTAATAAATTTATTTTCCCTTAAAAACAGAATGAGATCCTGTCATTTGCAACAGATGGATGTGACTGGAGATCATTATGTTACATGAAATAAGCCAGACACAAAAATACAAACATTGCATATTCTCACTTATTTGTGGATCTAAAATTCAAAACAATTGAACTCGTGGAGATAGAAAGTAGAAGGATGGTTACTAAAGGCTGGGAAGAGTAGTGGGGTGGTGATGGAGAGGTGGGGATGGTTAATGGGCACAAAAATAGAAAGATTAAGTAATACCTACTATTTGATAACATAACAGGATGAGTATAGTTAACAATAATCTGGTTATACACTTTAAAATAATTAATAGCATAAAATTGGATTGTTTGTAACCCAAAGGATAAATACTTGAGTTGATGGACACACCATTCCCCATAATGTGGTTCTTGGACTTTGCATGCCTGTTTCAGAATCTCTCATGTGACTCATAAATATATACACTACTATGGCCGGGCATGGTGGCTCACGCCTGTAATCCCAGCACTTTGGGAGGCCGAGACAGGTGGATCACGAGGTCAGGAGATCGAGACCAGCCTGGCCAACACGGTGAAACCCGTCTCTACTAAAAATCCAAAATACTAGCCGGGCGTGGTGGTGGATGCCTGTAGTCCCAGGTACTCAGGAGGCTGAGGCAGGAGAATGGCGTGAACCCCGGAGGTGGAGATTGCAGTGAGCCGAGATCATGCCACTGCACTCCAGCCTGGGTGACAGAGCGAGACTCCGTTTAAAAAAAAAAAAAAAAAAGAATCATAATTAAACAGGCAGAGATAGGTTTTACAGGACTTCTGATGTAGTGAAGGAGAGTCAAGGATAAATTTTATTTTCCAGAGCCCCTGAATGCTGCCTCTTACTCAGAGGAGGAAGACTCAAGGAAGATTACTGGAGGGGAAGTTAAGGGTTATGTTTATGTCTGACCATAATAAGTTTGAGCCAAATGAGGGAGGTGTTGTGCAGGCCTAGGAGTCTGGAACCTGAGAGAAAGTTCTGGACGCCACTTTGAAAGTCCTTAGTGGCCGGGCGCGGTGGTTCACGCCTGTAATCCCAGCACTTTGGGAGGCCGAGGCAGGCAGATCACGAGGTTAGGAGATCGAGACCATCCTGGCTAATACAGTGAAACCCCATCTCTACTAAAAATACCAAAAAATTAGCCGGGCGAGGTGGCGGGCACCTGTAGTCCCAGCTACTCAGGAGGCTGAGGCAGGAGAATGGCGTGAACCCAGGAGGCAGAGCTTGCAGTGAGCCGAGATCATGCCACTGCACTCCAGCCTGGGCCACAAAGCGAGACTCCATCTCAAAAAAAAAAAAAAAAAAAAAAAATCAAAGTCCTTAGCATATGGAGACCATTTAAAGCCCTGGTTCCAGAAGAGATCACCTGGTTTCAGGGTGAGGGACAAAATATAGCTGAAGAAAAGGATTCAGAAGGAGACCAGAGGCTGTCCACCTCTGAGTGTAGCAAGAGGAAGAGCCTGCAAAAGACTGGGCAGGCCAGTGAGGTGGGAGGGAGAATAGGTGGGTGTCCTCTCCTGGAAGCTTGCAGAAGGCATTTCAAGCTGGGGATAGTGGTCAACTGTGTCACAGGTCACTGAGCGTTTGAATAAGATAAGGAATGCAGGTTAACTGTAGAGTTTGGCAAGTGCTTGGTCACTGCCGGCCTTGGAGAGCTGTTTCATGAAAGTATTCATGAGAATACCTTATATTGAAATGTACTCCAAATAAATGGTAAGATGTTGCCTAGGGGGCAGTGTTACCCTTGGAACTGCCAGGTGTAATCACTGCAACTGCCCTTCTGTGAGACCGCTTCTTTTTTTTTTTTTTTTTTTGAGACGGAGTTTTGCTCTTGTTGCCCAGGCTGAAGTGCAATGGCACCATCTTGGCTCACAGCAACCTCCACCTCCCGGGTTCAAGCAATTCTCCTGCCTCAGTGTCCCGAGTGACTGGGATTACAGGCACATGCCACCATGCCTAGCTAATTTTTTTGTATTTTTAGTAGAGACGGAGTTTCTCTATGTTGGCCAGGCTGGTCTCGAACTCCCGGCCTCAGGTGATCCACCCACCTCGGGCCTCCCAAAGTGCTGGAATCACAGGCGTGAACCACTGCGCCCAGCCAGACCACTTCTTGGTGTTGATTCAAACTAGAATTCACATAAGATGGGATCATTTGTATACATGTTACTACACACCTTGCTATTTTCATTTAACATTTCATATACATACACACGTACCTCTTTTAAATAGATTCATAATTCATAGTGTAACTCTACAATATTATATTGAATCTTTATCCTAAACCACTGGATCACATGTGTGAGTATAGTTCTGGTATGATTATTCTATTCCATCAATGTATTCACCTGTCTTTGTGCCAAAGCCACGTTATCTTGATTCAGCTTTATTAAGTCCTCCAGTTTTTTTGTTGTTCGTTTGTTTTGCTTAGAATTGTTTGGCTATTTGTTTGCCGATTGCATCTCCTTTCCATATTGATTGTGTAACGCCATAATAAATTGCTATTTGTCTTTCATTTTCTTACCCCCAACTTTAGTTTTTGTTTTTTTTTTTTTTTCAGATTCAATGATCTTTGCAGATTCAATGATCTTTTATTTTAAAAATAGACAAACTCCTTTGTATCTACTCAAGTAGTTAGCATTTCTGGTGCTTTTCATTCTTCACAGATTTCCATCTGGTAACATTTTTCTTCTGCCCCGGGAATTCAATTGACAATCAGCAAGTATGCTGATTACAAACACTGTTACCATGACTGAATAAAGTATTTATTTTCCCTTTATTTGGAAAGGTATTTGCTGAACATAGAATTCTTGGTTGGCATATTTGGTTTTTTAGTTTCTTAAACATTTTTCTCCATTGTCTTCTAGTTTGCATTGTTTCTTTTTTTTTTTTCTTTTCTTTTTTTTTGAGACAGAGTCTCGCTCTGTCTCCCAGGCTGGAGTGCAGTGGCCGGATCTCAGCTCACTGCAAGCTCCGCCTCCCGGGTTTAAGCCATTCTCCTGCCTCAGCCTCCCGAGTAGCTGGGACTACAGGCGCCCGCCACCTCGCCCGGCTAGTTTTTTGTATTTTTGGTAGAGACGGGGTTTCACCGTGTTAGCTAGGATGCTCTCGATCTCCTGACCTCATGATTCACCTGTCTCGGCCTCCCAAAGTGCTGGGATTACAGGCTTGAGCCACCGTGCCCGACCGCATTGTTTCTGATAATAAGTATGTAATCAATTTTTGCATCTCTGTGGTTAAGGTGTCTATTTTTCTCCAGTGGTTTAAAAAATTTTTCATTATCCCTGACTTTCAGCAGTTTGATGATGATGTGCCTTGGTGTAGATTTTTTCATACATTTTGTGCTTGTGGTTTGTTGAGCTTTTTGTATTTCAAGGTTTATAGTTTTCGTCTAATTTGGAAAATGTATGGCTGATTTATTTTTGTTTATTTTTTATTTATTTATTTATTTTTGAGACAGGGTCTCATTCTGTCACCCAGGCTGGAGTACAGTGGCACAATCTCAGCTCACTGGCAGCCTCCATATCTCAGGTTTAAGAGATTCTCGTGCCTCAGCCTCCGGAGTAGCTGGGATTACAGGCATACGCCACCACACCTGGCTAATTTTTGTATTTTTTAGTAGAGATGGGGTTTCGCCATGTTGGCCAGGCTGGTATTGAACTCCTGGCCTAAAGTGATCTCTTATCCTCGGCCTCCCAAAGTGCTGGGATTAGAGGCATGCGCCACTGCACCTGGCCGTGGCTGATTTTTTTTAACAGAAGTTTTTATTCTATGTTTCCTCCTGCTTTTTCAGGAGTCTTTGTAGTTGTCCCATCTTACAACTTATTGATATTCTAATTTTTTTTTTTTTTTTTGAGACAGAGTTTCGCTCTCGTTGCCCAGGCTGGAGTGCAATGGTGCGATCTTAGCTCACTGCAACCTCCACCTCCTGGGTTCAAGCGATTCTTCTGCCTCAGCCTCCCAAATAGCTGGGATTACAGGCATGTGCCACCACGCCCAGCTAATTTTGTATTTTTAGTAGAGATGGGGTTTAACCATGTCAGTCAGGCTGGTCTCGATCTCCTGACCTCAGGTGATACACCTGCTTTGGCCTCCCAAAGTGCTGGGATTACAGGTGTAAGCCACCACACCCAGCCTCTGATTGTTTTTTAAAAGTTACTTGTTGATCAGGTGTGGTGGCTCACGCCTGTAATTCCAGCACTTTGGGAGGCCAAGGCAGGTGGATCATGAGGTCAAGAGTTTAAGACCAGCCTGGCCAAGATGGTGAAACCCTGTCTCTACCAAAAATACAAAAATTAGCCAGGTGTGGTGGTGGGCACCTGTCATCCCAGCTACTCAGGAGGCTGAGGCAGAGAATTGCTTGAACTCAGAAGGCAGAGGTTGCAGTGAGCTGTGTGATAGAGTGAGAGTCCATCTCAAAAAAAAAAAAAAAAAAGTTACTTGTAGCTGTGTCGTCACCACCACACAGTTCATTGATGTTCTGTTCATAGTTTTTGGTCACTTTTTTTTTTGGTGGGTGTTTCATTTTAAATATTTTCTACCGCTATTCTCTCTCTCTCTCTCTTCCTTTTTTTTTTTGTGTGTGTGTGTCATGGTCTTGCTTTCTCACCCAGGTTGGTATACAGTGGTGTGATAACGGCTCACTGAAGCATCAAATTCCTGGGCTCAGGTGATCCTCCCACTTCAGCCTTCACGTTGCTGGGACAACAGGCATGCAACAGCACACTGTACTACGTTTCAAAATTTATTAGAGACAAGGCCTCACTATGTGGCCCAGGCAGGTCTTGAACTCCTGGCCTGACGGGATCCTCCCACAGCATCCTCCCAAGTAGCTGGAATTACAGGAATGAGCCACAATGTGTGGCTTCAGCCAGTGTATTATTATTATTTTATTATTATTCTCTTTAGAGGTGGGGTCTGGCTATGTTGCCACAGTTGGATTTTAATTCCTAGGTTCAAGTGATCTTGCCACCTCAGACTCCAGAGTAGCTACAGGTAGACACCAATATGCACAGCCCTATCCAGTGTATGTTTTCATCCCAGATATAGTTATGTTCCTCTCTAATAACTGGAATTGTGTCATCTTTCGTTTATAAATTGTGTTGAAGTAACACATAGTAACATAAAATTTGCCATTGAATTTTTTTTTTTAGAGGGAGTCTCACTCCGTCACCAGGCTGGAGTACAGTGGCGCCATCTCGACTTACTGCAACTTCCGCCTCCCAGGTTCAAGCAATTCTCCTGCCTCAGCCTCCCAAGTAGCTGGGATTACAGGCGCCTGCCACCATGCCCAGCTAATTTTTGTATTTTTAGTAGAGATGGGGTTTCACCATGTTGGCCAGGATGGTCTCAATCTCCTGACCTCGTGATCTGCCCACCTCGGCCTCCTGAAGTGCTGGGATTGCAGGCATGAGCTACCGCGTATGCAATTCAGTAGCATTAAATACATTTATGACGTAGTGTGACCACCGCAGCTATCTCCAGAACTTTTCATCACGCCACACAGAAACTCATTACCCAGTAAATAAAAGAACTCATTCTGCCTTATTGTCAAGCCCTGATAATCTCTCTTCTACTTTCTTGCTCCATGAATTTGACTATTCTAGGTACTTCATAAGTAAAAGTCTACAATATTTCTCCTTATGTGTCTGACTTATTTCAGTTAGCAAAATGTTTTCAAGGTTCTTCCATGTCGCAGAACGTACCAGTGGTTCAGTTTTTTATGCCTGAATATTCTATTTTGTGGGTAAACCACACTTTGCTTCTTCACTCAGAGGCTGATGAACATGTGGGTTATATCCACAATACTGTTTTGGGAATTGTGAATAAGGCTGCCATGAAATTGGGGTACGTGTGTCTGTGTGTGTTTCTGATTTCTATTTCTTTGGATGTGTACTTAGGAGTTGAATGGCTGGCTTACAGAGAAATTCTAAGTTCACCTTTTTCAGGAATACTTATACTGTTTTACACAGTGACTACAGTATTTAACATTCTCCCCAGCAATGTACAAGGGTTGTCATTTCTTCCATCCTCTCCCACATTGGCTGTATAATAGCCATGCTAATGGGTGTGAATTGTAATTTCATTGTGGTTTTGATTTACATTTCCTTAATGACCAATGATGGTGAGCATCATTTCGTGTACATAATTGTCTTTTATATATTTTCTTTGAACAACTTCGTTAATTAATTAATTAATTGATTAATTAATTTTTTGAGACAGAGTTTCACTCTTATTGCCCAGGCTGGAGTTCAGTGGCATGATGTCGGCTTACCGCAACCTCCGCTTCCCGGGTTCAAGCAATTCTCCTGCCTCAGCTTCCTGAGTAGCTGGGATTACAGGCATGTACCACCACGCCTGGCTAATTTTTGTATTTTTAGCAGAGACAGGGTTTCTCCATGTTGGTCAGGCTGGTCTCAAACTCCCGACTTCAGGTGATCTGCCCGCCTCAGCCTCCCAAAGTGCTGGGATTACAGGTGTGAGCCACTGCGCCCAGCTGAACAGCTTTATTTCAAGTCCTTTGTTTATCTTGAATCAGGTCATTTTGTTTGTTTTTGTCTATATTTTGTGATACCATTTATCTCTGGAGCCTGGGAATTGGCTCCGATGATCCTTCTTGGTGGTTACCTGTAGAAATGGCCTTCCAATTGTCCTTGAAATGCTGATACATGTCAAGTTTGACATGGCTTACATGAATTCATGGCTCTTATATATAAAACATGGTTCTCATTTTGAATGATGATGGCTCTTACTTTGATGGCAGGCAGGGGTACATCATAAAGTTCTGCCCCGCAAGATGTCAGTTCATATTTTGTTCTTCTGGCCATTGATGTCCAGTGTTCTGACAGATACTACCCTAAAGCCCCTCTTGCCCTGTATGTTTAGATTTTTACATTTGTCCTAATGATTAAGGATGGTGTAAAATTTTAGTAAGTCCTCCATAGTTTTTGGAAGAATGTGTTTTATATCAGCTATAAAATTACTTCCATGGTCTGATTCAGCCTACGAAGGAATGCCAAACTGAGAAATAATTTCAGTTATCAATTACTTCACCATTCACATATGAGCATGTGTAGCTGTACAGCACTGAGCCCATCCATTAAACATGCAGACAATCTCCAAACAATGGGAATGGCCTCAAGCTGGAGAGAAACTAATCCATTTGGAATACTGTGAGGGGCAGCATGGACATTGGAGTATTCTCTGAGATATGTTGGTTTCATGCAACATATAGTTGGGTCATAAATTTTGTGCATGCCAAGGCAGCCAGCCAGTTACCTTTTAGATTATTAAGTATCCATCATCTGCGTCTATGTCCAACCCAGTGGAAGATTAGCACAAGGCAAAGCATCAAAAGAAAGGAGCTACAGTCTGGACGCAGTGGCTCAAGCCTGTAATCCCAGCACTTTGGGAGGCTGAGACAGGCAGATCACGAGGTCAGGAGATCAAGACCATCCTGGCTAACACGGTGAAACCCTGTTTCTACTAAAAAATACAAAAAAATTAGCCGGGCTTGGTGGTGGGCGCCTGTAGTCCCAGCTACTTGGGAGGCTGAGGCAGGAGAATGGCGTAAACCCGGGAGGCGGAGCTTGCAGTGAGCTGAGATCCGGCCACTGCACTCCAGCCTGGACGACCAAGGGAGACTCTGTCTCAAAAAAAAAAAAAAAAAAGAAAGAAAGAAAGAAAAGAAAGGAGCTACTGTGTGATTGGCCTAATGTATAATCTGTGCAATAGTTGTCTCCCCTTCATACCTATTGATGTTTTTCCGATTATTGAGTTTTTACTTGATAATATAAATCAAGGATAATGGCAGGTTTGTAAATTCAGCAGAGATAAGGTGCCATTTTTGGCTTCCTGTTTAGCAGTCTTTTCTTGTTTTTTTTTTTTTTTTTTCTTTGTTTTTGAGATGGAGTTTTGCTCCTGTTGCCCAGGCTGGAGTGCAATGGTGCGATCTCAGCTCACCGCATCCTCTGCCTCCCGGGTTCAAGTGATTCTCCTGCCTCAGCCTCCCAAGTAGCTGGGATTACAGGCATGCACCATCATGCCCAGCTAATTTTGTATTTTTGGTAGAGATGGGGTTTCTCCATGTTGGACAGGCTGGTCTTGAGCTCTTGACCTCAGGTGATCCACCTGCCTCAGCCTCCCAAAGCGTTGGGATTACAGGTGTGAGCCATCGCGCCCCACTCTGTTTAGCAGTCTTGTAATGCCCAGAGATGTAGTAGAAGTCTCCTTAGCATGGGCTAGAAAGTGAACAATAGCCATTTTAGTAGAGAGGTGAACAACCTCTAATAGTGTCCCAGTTATGTATGTTCATTGGCAATGGGTGTACCAGAACAAGTTGTAAATGCAAAGGATTTTCAGATTGTGCCAACAGCAAAAAATACTCTCAAAGCATATCTGGAATCAGTGTCAATGGTAGTAGTTTCCCCTTTGCCAACATGCAAGATCTAGTAAGAGCAATGAGCTAGAGGCGCAGGCTGATTTTGCAGTGAGTAAAGAGTATGCCTCAATTGTTTCATGTGGAGAAATTATGACAAAACCAGTTACTATGTTTTCCCCACATTTGTGTTAAGAGGGACCTTCTCAAAATGAGAGTAAGTCTAGGTCATTCACAGAGGTGTCTAGGAGATCTTCCTGTGGCTTTAGGACCATTTCTATCTGTGCATGACAGTCATGTGAAATGGGGTGGGGCTCTCCAACATCAGGTCAAGGTAGTATAGTGGCCAGATTTACTGGGAAGATGTCAGAAATAAATCAATATGACAGAGCTGAGAGTCTGGAAATAACCCCCTTTGCTAGCATTTGAATGTTTGTGTTCCCTCAAAATTCACAGGTTAGAACTCAATCCCCAGCACCACAGTTTTGGGAGGTGGGGACTTTTGGTCTTTTGGCAGAGCCCTCATGAATAGACTAATGCCACTATAACGGGTTTGATGGATGGGGTTTGCCCTCTCTTGCCCTTCTGTCTTCTGCCCTGTGAGGATGCAGTGTTCCTTCCCTCCAGAAGACGCAGTAAGAGGGCCTTCCCTAGGTGCCAGCACCTTTATCTTGGAATTCCCAGCATCCAGAACTATGAGAAAACTAATTAATATTCTCTATAAATTGCCCATTTGGCAGTATTTCATTATAGCAGCACAAACGGACTAAGACACTCTTCATGGATAGTTAATTAATTTTCAACATATAGGCCAAGATAAATTAAAGGGGAAAGTCTTTTCAACGAGTTACTAGAGAAGTTGAATATTGACCTTCAGAAACATGAACTGAGCTCCTGACAGCATGCATTAAAGTTAACTCACACTGAAATGGTAAAAATATATATAAATTCAGCAGCAGATATTAGAGGATCTTGGTGACAGAGGGTTGGGGAAGGAGTTGTGTTTCATTTTCTTTAAAAAAAAAAAACTCAGCTGGGCATGGTGGCTCACGCCTGTTATCCCAGCACTTTGGAAGGCCAAGGCAGGCGGATCACAAGGTCAGGAGATTGAGACCACGATGAAACCCCGTCCCTACTAAAAATACAAAAAATTAGCTGGGCGCTGTGGTGGGTGCCTATAGTCCCAGCTACTCGGGAGGCTGAGGCAGGAGAATGGCGTGAACCTGGGAGGCAGAGCTTGCAGTGAGCCGAGATTGGGCCACTGCACTCCAGCCTGGGCGACAGAGCAAGACTCCATCTCAAAAAAAAAAAAACAAAAAAACAAAAAAACTCAGAAATAAACATCCTAACTCAGAAAAGCATAGTGTTGCCATAGAACTGACTGTGAGGAAACTAACAGCAATAATTTCTATATTGTGTTTAAACTTGCACACACAAATTTTGAGCTTTCTAGCTTCTCTTAGGATTTCTTTTATCCTTTCTCCCTGTTGGGGGTTGGGGAGAGTGGGTCTCACGATTGTTGATCTTTCCTTCATCATGGTATTGTGAACAGCTATTTTTGTCTGAAAGCTTTTATATGTATTTAAATCATTGCAGAAATCAACTACTTACTTGTTGCCATTTGTAAAAATATACAAAATCTGTATATAAACCCCTGACAATCAGTTAGTTTGATACATTGTGCTCTCTTTTAACATGTGTGGAAACAAATAAATAGAACATTGTTCCAGGAGCAGTTAATGTGAGGAGTGAGGGGTGGAGCATTTCATAGAATGGTAGTTTATCCTTCAGAAAGCAGTTTCTAGCATAATAGACTGGGAGTGTGTGTGTATGTGCGTGTGTGTGTGCGCTTAATTTTTTTTTTTTTTTTTTTTTTTGAGACGGAGTCTTGCTGTCTTCCTGGCTGGAGTGCAGGGGCGTGATCTCGGCTCACCACAACCTCCGCCTACCGGGTTCAAGCGATTCTCCTGACTCAGCCTCCTGAGCAGCTGGGATTACAGGCGCGTGCAACCGCGCCCGGCTAATTTTTTGTATTTTTAGTAGAGACGGGGGTTTCACCGTGTTAGCCAGGATGGTCTCGATCTCCTGACCTCATGATCTGCCCGCCTTGGCCTCCCAAAGTGCTGGAATTACAGGCGTGAGCCACCGCACCTGGCCGATACATCATTTTTTTCATTCATTTTCTAAACATGTCCATTTGTCCAGGCAGAAAATGCTATAGTTTCTAGAAGTTGATTGAAGATTTCATTTCATCTATTGACATCTCATGTTCAGCTCCTTTCTATTTAGCCATGGGTACCAGCTTCTAGTTTATAACAATTCTTTTTTTTTTTTTTTTTTTTTTTTTTTGAGATGGAGTTTTGTTTTTGTTTTGTTTTTTTTCTCGCTCTGTCGCCCAGGCTGGAGTGCAGTGGTGTGATGTTGGCTCACTGAAACCTCTGCCTCCCGGGTTCAAGCGATTCTCCTGCCACAGCTTCCTGAGTAGCCGGGGTTAAAGGCGCGCGCCACCATGCCCAGCTAATCTTTGTATTTTTAGTAGAGACGGGGTTTCACCATGTTAGTCAGGATGGTCTCGGACTCCTGACCTCGTGATCCTTTTTTTTTTTTCTTTTTGAGACGGAGTTTCGCTCTTGTTGCCCAGGCTGGAGTGCAATGGCACGATCTCGGCTCACCGCAACCTCCGCCTCTTGGCTTCTCCTGCCTCAGCCTCCTGAGTAGTTGTGATTACAGGCATGGGCCACCCGACTAATTTTGTATTTTCAGTAGAAACGGGGTTTCACCGTGTTTGTCAGGCTGGTCTCAAACTCCCGACCTCAGGTAATCCACCCGCCTCGGCCTCCCAAAGTGCTGGGATTACAAGCGTCAGCCACCACGCCCGGCCATAACGCTTTTAAGTCTAGTATTCTTACTTCATAAATATATGGAGAAAGGCTAGTGTTTTCAAATTCAAAGTCTAATGTCTTGGCTTTTGATTGAAGCGTTTAATTTATTAACATTTAATGGCATAAGGAGGGAGAATTTCCACGCTGTCCAGAAGGGACAGGTATTTTGAGATCTCAGAGTTAAATTCTCAATTTCCCTCCCGTATCACCAGCTTCTGATCCACCCCGGGGCTCCATTTTAGGAATCATTGTCTGGCTTCCCAGCTTGGGGATACGTTTGACCTCCTGAAAGGGGGTCTGCTTGTGAACTGTCGGTGCAATAGGCTGCTTCTCTGAGCTAGTTCAAAGTTTTTGCTTTTCTTCTCTTTTGATTCTTTAGAAAATATTGCTGCCATATAATTCCAGTTTTTCCACATACTTAACAATTTTATTTTGTTGTCGTGTTTTTATCTTCTGGGCTGAAAATGAGTAGATTGTGAGATAAGGTGAGGGAACGGCTTGACCACGTCGCCAACAGCCTCATCCCAAATTCCTGATCCCTGGAGGACATCAGGCCCTCCCTCCTGCTCCAGGGTGGCCTGTGTGCCGTGGGATCCCCTCCTGCTCCGAGGTCCGGGAATGGCCCCACTGGACACGGAGCCTCGAATTCCCTGCACACACTTGTGAATCCCTGTCCAGGAGAAAAAAGCAGGAAGAACCCACTGAGTACAATCAGGAAATTCTAAAATGCAAACGTCACTTCGGGAGGGGTCAGGTCACTGCGTTGGGAGGAAGCCCGCCTTGCCAAGGGCAGTGTCTGGAACCTGTTCATCCGGCTCCACTCAGCACTGTGAGATCGCTTCTTCTGTCAATCAGTCACCAAGGGGCGGGATCTGGAGCACTATCCAATCAGGGCCGAGGGGGCGGGGGGTGTGAGAACTGTCAATCAGGCACGCTGCAGGGAGGAGGGTGCGACGTTCAAAGAGCCCGCGGAGTCTTTTCCACGCCCCTGCGCTCTGAGTCCTGGGTCTGTCGCTGAGAGAGAGACGCCCTGAAGGTCTGTGTCAGCGTCTGTCGCGCCGGGACCCACACTGGACGCTAGCTTATAGGGAGGACACTTGGACACCTGGACACCAAGAAGCCGGGAAATGGTGAGTGTGCGGGGCCCGGCGTCCCGAGGCAAAGAAGGGGCAGGTTGGAACTGGCCGGAACCGACCGTGAGGGGACCCGGGCCTCGTCGTGGGCGACTCCGGGGTCTGCAAACCAGAGTGCCCCTGGCGCAGCTCGGCCCTTGGTCCCCTCGGCCGCAAGATGGGGCTGGGGCGGCAGCCGGGACCCCGGGCGTCCTGTCCGGTCCCTGCGCGGCCACTGCGGCCCCGGCCCCGGCGCCCTCTCTGGGCAGCTCCGCGCCCGCAGCTCCGCGTCTGCCCAGATTGTGCGGCTGTAACCGGCACAGGTTCGCGGCCCGAGTCACTGCACCGAGACGCCGAAGGCTACATCAGAAAGTTTAATAGGGGGAGAGGGGAGGAAACCCCAGATCCGCGTCCCTGAGAGGTTCGGGGATGGGGTGTTTGGGGGTGTGGACAGGGGCGGCTGGGGTGTGGGGTCGCTGGTTGGTGGGGAAGTGAGGGGTGACTCCTGGGACTGGAGGTGAAGAAACCTTATTCTCCTGCTGAGTGGGCTCCCTCGTGGGGTCTTCAGCCTGCTTGGCGCCAGCCTTTCCGCTGCAATTCAGGATCCGAGAAAGAACTCAGGCGACTCTTGAGCAACTCTCAGAGATCTTATCCCAGGCACAGTGGGGAAGCCGGCGGTCAGCGTCTGCTGTGACCTGACTCTCAGGGAGGCGGCCCCGTGAGGCAGCGGGGCTGAGAGCACCTGGTTAATATCTAACTGCAATCTCGCCTCCAGCCTGGCTCGCAGTTCCTGTGAACCCGGTAAGGAGGCTGCACGGTGACAACGGAGGGTCACCAGGCAGAATCCAGACTCGTGTGTGTGAGCTTTGTGCTTGGGAAGAGGAGCTGTGGTCTGTGGATTCCTCGGTCCCTTTTTTCTTCCCAAGGGTGACCGGTTCCCCTCCGAGTCTTCCACAGATGTGGGCAGCAGGGTCTCAAATCCACCACCCTGTCCCCCATCCTAACTCCTCCTAGGGCTGGCAGCAAATCCCTTCGTTTCAGAGCCTTCCCCAGCTAACTTTCTCTAAATTCACAGCAACTTTATGAACTCTTTGTCCCTTAGGCAATATTTCAAACAGAGGCATTATTTTAATTGTCACTTTCTTTTCACATAGCAAGTATGGCTCTTTAAGATTTGTTTTGGGTTTGTGAACATTTCACATGTGAGGAAGCAAAGAATGACCTCTTGACTCCAGTGCAAAAAAAAAAAAAAAAAGTGTATGTGTGACTGTCCTTTATCTTGTCTACATAGAGATACCCGAATATTTTCAGTTGAGGTTCCTCTTTGCAAATGGCATAGGGTGATCTGTCCTCAGCCCAGTCTCTGTGGTGTCCTGGTCCTGGGTTACAGAACTGTTTGGTGCTGCTCCAAGATGCTCATAGCTGCTAAGTCTTTGGTAGTGTCTAGTGAATATCAGCTTTGAGTAACTTCTCCCAGAGGACAGCCTGAGGTGGGGGGTGGGACCTTATAGGGGAGCGGCCGGATGCCTTGGGGTGGGAGGAGTTCCCTGGTATACTGTTCCTCAAAAAGCGAAGCCCTTAACACATTCAGTTTTTCTTCCCCAACCCCAGTTTCCATTCCTTGGGGACACGTGGCTGGTGAGCCAGCTGGTTGGCGGTATTGAGGGAGCTTCTCCTGGGAGGGTAATTACTCAGCAGTTCATGGGGGTGGAAGATGTCCCAAGTGATAGGAGGACCTGACCTGACACTTGAGTCAGATTTGTCTGTGTTCCAGTCAGCCCCTCCCTGCATTTGTAATCTTGAAAAGATTTGTTCACTCATTTCAGCTTCAGCTTTTTATTAACTGCTAAATGCATTTTATCATTAGAGCTCAATAAAGAAGGTAAAGTATGTTCAAAACGGCAAGAACAAGTTGGGTTTCAGAAAACTAATTACATATTTAGTCCTATATTTTATTTCTTTTTTAAACTTTTATTTACTTTTTTTTTGAGACGGAGTCTCACTCTGTTGCCCAGGCTGGAGTGCAGTGGCGCGATCTCTGCTCACTGCAGCCTCAACCTCCTGGGTTCAAGCAATCCTCCCACCTTGGCTTCCTGAGTAGCTAGGATTACAGACGTACGCTACCACACCCAGCTAATTTTTTGAATATTTTTAGTAGAGACAGAGTTTCACCATGTTGGCCAGGCTGGTCTCGAACTCCTGACCTCAAGTGTTCCACCTGCCTTGGCGTCCCAAAGTGCTGGGATTACAGCAGTGAGCCACCACGCCTGGCCTCAGGTCTGTTTTTTTATTGGATGATTTCAAATGGAATTTCAGGGCCTAGCATTGAAAAGAAATTGGGAAAAACTCTTTTCCTTTATGACTGCAGAAAAATGAATACATTTTTGCAAGGAAGTGTGGTGGATATATTGATGAATTATAAAGATTTACCAAAATGTTAGTTCCTGTCCTTTGTAGAGTGGAGAATCTGAGACAGTGGATAACTCTATTCTGTTCCTGTTATGTGGACTTGACAGATTAATGCTAAATCCTGTGGGACAGGACTTTCCAACAGCTAAAGAACTCAAATCTCATTATTCATTTATTAAATGATTTATTATTATGGAAAATGATAAATTAATGACATTTGTTTTCTGAAATGGATAGATACTTGTGCTTTTTCTATTGAGCTATAAAATATAGATGCATTGTGGTTTTCTTCCCTCCTATAAATATAAACGCTGGATTGGAGTGATTTTGCTGAACTCATCACACATGGGTATGTTTTTTTTTAAATACCGGTGTAAGGCAGGTAAGGGTAAGTGAGTAGCCTTGACTGGGGTGGAGAAGCCTGAGTCCACTGACTCTGAGCTAAGGTCAATCTGGAGCCTGCAAAGGGAGGTCATTGAAGACCCAGTTGAGTTGGTTCTTCCTGGGGAACCTCCCTGGCAGGTGTCCCAACCTGTTCATTCCAAACATGGGAGGAGCCCTTTATACTGAGAGAAGCTACAAAGCACTGGAAAATTGGAGATCCACAGGCAGAGACATTTGGGGTGATGCCCTGTCTGAGGTAGTCTTTGTTACTGTTATGGGGATGTTGCTAGACATTCTCAAGTAAAATGAATCTGGATTTGGGCAAGAAGTGACTTCATTCTAAAAGCATATTGCAAAAGGAGAAAACTACCAACTATAAGATCTGCAAGGATCTCAAAGCTTAGGCAGAAAATTGCTTTCCTTTTTCTTTTTTGAGACGGGATCTTGCTCTGTTACCCAGGCTGGGTGCAGTGGTGCGATCTCAGTTCACTGCAACCTCCACCTCCCAGGTTCAAGTGATTCTCCTGCCTCAGCCTCCTGAGTAGCGAGGATTACAGGTGCCCACCACCGTGCCCAGCTAATTTTTGTATTTTTAGTAGAGATGGGGCTTCACCGTGTTAGCCAGGATGGTCTCAATCTTCTGACCTCAAGTGATCAGCCCGCCTCAGCCTCCCAAAGTGGTGGGATTACAGGCGTGAGCCCCCACACACAGCCAGAAAAGTTGCTTTTCAAAGTGAAGAGCAAACAATGTTAGAAAGAAGGTAGGAGAGAGAGCAGGATGGAAGATGAAATCAGATCCTACATCAGAGAATGTTTCACCTTGACTTCAGTCAGTTCCTAGGAGAGGTTAAAAAGGAGGGATTGTGGCCGGGCACATGGCTCACACCTGTAATCCCAACACTTTGGGAGGCCAAGGCGGGTGGATCACCTGAAGTCGGGAGTTCGAGACCAGCCTGGCCAACTTGGCACAACCCCGTCTCTCCAGCCTGGGTGACAGAGCAAGACTCCATCTCAAAATAAATAAATAAATTGATTAACTAAAAAGAGGAATTGTGTGCCGGCTCAGACTAAGTCCAGCAGGGAGAGAAACTTAAGGAAGGTTTGCTCTACATTAATTTTGTGCAGGCTGTTTAGTGAAGACAAAATTGTTCGGCTAATCATTTCTGAGGCAAAAGTGGGAATTTGGTGGGGTTTTTGTCTGGTCTTGTTATAGGTTAAAAGGGGGACATAGTCGAAGCAATGCAGAGGGTGTTACATTGCATTCAGCTGCTTATTCAGAACACACAGGACTTAGGTGGTAGAAGGCTGAGGTGATTTCTTTTCTTTTCTTTTCTTTTCTTTTTATTTTTTGAGGCAGAGTCTCACTCTGTTTCCCAGGCTAGAGTGCAGTGGCATGATCTCAGCTCACTGCAACCTCCACCTTGCCTCCCAGGCTCAAGCAATCCTCCCATCTCAGCCTGAGTAGCTGGAACTACAGGCATGCGCCATGAGGCCCAGCTAATTTTTGTATTTTTCATAGAGATGGGGTTTCGCCGTATTGCCCAGGCTGGTCTTAAACTCGTGGGCTCAAGTGATCCAGCTGCCTCGGCCTCCCAAAGTACTGAGATAACAGGTGTGAGCCACCTAACCTGGTCTGAGGTGATTTATTTAATTCTAGCTATTAACCGAGATTACAGAGCTGGGGTTAAATTCAACATTATTAGAAGTCTGGTTTTACATTCACTGTGTTTGTTTAATCAGAGTATTGTATAAATTTAAAAAGTCTGTTGGGGCTGACTTAGAGAAAGACTCCTTTTGGTTCTGCCTGCTGGATGACGAGTTTATGAATCTGAGAGTTTATTTGGGTCTGTGATATAATTTTTAAAAATATTTGATCTTTTTTTATTTTTGAGACAGAGTCTTGCTCTGCCATCTAGGCTGGAGTGCAGTGGCATGATCTCAGCTCACTGCAACCTCCGTCTCCTGGGCTCAAACAATCTTCCTGCCTCAACCCCCCAAGTAGCTGGGACTACAAGCGTGCACCACCATGCCCAGCTAATTTTTGTATTTTTTGTAGAGACAGGGTTTTGCCATGTTGCCCAGGCTGGTCTTGAACTCCCAACCTCAGGTGATTCTCCTACCTTGGCCTCCCAAAGTGCTGAGAATACAGGTGTGAGTCACCATGCCCAGCCTAAAAAAATTTGGTAGTTGTTTCTTTTTTTCTTTTCTTTTTTTTTGAGATGGAGTCTCACTCTCTCTCCAGGCTGGAGTGCAGTGGCGCAATCTCGGCTCACTGCAACCTCCGCCTCCCGGATTCAAGCGATCCTCCTGCCTCAGCCTCCCAAGTAGCTGGGACTACAGGCATGCACCACCATGCCTGGCTAATTTTGCCTTTTTTGTAGAGGTGGGGTTTCTCCATGTTGGCCAGGCTGGTCTCGAACTCCTGACCTCAGGTGATCCACCTGCCTTGGCCTCCCAAAATGCTGGGATTGCAGGCGTGAGCCACTGTGCCCAGCCTTTAGCCAATTATTGAACTGGAGGATGGTGCTGTTGTATTTATACACAGTTGGTTAAAAGGTTAGTTCCTGGGGCTTATAAATGACATCTGCAGTGGGGGCCTGTTGTGAGACTGAACCCTCTAGTAAGAAACTTAAGGGATCTGTGTTAATTCTGGGTAGGGTAAGAATTGAATTATCGGACACCCAGTTGTTGCTGGAGAATTGGTTGGTGTTCAGCGAACAGCACACCTTTGTTATAAGTCAGAGCCACCACAGGTCAAAGCCTTAAACTGACTGTCTATTATTCATTATATGTTTATACATGTATGAATCCAGATGCATAGTTTTCTTTCTTCTGAGTTTTCAGTTAATTAATATTACACTTAATATTCCATTAATATGATGCTGAAAAGGTTTTTTTTGTTTTTTTGAGATGGAGTTTTGCTCTTGTTGTTGCCCAGGCTGAAGTGCAATGGTGCAATCTCGGCTCATGGCAACCTCTGCCTCCCGGGTTCAAGTGATTCTCCTGCCTCAGCCTCCTGAGAAACTGGGATTACAGGCATGCACCACCACACCTGGCTAATTTTGTATTTTTAGTAGAGACAGGGTTTCTCCATGTTTGTCAGGCTGGTCTCGAACTCCCGACCTCAGGTGATCCGCCTGCCTCAGCCTTCCAAAATGCTGGGATTGCAGAGTGAGCCACCACGCCTGGCCGGTTTTTTTTTAGTTTCTTTGCCTCAGTCTGCTTGATACATGCTGCTGCCTGAGGCGTGGGTCACCCACTTCACTCTCATATTCCACAGCTCATAGGATTTGAATTGTTTCATTTTTGTTGGACTTTGTTGACAATGTCATCTTTGTTTTTGTCCCCAAATGATAACACTTTATAAATTTTGTACATATGGGGGGAAATGTGCTGGGTTGTAGATTATGGATAAATTTAAATGTACTAGGAAAACCTGTTGGCATGTATGGATTAACTGGCAGACCATGTGTGCATGTGTGTTTATTCCTTACAAATGTTTATCTCCATGTGATTATATGTTGCTTTTACTGATTAGCATTGGTGCTGAGCATTTTTTCTATATGGTCTTTCATCTTCTGTGAAATAATTTTCAGCCATTTTCTCATTAATTAATTAATTAATTTTTAAGTCAGGGTCTTGCACTGTCACCCAGGCTGGAATGCAGTTCCAGGATCATGGCTCACTGGAGCCTCAGATTCCCGGGCTCAAACAATCCTCCTGCCTTAGTCTCCTATGTAGCTGGAACGGCAGGCACATGCTACCATCCCTGGCTAATTTTTAAATTTTTTTGTAGAGATGAGGTTTTGCCATGTTGCCTAGGCTGGTCTCAAACTCAAGCAGTCCTCCTGTCCCAACCTCCCAGAGTGTAGGGATGACAGGCGTAAGTCACACACAACTCTTCTTAATTTTCAGAGTTGAATTTCTCGGTTCCTTCCTTTAGGACCTACTTACATAAGAAAACGGCCGGGTGTGGTGGCTCACGCCTGTAATCCCAGCACTTTGGGAGGCTGAGGCGGGTGGATCACCTGAGGTCGGGAGTTCAAGACCACCCTGACCAACATGGTGAGACCCTGTCTCTACTAAAAATACAAAATTAGCTGGGCAGGGTGACACAGGCCTGTAATCCCAGCTACTTGGGAGGCTGAGGCAGAAGAATCACTTGAACCCAGGAGACAGAGGTTGCAGTGAGCTGAGATCACGCCATTGCACTCCAACCTGGGCAACAAGAGTGAAACTCTGTCTCAAAAAAAAAAAAGATTCTTTACTCAGGGACAAGATGTAAGCCCTAAATCATAAGACCTCCCCAAACAGGTTAATTTCCAAACGTAACCTGTAGGATAGTACTTCTTTATCTGGCCAGGTGACCTAATTGTTTTTCCTGGTAGACACCTTATGGCCCATTGTCTGACCTGTTTTTATTTTATTATTACCAAGGTAGCCACTGCCAAAATAATCTTACAAAGAAAGCCCTGACTGGGTAGAAATTAGATTCAGGTATATTGGTCAGGTAAGACACAGAGAAAGCAACTCAACAAAATGCAAGAAATAACAGGAACTATATATTACTTAGAGATCCCAGAAAGAAGAGGTTAGCAAGCATTGAATGCCAGTAGGTACTGGGAAGCCATCTAGGGCATGTGTATTTTGCCACGTGGTTTTATAAATTTTGCCTTATGTATTTTGATGATTTGTTTTATAAGCATAGATATTAAGGATTATTATGTCTTCTTGTAGAATTGACTTCTTTATCTTTATGAAATCTCTTCATCCCTTGTATCTTTCCTTGACCTAAAACGTGATTTATCTGAATTTAAAATAGCTATTCCATATTTCTTTTGATTAGGACAAGAATGGCATATATTGCTCCATACCTTTATATTTCATGTATGTGTGTCTTTCAGTTTAAAATGGTTTTCATGTACACATTACTGAATCTTGTTTTATTTGTTGGGTTTTTTTAGAGACAGAGTCTTGCTGTCTTGCCCAGGCTGGAGTGCAGTGGCACAATCTCACCTTACTGCAGCCTCCGCCTCCTGGGTTCAAGTGAATCTCATGCCTCAGCCTCCCGAGTAGCTGAGATTATAGGCATGCATCACCACGCCAGGCTAATTTTTTTTGTATTTTTAGTAAAGATGGGATTTCACCACGTTGGCCAGGCTGGTCTCAAACTCCTGGCCTCAAGCAATGCACCCGCCTCAGCATTCCAAAATGCAGGGCTTACAGGCATGAGCCACCGTGCCGACCAGCCTTGTTTTTTTCTTTTTTTCTTTTTTTTTTTTTTTTTGAGACGGAGTCTCGCTCTGTCACCCGGGCTGGAGTGCAGTGGCCGCATCTCAGCTCACTGCAAGCTCCGCCTCCCGGGTTGACGCCATTCTCCTGCCTCAGCCTCCGGAGTAGCTGGGACTACAGGCGCCCGCCACCTCGCCCAGCTGGTTTTTTGTATTTTTTAGTAGAGACGGGGTTTCACCGTGTTCGCCAGGATGGTCTCGATCTCCTGACCTCGTGATCCGCCCGCCTCGGCCTCCCAAAGTGCTGGGATTACAGGCTTGAGCCACCGTGCCCGGCCTAGCCTTGTTTTTTTCATTCTATTCAGCCAGTCCATGTCTTTTTAACTGGTATATATAGCTAATATGCATTCAAAGTGGTATTGACATAATTGGTAATATGTATACATGTTATTGTTTTCTATTCTTATACTTGACTATTTTTTCAACTTCTTCACTTTTTCTGCTTTCATTTTAACTGAGCATTCTGTGTGATTCTTTTTTTTTTTTTTTTGAGACGGAGTTTTGCTTTTGTCACCCAGGCTGGAATACAATGGCACGATCTCGGCTCACTACAACCTCTGCCTCCCAGGTTCAAGCGATTCTCCTGCCTCAGCCTCCCAATAGCTGGGATTACAGGGATGCCACCATGCCCGGCTAATTTTTGTATTTTTAGTAGAGACGGGGTTTCACCATATTGGTCAGGCTAGTCTTGATCTCCTGACCTCGTGATCCACTTGCCTCGCCTCCCAAAGTGCTGGGATTACAGGCATGAGCCACTGCACCCGGCCATAAGTCTATTATTTCTTAAATTTTCTTAGTGAATTCCCTAGAGTTTGTAGTACACCATTTACAACTAATGGATCTTCAGTTTCAAATAATGCTATACTGGCTTTGAGAGTAGCACTGGTATTACTTACTGTTCCAAATTCCTTCCTCCCATCCAATATAACATCACTGTCATTCATTTGCCCTATTGAAACCTGTTACTGCCCAATACATTGCTAGAATTATTTCAAACAAATTTGTATCTGTTAGATCAGGTAGGTATAACAAAAATATTCCCTAATATAACTGGGTGCTTTTCAGTACCTTAATTTCTTTTTTTTTTTCCGAGATGGAGTCTCACTCTGTTGCCCAGGCTGGAGTGCAGTGGTGCGATTTCAGCTCACTGCAACTTCCGCCTACTGGGTTTTAAGCAATTCTCTCTGCCTCAGCCTCCTGAGTAACTGAGATTACAAGGAGCTCACCACCACACCCAAGCTGGAATGCAGTGGCACAATCTTGGCTCACTGCAAGCTCTGCTTCGCGGGTTCACGCCATTGTCCTGCCTCAGCCTCCTGAGTAACTGGGACTATAGGCGCCCGCTACCATACCTGGCTAATTTTGTTTTTGTATTAGGGGTTTCACCGTGTTAGCCAGGATGGTCTCGATCTCCTGACCTCGTGATCCACCCACCTCAGCTTCCCAAAGTGCTGGGATTACAGACGTGAGCCACCGCGCCTGGCCAATGTTTTTTGTATTTTTAGTAGAGACAGGGTTTCGCCATCTTGGCCAGGCTGGTTTTGAACCCTTACCTCAGGTGATCCACCCGCCTTGGGCTCCCAAAATGCTGAGATTACAGGCATGAGCCATCGTGCCTGGCCTTCAGTACCTTAATTTCTGAAGGAAATTTTATCTCCAGCTTTTCTTCCCACGATTTAGTAGGTCTGCTGTGTGTCGTCTTAACTGTAATCTGTTGTTCCAGGAGATTGCAGGCTTTTTGTGTATTTTGCAACATTTTGAAGCAGTTCTTGACACGTTTTTGACCCTGATTGGGTTCCATTACTGATGAAGTAGAAAAGAGAACCTCCTTTCAGACCTTTGGATAGTCCCCATACCGATTGGAAAATACAAAGGGAATACTTTGCAAATAAGACCTGATCTGCTGCCTCTAGAGATCCACACTGAGAAGTTGGTCTGCTGTCTTCAACATTGGCTCTGATGTGAGGAGGGATTGGGCCAAGGACAGATAAAAACTCCACGAAGCTCTTCTACAATTTTTTGCTTTCCTTTTTCTGTCTGTTTATCTCCCTGTTAATAGTATGGGATGCCAAATGTTATAGTTTCAAAATCCTTGATCTGTTTTTGGAAAGCTATAACTTTCTTGGTTAGAAGGGTTTTTTGGGGGTTTCTTTTTGTTTCTTTGTTTGTTTGTTTGTTTTTGAGACGGAGTCTTGCTCTGTCACCAGGCTGGACTGCAGTGGCGCGATCTTGGCTTATTGCAGTGTCCGCCTCCCAGGTTCAAGCAATTCTCTTGCCCCAGCCTCCTCAGTAGCTGGGATTACACGCCCGCACACCACCACACCCAGCTAAGTTTTTTGGTATTTTTAGCAGAGACAGGATTTCACCATGTTGGCCAGGATGGTCTCGATCTCCTGACCTTGTGGTCCACCCGCCTAGGCCTCCCAAAGTGCTGGGATTACAGGCGTGAGCCACTGCACCCGGCTGGTTAGAAGGTTTTTAACCTTTTCAGACATTGGTGACTTTTATTAGGTTTGGCAATATAATCTTTGTTGACTACTAAAAGTCTCTTTAGGAATTTAGGGAATATTATAGATAATCATGAGAGGTGACATTGAGTTTTTTCTTAGAATATGTGCAAGTCTTTCCCTGTCTTTCCTTCTCCTTTGTCATTATCCAATGCTAAATTTGTAATTTTTCCATTAAGATAGTGAGTTCCTTTTGTTTTTGTTTTTTGAGACAGAGTCTTGCTGTTTTCCCCAGGCTGGAGTCCAGTGGCGCGATCTCAGTTTACTGCAACCTGTCTGCAATTCTGTAATTCAAGCAATTCTGTCTGCCTCAGCCTCCCAAGTAGCTGGGATTACAGGCGCCCGCCACAATGCCTGCCTAATTTTTGTACTTTTTAGTAGAGACGGAGTTTCGCCGTCTTGGCCAGCTGGTCTTGAATTTCTGACCTCAGGTGATCCGCCCATCCGGCCTCACAAAGTGCTAGGATTACAGGTGTGAGCCACCATGCCCGGCCTGCGAGATATTTTTTAATAGTCTTTTTATCGTGCTTAACTATGTTTGGTCTAGAGGAAACCAGTTGCCAGTTTCCAAATGTTCTCTCTTAGTGTAATTGCATAGGATGGGCTGAATATCCCAATATCCCATTGCAACCAAACATGTGAAACGTTAGCTACTAGGGTCCCTCAGTAGCGATCCAGTGTTCAGAGTGTTTTCTCATAACTGTCTTAGTCTGATTTTGTTACTTATAACAGGATTACCTGAGCCTGGGTAATTTATAAATAACACTGTTTTTTATACTTCTGGAGGCTAGGAGGCCCAAGATCAAGGCTTGGCATCTGGTAAGAGCCTCCTTGCTGATGGGGACTCTGCAGAGTCCCTAGGTGGCACAGGATATTGCATGGCCAGGGGCCCAGTGTTTAGTTCAGGTCTCTTCCTCTTCTCATAAGGACACTAGGCCTGCTCCTGAGATATCCCATTTATTCATTAAGCCATTAATCTATGAATGGATTAGTACATTCCTGAGGTCCAAACCCTCAAGATCCAATCAACTCTTTTTTTTTTTTTTTTTTTGAGACAGAGTCTTGCTCTGTCACCCAGGCTGGAGTGCAGTGGCACGATCTTGGCTCACTGCAAGCTCCGCCTCCCAGGTTCACGCCATTCTCCTGCCTCAGCCTCCCGAGTAGCTGGGACTACAGGTGCCCTTTACCACACCCAGCTAATATTTTGTATTTTTAGTAGAGATGGAGTTTCACTGTATTAGCTAGGATGGTCTCAATCTCCTGACCTCCCAAAGTGCTGGGATTACAGGTGTGAGCCACCGCATCCAGTCCCAATCAACTCTTAAAGCCCCACATTTCATTATTGTCATATTGAGGATGAAGTTTCAGCATGAGTTTTGGAGAGCACAAGCATTCACACCTAGCAGTGGCTAACAGGTATTCTCTCTCTGCTGACCCTATAACAAACTTCCAGACTCTCAGAGGGGGAATAAGAGTTAAAATACATATTACATACATATATATTTTTACTTTTATTATATTTTTTGAGACAGGATCTCACTCTGTTTCTTAAGCTGGAGTATAGTGGCATGATCACGGCTCACTGCAGCGCCAGCCTCCTGGGCTTGGGTGATGCTCTCACCTCAGCATCCTGGATATCTGGGACTACAGGCATGCGCCACCACATCTTGGTATTTTTATTATTATTATTATTATTTGTAGAGACAAGGTCTCACCATGTTGCCCAGGCTGGTCTCGAACTCCTGGGCTTAAGTGATGCACCTGTCTTGGCCTCCCAAAGTGCTGGGATTACAGGCATGAGCCACTGAGTCAGACCTAGTTTTATTTTTTGTTAAGAAAAGGGCTCACAGGCCGGGCGCGGTGGCTCAAGCCTGTAATCCCAGCACTTTGGGAGGCCGAGACGGGCGGATCACAAGGTCAGGAAATCGAGACCATCCTGGCTAACCCGGTGAAACCCCGTCTCTGCTAAAAAAATACAAAAAACTAGCCGGGTGAGGTGCCGGGCGCCTGTAGTCCCAGCTACTCGGGAGGCTGAGGCAGGAGAATGGTGTGAACCCGGGAGGCGGAGCTTGCAGTGAGCGGAGATCCAGCCACTGCACTCCAGCCCGAGCGACAGAGCGAGACTCCGTCTCAAAAAAAAAAAAAAAAAGAAAAAAGAAAAGGGCTCACTATGTTACCCGTGCTGGTCCTAAACTCCTGTTCTTTTCTTTTCTTTTTTTTTTTTTTTTGAGACGGAGTCTCGCTCTGTCGCCCGGGCTGGAGTGCAGTGGCCGGATCTCAGCTCACTGCAAGCTCCGCCTCCCGGGTTCACACCATTCTCCTGCCTCAGCCTCCCGAGTAGCTGGGACTACAGGCGCCCACCACCTCGCCCGGCTAGTTTTTTGTATTTTTTTAGCAGAGACGGGGTTTCACCGGGTTAGCCAGGATGGTCTCGATTTCCTGACCTTGTGATCCGCCCGTCTCGGCCTCCCAAAGTGCTGGGATTACAGGCTTGAGCCACCGCGCCCGGTCTAAACTCCTGTTCTTAAGTGATCCTTCCACTTTGGCCTCCCAAAGTGTTGGGATTGCAGGCCTGAGTCACCATGCCTGGCCCCTATATTTTGCATAAACAGTTTAGGTACACTCAGCCTCTGCTTTAGTTACGTTGGTGGGACCCCGTTCTTAGTCCAGTGCCTAGACACCATGAAAGATCCAAATTTGCAAATGAGCCTTTGTCAGGATATGCAGTTTCAGGACTGGAAGTGGTAATTCTTCTACACAATAGGTAGTTATACGTTGTCATGACAAGAACTACACAAACCACTGTAGAAATAGACATCGGGGTGACGCAGGCAATAAGACTCACTCACTTAACTCACCAACAAGAGGCAGGTTCCTATTCGACTATTACTTTACCAAACACATTCAACTAAAGCATCACAATGGTTTTGTGGGGAAAAGTGAGTGTAGACAGAATAAGAGTGGGTTTACTATGTCATTGAATAAATGCTTGGAAACCACAGCATCATGCAAAGTTTATGCAGTGAGTATGGATTCTCAGTGCTGTCTGTCTCAACCTTCCTCCTCTGCACATGTGGGATGTTTCAGGACTCAGTGGCCTTTGAAGATGTGGCTGTGAACTTCACACAAGAGGAGTGGGCTTTGCTGGGTCCATCACAGAAGAGTCTCTACAGAAATGTCATGCAGGAAACCATTAGGAACCTGGACTGTATAGGTAAGGATGACATCATCTCTTCACTCAGTCAATTGGAGACATTTGTTTCCTGGTCATCAACCCTGTTCATGATTTGAAATATGGAAAGGGCATATGGTTGGCCCTTGAACAACACAGGGTTTAGAAGTGCCAGCCCCTCAAACAGACTTACATCCTTTCATAACTTTTTTTGTCCCCCACAACTTAACCACTAATAACCTATTGTTGACTGGCCCACTTATCGATAACATAAACATTAGATTAATCCACATATTGTATGTCACATGTATTATTTACTGTACTCTCACAATAAAGTGAGCTAGGGAAGGAAAATGTTGATGAGAATCATAAGAAGAGAAAGTGGCCGGACGCAGTGGCTCACGCCTGTAATCCCAGCACCTTGGGAGGCCGAGGCGGGTGGATTACGAGGTCAGGAGATCGAGACCATCCTGGCTAACACGGTGAAACCCCGTTTCTACTAAATTACAAAAAAAATCAGCCAGGCGTGGTGGTGGGTGCCTGTAGTCCCAGCTACTCGGGAGGCTGAGGCAGGAGAATGGCGTGAACCCGGGAGGCAGAGCTTGCAGTGAGCTGCGATTGTGCCACTGCACTCCAGCCTCAGCGACAGAGAGACTCTGTCTCAAAAAAAAAAAAGAAGAGCAACTATATTTACTATTCATTAAGTGGAAGTAGATCATCATAAAGGTTCTCACCCTTGTCTTCACATTGAGTGGGCTGAGGAAGAGGAGGGAGTGGTCTTGCCATCCCAGGGGTAGCAGAGACTGAAGAACATTCATGTATAAGTGGAGCTGTGCAGTTCAAACCCGTGTTGTTGAAGAGTCACGTGTACTTTGGTGAATGAATCATGCATGATTGCAGTACATGTAAAATCTTAAGAGTTTTTCTACAATTTTGTAAAAATTTTTATGATTTTCCTGGGTCTACCTTTTAGAAACGAAATGGGAGGACCAGAACATTGGAGATCAGTGCCAAAATCCCAGGAGAAATCTAAGGTAATTTGTGCTCACAAAAGAAAGCTATGTCCCTGTAGTGGTTCATAGAATGATAAGAAAACTTTAAAAACAAGCAGAGAAAATAAACAAGCCCAGCTTAAATTTATTCATTCTAATAATTCTTTTTCTGACCAAGCACAGTGGCTCACACATGTAATCCCAGCACTTTGGGAGGCCAAGGTGGGAGGATTACTTGAGTCTAGGAGTTTGAGATCAGCCTGGGCAACATAGTGAGATCCCCATCTCTATAAAAAAAAACTTTTCCCCAGGAACATATAGTTAAATGTGACATAGTTATTCAGTCTTTGCAAAATAGTTCCCTTGGAAGTGGAATTAAGAATCTCCATGTGGGCCAGGAGCAGTGGCTCACGCCTGTAATCCCAGCACTTTGGGGGGCTGAGGTGGGTGGATCATCCGAGGTTGGGAGTTCAAGACCAGCCTGGCCAACATGGAGAAACCCCTTCTCTACTAAAAATACAAAATTAGCCAGGCGTGGTGGCACATGCCTGTAATCCTAGTTACTTGGGAGGCTGAGGCAGGAGAATTGCTTGAACCTGGGAGGCAGAGGTTGTGGTGAGCTGAGATTGCGCCATTGCACTCCAGCCTGGGCAACAAGTGCAAAGCTCCGTTTCAAAAAAAAAAAAGAAAGAAAGAAAGAAAGAATCTCCATGTGAATATCACTGTTTTGCTAATAGCTGTCATGGGACCATCTTACACAGCACTGTCACTTCACATTCAAACGGGATGAAGCTTGTACTTTGCATGATAATGTTAAAAATGTAAATCTAGTACTTCAATACACATAAAATCACTTGTAAACAAACCTTTAGTAATGTATTTCCTATTCGTTGCAGAAGTCATACATGTGAAATTAAAGATGATAGTCAATGTGGAGAAACTTTTGGCCAGATTCCAGATAGTATTGTGAACAAGAACACTCCTCGAGGAAATCCATGTGACAGCAGTGAGTGTGGAGAAGTCGCCATGGGTCATTCATCTCTTAATTGCAACATCAGAGTTGACACTGGACACAAATCATGTGAGCATCAGGAATATGGAGAGAAGCCATATACACATAAACAACATGGGAAAACCATCAGTCATCAGCACTCCTTTCAAACACATGAAAGGCCTCCCACCGGAAAGAAGCCCTTCGATTGTAAAGAATGCGCAAAAACCTTTAGTTCTCTTGGAAACCTTCGCAGACACATGGCGGCACACCATGGAGATGGGCCTTATAAATGTAAGTTGTGTGGGAAAGCCTTTGTTTGGCCTAGTTTATTTCATTTGCACGAAAGAACGCACACTGGAGAGAAACCGTATGAATGTAAGCAGTGTTCTAAAGCCTTTCCTTTTTACAGTTCCTATCTAAGACATGAGAGAATCCACACGGGAGAGAAAGCGTATGAATGTAAACAGTGTTCCAAAGCCTTTCCTGATTACAGTACCTATCTAAGACATGAAAGAACTCACACCGGAGAGAAACCCTATAAATGTACACAATGTGGGAAAGCCTTCAGCTGTTACTATTACACTCGACTCCACGAAAGGACTCACACGGGAGAACAACCCTACGCATGTCAGCAATGTGGGAAAACGTTTTATCATCACACAAGCTTTCGAAGACACATGATAAGGCACACTGGAGATGGACCTCATAAATGTAAGATATGTGGGAAAGGCTTTGATTGTCCTAGTTCGGTTCGAAATCATGAAACGACTCACACTGGAGAGAAGCTCTATGAATGTAAGCAGTGTGGGAAAGTTTTATCTCATAGCTCGAGCTTTCGAAGTCACATGATAACACACACAGGAGATGGACCCCAGAAATGCAAGGTATGTGGGAAAGCCTTCGGTTGTCCCAGTTTATTTCAAAGACACGAAAGGACTCACACTGGAGAGAAACCCTATCAATGTAAACAATGTGGTAAAGCTTTCAGTCTTTCCGGTTCCCTTCGAAGACATGAAGCAACTCACACTGGAGTGAAACCGTATAAATGTAAATGTGGGAAAGCCTTTAGTGATCTCTCTTCCTTTCAAAATCATGAGACAACTCACACTGGAGAGAAGCCGTATGAGTGTAAGGAATGTGGGAAAGCATTCAGTTGTTTCAAATACCTTTCTCAGCATAAAAGGATCCACACAGTAGAAAAACCTTATGAGTGTAAAACATGTAGGAAAGCCTTCAGTCATTTCAGTAACTTAAAAGTCCACGAAAGGATTCACTCTGGAGAGAAACCGTATGAATGTAAGGAATGTGGGAAAGCATTTTCTTGGCTCACTTGCCTTCTAAGACATGAAAGAATTCACACTGGAGAGAAACCCTATGAATGTCTCCAATGTGGTAAAGCCTTCACTCGTTCCCGTTTCCTTCGAGGACATGAAAAAACTCACACTGGAGAGAAGCTGTATGAATGTAAGGAATGTGGGAAAGCACTGAGTTCTCTCCGTTCCTTGCATAGACATAAAAGGACTCACTGGAAAGATACTCTGTAAATGTATGGAATGTGGGAAAACATTCAGTACTTTTATTTAATTTCAGAAACTTGAAAGAACTCACTTTGGAGATAGACCCTATGAATGTAAACACGGGATAAAGCCTTAAGCAGTTTCAATTTTTTAAATACAGTTATCCCCCAATATATTGCAGGGGATTGGTTCCAGCACCCCCTAAATCCACAGATGCCAAGTCCTTTGTTATATGGCATATTTGCATGTAACCTATGCACATCCTCCTGTATACTGTGTAAGTCATCTCTAGATTACTTTTAATACCTCATGCGTTGTAAAAGCTATGTAAATAGTTGTTTGATTGTATTGTTTAGAGAATCATGACAAGAAAAATAGTCTCCACGTGTTCAATGCAGACACAACCATTGCAGGCCCACCTACAGAGTATATGTCACCCAGAACATTAAAATTTCTTTGTTTTAACATTCACAGATTGCTTTTGTTTTGTGACCTGAACGAGCATGTTAACACTCATCAAAATCCTGCCTCTCTCTTGATAACCCAAGTATAATGATGATGATGATGATGATTGCTGGATGGTGCCTAACACTGTCACGTGTTGTAGCATTGTAGGTAAGCAGTGAGACACCAGGCTAAGTTGAATCTTGACAGAATGTCAGGATGATCATCAGTGTTGAAAGAACTAGGTTCTGATGCAGATGTTGACTTGTTGGAGGAGGTCAAATAATACTACTGTCAAGATCTGTTCAGCTTCAGTGCTGCAGATCCTTAACCATGGACGGTTCTGTGTTTACGTTTGCAGGTGCTTAGTGAGAAGTGTAGGAAGCTAGTTTGTCTTTTCTTTTTTTTTTTTTGAGTCATCAAAAAAATCTTGCACTGTTTGTTGGCATGTTATTCCGTGGGTGACATGGAGGCTTAGTTCCATCAAAGGATCTTACTTGAGGATGATGAACTTTCTTAATACTTTTGCCTATTGAAAAACTGCACATGTTTCAAGTGTCCAAATCTGTGGTCCTACCTCTTTTAAGTCATCGTTATCATCATCAGTCTATACAGCATTTCAGCACATCTTTGAGTTCCTTGTTGTAAGAATTTATGCTCTTCTCTGTGTTCCTCAACATCGTCTTCAGTCCTGTCAGAGATAGCCTTTCTTACCAACTTCCCTTGCAATATTTAAGATATTCTTGGCCAGGCGCGATGGCTCATGCCTGTAATCCCAACACTTTGGGAGGCCAAGGAGGGTGGGTCACCTGAGGTCAGGAGTTCGAGACCAGCCTGAGCAATATGATGAAACCCTGTCTTTACTAAAAATACAAAAATTAGCCAGGTGTGGTGGCATGCACCTGTAATCTCAGCCACTCAGGAGGCTGAGACAGGAGAATCACTTGAACCCAGGAGATGGAGGTTGCAGTGAGCCGAGATCACACCATTGCACTCCAGCCTGGGCAAGAGAGCGAGACTCCATCTCAAAAAAAATAAAACATAAAAAATAAAAGATATTCCTAACTATTGCATCAATAGTGGGGAAGCCCCTGAAATCATTGACTCCCTCACTCCATAATGGCTTCCAGCTTGCTTTGGGGTTCTTGAGCTTTGGGGCATCTATAGCCTCTGCAGTAAGAACTGTTGCATGTGCAATTGTGAAGTGCTTTCATAAATCCACTATGGTACAGTCAGAGTTAGCATCAGGATGGCATGAATCCTCCCGAAGGTCAGGTGAGTATAAGTCACCTTAATCTACTTGATTATGCCTTAATTAAGTAGCTGTCACTGTGATGTAGTGTTAGGAGCAGGGACATCACTTCCACATTCTTAGTGGCAAAGCAGAGATTGGAGATGACCAGGAGCATTGTCAATTATGAGAAGGACCTTGAGTGGCAGTCCCTTCTCTTCAAGGCATTTCTCTCTTTTTTGGAGATGGAATCTCGCTCTGTCACCAGGCTGAAGTGCAGTGGTGCGATCTCGGCTCATTGCAACCTCTGCCTCCCGGGTTCAAGCAATTCTCCTGCCTCAGCCTCCCGAGTAACTGAGACTACAGGCACACGCCACCAAGCCCAGCTAATTTGTGTGTGTGTGTATATATATATATATATATTTTTTTTTTTTTTTTTTTTTAGTAGAGATGGAGTTTCACTATGTTGGCCAGGATGGTCTTGATCTCTTGACCTCGTGATCCACCCACCTCGGCCTCCCAAAGTGCTGGGATTACAGGTGTGAGCCACCGTGCCTGGCCTCTTCAAGGTATTCCTTTTTTTTTTTTTTGAGATGAAGTCTTGCTTTGTCACCCAGGTTGGAATGCAGTGGCACAATCTTGACTCACTGCAGCCTCCATCTCCCAGGTTCATGCAATTCTCCTGCCTCAGCCTCCTGAGTAGCTGGGATTACAGGCATGTGCCACCACACCTGGCTAATTTTTGTATTTTTAGTAGAGACAGGGTTTCATCATATTGGTCAGGCTGGTCTTGAACTCCTCACCTCAAGTGATCCACCCACCTTAGCCTCCCAAAGTGCTGGGATTACAGGCGTGAGCCACCATGCCCAGCCTCTTCAAGGTATTTCTTCACATCAGGATGAAGCCTTGGTAGAAGCATTCCAAGGACAAGATGGCCATCACCCAAGCCTTCCTGTATTTTTGCCAGAATGGAGGCAGGCAAGTTTTGCTTTTGTTCTAAAGGACCTAGGGATTATTTGCTCAGGAGCCAAGGCCTGGCTTGTTCTTGTGACCTGCCACATTGCCACACTGCACCAGAGTAGGTGATCTTTCCAAGCCCTGAACCCCAGGGCCTCCTTGGCAGTCATGGATGTAGGTACCACTGGACCTCTTTCTTTTTCTAGGGCTTACCCAATTCATTGCAATGGAGGACTTGCTTTGGAAGGTAGACTTTCTTTTTATGAGTTTTGTGAGCTCTGTTGGGAATGCTGATATTTCATATAAGCCAGTGTCAATTCTCCTGTGGTCTTTAAGTTTTTGAGGCTCTGGTGCTTTATGTAGCTAGCGCAGCCAGACAATACTGGCCTGAAACGCCTTTTTCTTGCTCTCCTCTACCTTCTCACAGTAGTATTCATAGAGGCTGTTTTTTCACACTTTATTTTATTATTAAAAGGGATGTTGTTTAGCGATGTGTCCTCTAGCCACACACTTAATGCTTTCTCAGTCTTTACACACAGTTTATCATGAAGCAGAGGGGTCGTTTTTCCCATTATAGAGGCAGCTCTCAGACTTCCAAGAATTGCAGCTTCTTTCTGCTTTAGTGTGTGAATGCTTAGTTTGTTCTTACCATGTGGCCCACTTTCAAAAGTGACATGGCATTTTTCAAAACATCTCTCTAAGATTTTTTTTTTTTTTTTTTTTTTTGAGACGGAGTCTCGCTCTGTCGCCCAGGCTGGAGTACAGTGGCCAGATCTCAGCTCACTGCAAGCTCCGCCTCCCGGGTTGACGCCATTCTCCTGCCTCAGCCTCCCAAGTAGCTGGGACTACAGACGCCCACCACCATGCCCGGCTAGTTTTAGTAGAGACGGGGTTTCACCATGTTAGCCAGGATGGTCTCGATCTCCTGACCTCGTGATCTGCCTGTCTCAGCCTCCCAAAGTGCTGGGATTACAGGCTTGAGCCACCGTGCCCGGCCTCGCTAAGATTTTTATTTTCTCATTAAGAAATAGCACTTTTTGCTCCCTGCTAGCCTTTTTAGGGATAGCTTTGACCACTTGATTAGTTTTTAGGACCCATTTTTCCATTTTTTAACATATGGCATCTCAAGGGACTCTGAACAGACAAAACAAGAATTGAAAAACAAGAGCAAAGTTGGTAGACTGACACTTCCTGATTTCAAAACTTAGAGCAAATTTATACTAATAAAAAAAATCTAGTGTCAGCATACTGACACAGAAATAGACCATTGTGACAAAATACACAGGACAGAAATACATGTTTGCCTGGTGAGTCCAACAATTTTTGACACGCATACTATGATGATACAATGGAGGATAAGATCGTGTTTCCATAGAATGATGCTGGGGGAAAATGCACATCCGTATGCAACAGAATGAAAATGTCCCCTTCCCTGGCCAGGCACGGTGGCTCACGTCTGTAATCCCAGCACTTTGGGAGGCCAAGGCTGGCAGATCACCTGAGTTCAGGAGTTCAAAACCAGCCTGACCACACCGTCTCTATTAAAAATACAAAATTAGCTGGGCATGGTAGCGCATGCCTGTAATCCCAGATACTTGGGAGGTTGAGGCAGGAGAATCGCTTGAACCCAGGAGGTGGAGGTTGCAGTGAGCTGAGATCGTGCCACTGCTCTCCAGCCTGGTGACAGAGTGAGACTCCGTCTCAAAAAAAAAAAAAAAAAAAAAGTTATAAGGCAAAAGCTTTATGAACCTGGATTTTCCAATGATTTTCTGGATATGACCCGTAAGAGAAAAAATAAATGGAAATGTATGGAATTTAAAAAATTTTGGCATGAAAATAGACAACCCGTAGAATGAGAGAAAGCATTTCCATTCATGTATCTGAAAAGAAATTAATATGCAGACTGCTGAGAGAGCTCTGAAAAGTCAACAGCAAAAAGCAGACCACCTGTTATGGAATAAATGTGTCCCCATAAAATTCACTCATTCTAATCCGTTTCCCTAACGTGGCAGAATTAGGGAATGTCTTCTTCGGAATATAATACACACTAGGTTAGATCATGAAAGTGGAGCCTCAATAATGCAATCGGTTACCTATTGTGAATCCTCCCAACAGCTTGCTTTTTTGCTCTACTGCCTTGGGGGATACATTAAGATAGCTATCTATGAGGCTAGGCATGGTGGTTCATGCCTGTAATCCAAGCACTCTGGGAGGCTGAGGTGGGCAGATCACTTGAGCCCAGGAGTTCAAGACCAGCCTGGGCAACATGATAAAGTCCCATTTCTACAAAGAATACAAAAATGAGCTGGGCATGGTGGCACACACCTGTAGTTCCAGCTACTCGGGAGGCTGAGGTGGGAGGACACCCAAGCCCAGGGAAGCCGAGGCTGCAGTGAGCCATGATCATGCCACTGCACTGCAGCCTGGGTGACAGAGTGAGACTGTCTCAAAAAACAAACAAACAAAGCTATCTGTGAATCAGAAAATAGGCCCTCATCAGACACTAAGTCTGCCAGTACCTAAATTCGTTGTAATTTTGTCTTTGGACACTGGTAAGAGCTCACAAAAGAGGACAGGCAGGCCGGGTATGGTGGCTCATGCCTATGATGCCAGCACTTTGGGAGGATGAGGAAGGAGGATCGCTTGAGCCCAGGAGTTCAAGTCTAGCCTAGGCAGTGTGGCAAGACCCCATCTCTAAAACATAAAAATAAAAAGAGGCATAAAGCAAGTTTTCATCTTACTAGGGCACATAAAAAATCATGTACAAAATTTTGGTGGATATATGGACAATAAAGGCAATACTGATGTGGTCTCAGAATTGAGGATAATATTATTGCATAATACAGAAAAGATGAATCATTGTAGAAAGTGGCAAAGAACTTGTACTTTGCCACTGTACTTCAGTGCTGTTTTGGAGAAAGTAGAACTAAGAAGTGATGAAACTTGATATTGAGCTGACAATATTTCTTGGAAGTGTTGAAAAAAACAACTTGGTTCCTCTTGACTGCATATACTAAAATGTGAGGAGAGACCAGGCGCGGTGGCTCACACCTGTAATCCCGGCACTTTGGGAGGCTGAGGCAGGCAGATCACTTAAGGTTAGGAGTTCAAGTTCAGCCTGGCCAACGTGGTAAAACCCTGTCTCTACTAAAAATACAAAAATTAGCCAGGTGTGGTGGCGCATGCCTGTAATCCCAGCTGCTCAGGAGGCTAAGGCAGGAGATCGCTTGAACTCGGGTGGTGGAGGTTGCAGTGAGCCGAGATCACATCCGTGCACTCCAGCCTGGGCGACAGGCTGTCTCAAATAAATAAATAAATAAAATGTGAGTAGAGAAAAATGTTGGAGATGGAAATATTAAGCAAGAAGAAATTGAAATGAAAATGTTTAGCAAAGGATTATTGCAAAGATGAAAAGGCATGTTGGGAAGAGCGCACCAAGGGTGTGTCCAAGACCTTTTGATAGGAAAGTGGTATGTTTGCCAAGCATGGACTTAGCCACCTCAGCAGTCAAATAGCCCCTTTGAACTGAAAGTGAAGGTCACAGGAAGAAAGGAATGAAAGTTGTTGAACCTGTGTTATTTTACAGGAATCATCCATAGTGCTGAATGTGTGGTATTCTTAGAGACAAGAGAAGAAGGATCCCCATAGCTATTTAGAGGTCATGAAGGCTGCCTCCTGAGTATAAACAGTAGGGGACATTTTGGAGTGTCCACAAACAAGATGAGCTAAACCCAGAAGTGTGGATGCGGTGCCATCAAACGCTATTTGGGTTTGACCCTTGTCCAACAGAGTTGCTGGGACACAATCGCTGTGTCCCAATTCCTTGAGGGCGGAGTACCGAATGAAAAGGGATTATTATTTAGCCTTAAGATTTTATGAAGTTTACCTTTCTAGGTTTTGGACTTGCTTGGGAACTGTCAGTCTTCCACCCGTTATATTGCTCCCCTTTGGAATAGCATTGTTTATCTTATAACTGTTCCACCATTATATTTTATAAGCACACAACTGATTTGATTTTACATCTGGAGAAGAATGTTGGCTCAGCATGAATGTGACCTCAACTCTCACCTCTATCTGATTCAGATGCTATTTAAATGAGACTTTGATTTTAGGCTTCAGAGTTAATGATAGAATGAGTCAAGACTTTTGGTGGTATTAGGATGGAATAAATGATGATTCCGCATGTGAGGAAATAAATTGGGGTGGTGAGTACAATATTATTGAGTTTATTTGTCCCCTGAAATTCATACATTGAAAGCCTACTCTCTAATATATGGAATGAGGAGATGGGATCTCTGGGAGGTCATTAGGATGAAATGAGACCATGAGGGTAGGGCCCTCATGAATAGGGTTAAGAGGGTAAATTTTGGCCAGGCACAGTGGCTCATCCCTGTAATCCCAGCACTTTGGAAGGCCGAGGCAGGGGGATCACAAGGTCAGGAGATCGAGACCATCCTGGCCAACATGGTGAAACCCCGTCTCTACTAGAAATACAAAAATCAGCTGGGTGTGGTGGCGCATGCCTACAGTCCCAGCTACTCCGGAGGCCGAGGCAGGAGAATCGCTTGAACCCAGGAGGCAGAGGTTGCAGTGAACCGAGATCGTGCCATTGCATTCCAACTTGGTGACAGAGTGAGACCCCGTCTCAAAAAAAAAAAAAAAAAGAGAGAGTAAATTTTATTGTATGTGTATTTTTGCACCATAAATAAAGTCACGGGAAAAAGTCACAATAGTGCAGAGACTTAGATTATCAAGATACCAAGCAGCACTTGGTCACATGTTTCCTTGTCCTGAGCACTTTGTTCATTTTCTTCTGTCCGTGAAAAACCTGTTCCCATGCAGTCCCTTTGACTGTCAGGCAACCTTTAGATTTGATCTCCAGGCTTAGGTCACCTACTGCCACACAGCTTTGCTCGCAATTTGCACCATACTGACTTTGGACCCATGGATGATGCTAACACCTTCCTATTGTCTGTTTAGAAGGGACTGTCTTAATTTCCTCTGCATAATATTCATAAGCTGAAGTTGAGCCATTAAAAAGTTTTATTCATGATTGAGTCTTCCAAAATATGAGAAAAATTAAGCAGCACAAACTAAGAATAACAATAAAGTAGAAAATAATTTCCTAACTATAAAAAATTGAGAACATATAATGCAACATAAGGGATCATTGAAATGTAATTTTGTACCTGGGCTAGAAGTTCAAGAAATGGATATACAGAGATCACGACCTGCACAAGAAACAATTTTCTGATTCTAATTGTAGAGTGAATGGTGAAGGGGAAATATGTAATATAACATGGAAATTTCCAGGTTGGATGAATGAGGGAAATCTTATCCTCATAATGTTATAGAATGTATGTAGAGTTCATTTTTAATTTAGGAAGGACAGTAAATTCTGCTTTCATCCAATATGTCTTTACAATGTAGGATGACTTGAGGTTCTGTCATGTTTACTCAAGTGTTTATCATGTAAATAACTTACCACAATCAGGGTCAATTTTCCAGTGATCTATGGATAAATTCCAGTGATATACAAACATATTTATCCTCTAAAGCCCTATTTTATTGATTGATTTTTTTTTTTTTTTTTTGAGATGGAGTCTCACTCTCTTGCCCGGGCTGGAGTGCAGTGGCGTGATCTCAGCTTACTGCAACCTCCACCTCCCGAGTTCACGCCATTCTCCTGCCTCAACCTCCCGAGTAGCTGGGACTACAGGCTCCCACCACCACACCCCGCTAATTTTTTGTATTTTTAGTAGAGATGGGGTTTCACTGTGTTAGCCAGGATGGTCTCGATCTCCTGACCTCATGATCTGCCCGCCTTGACCTCCCAAAGTGCTGGGATTACAGGGGTGAGCCACCGCGCCCAGCCTAAATCCCTATTATATTTTTGCCTTTCTGAGGTATTTTGTTGCACGTGTTAACAACCCTTAGGTTTACACATCCAACAGTACATTCTTTCTACTTTGCTATGGTAGTCATTTAGTTAGCTCACTTTTTTATGGTTTCATTTGTAAATATAATGTACATGTTACATTCTTCTATATTGCAGGCCCCACAATCCATTAACTACTAATTATTTTACGCAGTTGCCTTTTAAATCTTTAACGAGAAGAAAGATGAAAAAATACACGTACCGTTTGTCTTTTCCGCTTACTTAATCTCTAATGGTGCTCTTTGTTTTTCCCTGTAGATTTTGACATGTTTTTATTTCAAATTGAAGACCTTCGTTTGATCTTTCTTGTAGGGCTGGTGTAGTAGGAACACATTCTCTTTATATATATATGTATATTTTAAGCCTGGGATAATTTTTCTTTTGTCTTCCATTTTGAAGATGAATTTTTTGGATATAGGATTCTTCATTAAGGTATGTTTCAAAGCACAGCATGATGAGGAACTGGTAGGTGAGAGGTTTCCCAGTGAAAGGAGGAACAGAATCTAATGAAAGCAAATATAGCCAGGCACGGTGGCTCACGCCTGTAATCCCAGCACTTTGGAAGGCTGAGGTGGGCGGATCACGAGGTCAGGAGATGGAGACCATCCTGGCTAACACGGTGAAACTCCCTCTCTACTAAAAATACAAAAAATTTAGCCAGGCGTGGTGGCGGGCGCCAGTAGTCCCAGCTACTCGGGAGGCTGAGGCAGGAGAATGGGGTGAACCCGGAAGGTGGAGTTTGCAGTGAGCCGAGATTGCACCACTGCACTCCAGCCTGGGTGACAGAGTGAGACTCTGTCTCAAAAAAAAAAAAAAGAAAGCAAATATGTCTATTTCACCCAAGTCATTTATTATTACAGTAGTCTATATTACTTACTGTCAAAAAATGATCATTATGTCGGGAGGCCGAGGCGGGTGGATCACTTGAGGTCAGGAGTTCAAGACCAACCTGGCCAACATGGCGCAACCCCACATCTACTAAAAATACAAAAACTAGCCGGGTGTGGTGGTGGGTGCCCGTAATCCCAGCTACTCAGAAGGCTGAAGTGGGAAAATCACTTGAACCCAGGAGGCAGAGGTTGCAGTGAGCTGAGATTGTACCACTACACTCCAGCCTGGGTGATAGTACAAGACTCAGTCTCAAAAAAAAAAAAAAAAAAAAAAATCACTATGAAGAACCAGACGGAAGAAGCAAGTATTGTGATTGGAGGTGATAGCACTATTTGCCCAGGAAACTAAAAACAAAACACCTGGAAAAGTATGAAACCTGATAATGGAGTCAAGTTCCTGCTTACGGAATAAACATATGCTGTGTACACAATAACATAAACTATATACTATTGAATTAAAATCACATTTCTTACAAATATATATAAATTTCTGAGGAATAGAACTAATTCCATGTGCAGCATCTATGTGCTGACAAGTGTGAGAGTTTCCTGATGAAATGACCTGCTTGTCACCTCCATGGATATATGTCTACAACTGTGTTGGGTTGAAGGCTCCTCATCTTCACCCAGCTGGAGGTAAATGTACATAAGTAATTCAGGAAAGCTTTAACCAAATTAATTCATGTATAATATTCCAGAAAAGTTGCCACATCAAAGAGATGTTATAAAATACATAAATATTATCTTTCTCAGTCACTCATTGACAAAGTGGATCTTCACTATGGATTCCTAAGTCTTTTTTTTTTTTTTTTTTTTTTGAGACGGAGTCTCGCTCTGTCACCCGGGCTGGAGTGCAGTGGCCGGATCTCAGCTCACTGCAAGCTCCGCCTCCCGGGTTTACGCCATTCTCCTGCCTCAGCCTCCTGAGTAGCTGGGACTACAGGCGCCCGCCACCTCACCCGGCTAGTTTTTTGTATTTTTTAGTAGAGACGGGGTTTCACCATGTTAGCCAGGATGGTCTCGATCTTCTGACCTCGTGATCCG
Source organism: Rhinopithecus roxellana (assembly GCF_007565055.1). Taxonomy (NCBI): domain Eukaryota; kingdom Metazoa; phylum Chordata; class Mammalia; order Primates; family Cercopithecidae; genus Rhinopithecus; species Rhinopithecus roxellana. The sequence continues at coordinate 4,792,186 of NC_044556.1, forward strand.
CCCGTCTCGGCCTCCCAAAGTGCTGGGATTACAGGCTTGAGCCACCGCGCCCGGCCGGATTCCTAAGTCTTATATTAATAAATTAATGTGAGGTATCTTTGTAAATTTTCTTTACACAAAGGTTCATCGCAGCCATTTAAAAAAAAAAAAAAAAAAAAAAAGCCAGGTGCAGTGGCTCATGCCTGTAATCCCAGCACTTTGGGAGGCATGTATCACCTGAGGTCAGGAGTTCGAGACCAGCCTGGCCAACATGGTGAAACCCCGTCTCTATTAAAAATACAAAAGTTAGCCCAGCGTAGTGGTGCATCTCTGTGGTCCCAGCTACTTGGGAGGCTGAGGCGGGAGAATTGCTTGAACCTGGGAGGTAGAAGTTACAGTGAGCTGAGATCGTACCACTGCCCTCCAACCTGGGCGACAGAGCGAGACTCTGTCTCGGAAAAAAAAAAAAAAAGAAGAAAATCATGTCCTTTGGTGCAGCATGGATGCAGCTGGAGGCTGTTATCCTAAACAAATTAACACAGGAACAGAAAACCAAGTACCACATATTCTCACTTAGAAATGGGAGTTAAACAGCCGGGTGCAGTGGCTCACGCCTGTAATCCCAGCACTTTGGGAGTCCGAAGCAGGCAGATCACGAGGTCAGGAGTTCAAGACCCAGCCTGGCCAACATGGTGAAACCCCGTCTCTAATAAAAATGCAAAAATTAGCTGGGTATGGTGGCAGGCTCCTGTAATCCCAGCTACTCGGGAGGCTAAGGCAAGAGAATCGTTTGAACCCGGGAGGTGGAAGTCGCAGTGATCCAAGATCGTGCCATTGCACTCCAGCCTGGGCGACAGGGCGAGACTCCATCTCAAAAAAATAATAATAAATGGGAATTAAACATTGAGTAAACGTGAACATAAAGATGGGAACAATACATACTGGGGACTAGTAGATGGGGGAGGGAGGGAAGTGAAAGGCTGAAAAACTACCTGTTGGATACTATGCTCACTACCTGGGTGATGGGATACTATGCTCACTACCTGGGTGATGGAATCAATCATACTTTAAACCTCAGCATCACACAAAATGCCCAAGTGACAAACCTGCATGTGTACTCCTTGAATCTAAAATAAAAGTTGATTTAAAAAAGAGCTTTCATAAGTTGAATAGGTGGTGGGTTTGTTTTGGTAAAGTCAGTTAATAAAATTTTTCTTTCCATTTTGTATTCTCTTGGATCCTTGAGTTGCTTGAAGTTTATGTGTAATAGACAAGTAGATTTATTTCTTTTTTTATTATTATTTTTAGAGATAGCATCTTATTCTGTCATCCAGGCTGGAGTGCAGTGGTGTGATCATAGCTCACAGCAGCCTTGAACACCTGGGCTCGTGACATCCTCCTGCCTCAGTCTTAAGTAGTTAAGACTACTGGTGCATGGTACCAAACTCAGCTATTTTTTTTTTTTTTTTTTTTTTTTTTTTTTTTTTGTAGAAATGGGGTCTCGCTATCTTGCTCAGGCTGTCTTGAACTCCTAGCCTTGAGCCATCTTCCCGCCTCAGTCTCCCAAAGCGTTGTGATTGCAAGCATGGGTCATGGTGCCTGGCAACAAGTTTAATTCTTACATGGTTTTAAAATCAATGCTTATCTAAAGAACCTTTGAAACATGACATTCTGGTATTTGTTGTGACTTTACTACTGGCCTTGTGTGGCAGGTACTGGATATCCGCCCCCATCCCACCCCCGAACTGTGTTAGAGCCTGTCGTTCTCATGTCAGACAGTGACTTTTGGCCCTCGGAGGAAGCAGAAACCTCTCTCCTCCATCACGTTCTGCCCATCCCCTTGCAGGATCCTCGTGTTTTTCCTGCTTGCCTGTGTACATGGTTCCCTGAATCCCAGGGTGAGCACATTGGTCGAGGGGTGCAAGCACTCCAGCCTCAGGGTGTGAGCACATCGGTCGCCGGGTGTGAGCACTCCAACCTCAGTGTGCGAGCACTCCAGCTTCAGTATGCGAGCACTCCAGCCTCAGGGTGCGAGCATCCCAGCTTCAGTGTGCGAGCACTGCAGCCTCAGTGTGCGAGCACTCCAGCCTCAGTGTGTGAGCACTCCAGCCTCAGGGTGCGAGCACCGCAGCCTCAGGGTGTGAGCATTAGGGAGGAGACCACCCCTCATATTGTCTTATGCCCAATTTCTACCTCCAAAGAAAGAAGAAGTAAAAACTAAAAGGCAGAAAGGAAATCCACTGGCAGACAGCCCGGCGCCGCACCCTGGGCCTGGTAGTTAAAGATCGACCTCTGACCTAATCGGTTATTTTATCTATAGATTTCAGACATTGTCTAGAAAAGTACTGTGAAAATCCCCGTCCTGTTCTGTTCTGTCCTCATTACTGGTGCGTGCAGCCCCCAGTCACGTACCCCCTGCTTGCTCAATCGATCACAACCCTCTCATGCAGACCCCCTTAGAGTTGTCAGCCCTTAAGAGGGACAGGAATTGCTCACTTGGGGAGTTCGGTTTTTAAGATGTGAGTCTTGTCGATGCTCCTGGTCGAATAAAGCCCTTCCTTCTTTAACTCTATGTCTTAGGGGTTTTGTCTGTGGCTTGTCCTGCTACAAGCACTCCAGCCTCAGTGTGTTGCTGACTGAGCACACAGTCACTCCCAATCAGTTCCCATGAGTGGCCATTCCTGTACGTCAGGAGTGGTGGGACATGCCATGGCAGTGCTGGAAAGGCAGCCTCGCCCTTGGCCGCATGGTCTTCTTGGGACCGTCTTTGTAATATCCTCTCCCAGTTCCAGCCCAAGCATTTTGCAGCCCTCCTGGGTCTCCACCACCTCAGACATTCTGTTGATTCAAATATCTCAGTGGTGAGGAATATGCAATACCCTTAGGGCTGAATCAGGCTGAGGGGGAAGCTTATGAGACTCACTTCTCAAACTTTCACAGGAAATACGGATCTTCAAATTCAGCTTCTGATTCAGCAAGTTAAGAGTAGGGCATAAAAGTCTGCATTCCTGGCCAGGCACAGTGGCTCGCGCTTCTAATCCCAGCACTTTGGGAGGCTGAGGCGGGTGGATTGCCTGAGGTCAGGAGTTCGAAACCAGTCTGGCCAACATGGTGAAACCCCATCTCTACTAAAAATACAAAAATTAGCCAGGCGTGGTGGTGCATGTCTGTAATCCCAGCTACTCAGGAGGCTGAGGCAGGAGAATTGCTTGAATCCGAGAGGCAGAGGTTGCAGTGAGCCGAGATCGCGTCATTGCCCTCCAGCTTGGGCAACAAGAACGAAGGTCCATTTCAAAAAAAAGAAGAAGAAAGGAAGGAAGAAAGACAGAAAGAAAGGAAGAAAGGAAGTCTGCATTCCTAACTTGCTTCCAGGTGTCATCTATATTGTTGTTCCTTGGACCACCTATAGAGTGCCAAGGTAATAACAGACGGGCTTCAATAGATAGGCAGGGGCCAGATCACATGGGATCTTGTCACCATGTGATAGACAGTTACTGGATTTTGAGCAAAGCAGCAATTTTCATGAGCATTTGAAGCAGCTTACTCCTTCTGTTAGGTGGGAAAAAAAGATGGTAGAGGGGAGCTGGAAGACCAGTTTGAAAACCATACTAGTAGGCCGGGCGCGGTGGCTCAAGCCTGTAATCCCAGCACTTTGGGAGGCCGAGACGGGCGGATCATGAGGTCAGGAGATCAAGACCATCCTGGCTAACACGGCGAAACCCCGTCTCTACTAAAAATACAAAACTAGCCGGGCGAGGTGGCGGGCGCCTGTAGTCCCAGCTACTCCGGAGGCTGAGGCAGGAGAATGGCGTAAACCCGGGAGGCAGAGCTTGCAGTGAGCTGAGATCCGGCCACTGCACTCCAGCCTGGGTGACAGAGCGAGACTCCGTCTCAATAAAAAAAAAAAAAAAAGAAGAAAACCATACTAGTAGTTGCAAGATAGGTTGTGCTGGCCTGGACTTGGGTAGTGTTAGTGGATGTTAACAGAAGGTTGTGTATTTAGAAATCTAGATATGAACCTGAGCAGTGTTTTTGGAGCCGGGTGGGATGGTAGAGAAAGGCCCCACCATTCCCACTATTTAGTAGAGTCTGGACATAAAGATAAAGGACCAGTGCTGATCGTGTTCAGTGCAGTAGAGAAGGGTGTGTGGATCTGAGAGCATAAGACAATGGAGGCGGTTCCCAAATGAGTCTGAGAGGTTAGTGGGGGCTTCCCTGGTGTGGGGACTGATGCTCAAAATAAAACCGGAAGCCTGAGTAGGAGTGAATCAGGCAGAGGTAGCTCCTATACAACTTCTGATGAAGTGAAAAGAGAAAGGAGAGTCCAGGATACATCCTACTGTTCAGAGCCCCTGGGTGCTGCCTCTCACTCAGAGGAACAAGACTCAGGGGAGTTGATAGGAGGGGAAGTCAAGGGTTATGCTTCATGTTCAGCCATGATATATTTGAGCCAAACGAGGGAAGATGTTGAGTGGACCACTGGACCTGGGAGTCTGGAGCTTGCGAGGAAGATCTGGATGGAATATTGAGAATATTATCATGTGGAGGTTATTTGAAGCCCTGAGTCCAGAACAGGCCACCTGTTTTCAGAGTTAGGAGCAAATTATAACAGGAGATGAGTGCTCAGCCAGGTCCAGTGGCTCACACCTGTAATCCCAGCACTTTGTGAGGCCGAGGTGGGCAGATCATGAGGTCAGGAGTTTGAGACCAGCCTGGCCAATATGGTGAAACCCCATCTCTAATAAAAATACAAAAATTAGCCAGGTGTGGTGACGGGTGCCTGTAGTCCCAGCTACTCAGGAGGCTGAGGCAGGAGGATTGCTTGAACCCGGGAGGCGGAGGTTGCAGTGAGCCAAGATCATGCCATTGCACTCCAGCCTGGGCAATAAGAGTGAAACTCCATCTCAAAAAAAAAAAAAAGAAAAAGAAAAAGAAAAAAAAGAAAGGGGCTACAGGGAGTGTGTTTGGTATAATCCGATTTTCGTTAATAATGGCAAGTTATTACAATTTTAATCATGAGACAGGTATATAATCTCTCCAATAATTGCTTGTCTCCCTTTTGTACCTATTGGTCTCCTTCAGATTATCGGACATTTACTTGATAGTCATATCAACCAGAGTTGAAGACAATCTTTACAAAAAATAAAAAAATAAATTATTTGGGCATGGTGGCACATGTCTGTGGTCTCAGCTACTTTGGAGGCTGAAGTTGGAGGATCACCTGAGCCTGGAAGATCGAGGCTGCAGTGATCTGTGATCATACCACTGCCCTCCAGCCTGGGTGACAGAGCAAGACCCCACCTCAAAAAAAAAAAAAGAAAAGAAAAGAAAAAAGGCAGGCTTATAAATTGGGGGGAGAAAGGACAAAGAGGTACATTTCTGTCTTTCTGTTTAGCAGTATTTAAGCCTTATCATTCCTGAAAGACATAGGATAAATCTCCTTAATATGGACTGAACAGTGAACAGTAGCCACTTTGGTAGGAAGATGAATAACCTGTAATAGTGCATGAATTACATGTCCATTGGTAATAGGTGATAGGTGATAGGTAATAGGTAACCAGAATAAGTTGTAAATCCTTCAGGGTTTGAGACTGTGTCCACTGCATGAAAGACTCCCAAAGCATGTCTGGTGTCAGTATAAATTGTAGCTGTTTTCTTTTTCTTTTTTCTTTTTGTGGTGGAATCTGGCCATGTGGCTCAAACTGGCCTCCAACTCCTGGTTTAAGAATCCCCTTGCCTCAGCCTCCTGAGGAGCTGAGATTACAGGTGGGGAAGGTTACTGTCTGTGGCAGTTTTCTTCTCTGCCCAATATGCAAGCTTTCCTAAGAGCTATGGGTTCAGGCCTTGGGCTGATTTAACAGTGAGTGAAGACTGTGACCCATTTTTATGTTTTTCAGAAAATTTAATTTACAGGATGTATCCTAAAATAGAAGTACATCTAGGTTGTCTAAGGGATGCTCTTGTGGCTTTAAAACTATTTCTATACCTGCATGACTATCATGTGGAATGGAATGGGGTGCTCCATCATCAGGGTGGGTAGTAAAGTAACCGGATTTACTGGCAAATTGTCAGCTATATAGACCAGCAAGACAGAATCAAGAGTCCCTTTGCTATGGTTTCAATATTTGTGTTCCCTCTAAAATTTGTAAGTCAGAACTTGGCCGGGCGCGGTGGCTCATGCCTGTAATCCCAGCACTTTGGGAGGCCGAGGCGAGCAGATCACCTGAGGTCAGGGAGACCAGCCTGACCAACATGGAGAAATCCCGTCTCTACTAAAAATGCAAAATTAGCCGGGCGTGGCGGTGCATGCCTGTAATCCCAGCTACTCAGGAGGCTGAGGCAGGAGAATTGCTTGAACCCGGGAGGCGGAGGTTGCGGTGAGCTGAGATGGCGCCATTGCACTCCAGCCTGGGCAATAAGAGCGAAACTCTGTCTCAAAAAAAAAAAAAAAAAAAGTCAGAACTTAATTCCCATTGCAACACTATCGGGAGGTGGGGCCTTTTGGTGTTTAGGTCATGAGACTCTGCCCTCATGAATAGATAAATGCCATTATACAGGCTTTGGTGAATGCAATTTGCTCTCTTTTGCCCTCCTGTCTTCCGCCCTGTGAGAATGCGCATTGCTGAATCCAGATGCCAGTGCCTTCTTGGATTTCTAAGCCTTCTGAACTGTGAGAAAATCAATTTCTATTCTTTATAAATTACCCAGTCTGTGGTATTCCATGATAGCAGCACAAATGGACTAAGACACTCTTTGTTTATGGCTCATTGATTTTCAACAAATGGGCCGAGATACTTTAATAGGGAATGGGTTTTCAACAACGTACTGGGAAAATGGGATACTGACCTGCAGAAAGATGAACTGAGAACCCTTTCTCACATTATACATTAAAATTAACTCACATTGCCAGGCACTGTGGCTCATGCCTGTAATCCCAGCACTTGGGGAAGCCGAAGCGAGCGGGTCCCTTGAGGTCAGGAGTTCCAGACCAGCCTGGCCAACATGGCGAAACCCTGTATCTACTAAAAATACAAATAAATTGGCCGGGCGCGGTGACACATGCCTGTAATCCCAGCTACTTGGGAGGTATGAGAATCACTTGAACCCAGGAGGCAGAGGTTGCAGTGAGCCGAGATCGTACCACTGCACTCCAACCTGAACGACAGAGCAAGACTCTGTCTCAAAATGAATAGATAAAGTAATTCCTGATAAGGACTTGGTTTTGTCATTTTCCTATTTGTTTTCAATATGCCTTGTAGCCTTTTTCTTCTCATTTCACGCATTTTCTCCATTATTTTGCTTTTTAATTGCTTTTTGTAGTGAAACATTTAAATTTCTTTATTGTTGCCTTTTGTGTATACAATACTGCTCTGTTCATTACCATGGGGATTGCGTTTACCATCCTAAGGTTATAACACTCTAAATTTATGCCAATTAAACATCAATAGCATAAAAATACAATGCTCCATGGCATGCCTGTTCAGACCCCTTTCAGTTTGATGTCATAAATTGACATCTTCATACTTTATGTATTTGAAAATGCAAACATATTTTCGGTGCATTCGTTTCTTTCTTTTTTTGTGTGTGTGTGTTTTTTTTTTGAGACAGAGTCTCACTCTGTCTCCAGTCTCTGCCTTGGAGGTTCAAGCGATTCTCTTGCCTCAGCCTCCCTAGTAGCTGAGATTACAGGTGTGCACCACCACGCCCAACTAATTTCTGTATTTTATTTCTTTTTTTAGTAGAGATGGGATTTCTCCATTTTGGCCAGGATGCTCTCGATTTCCTGACCTCGTGATCTGCCCGCCTCAGCCTCCCACAGAGTTGGGATTGCAGGCATGAGCCACCGCACCCAGCCTAGTTTCTTTTTTAGCAGTCTCTTAAACTGTGTAAAAAAACAAAATATAGAGTTCAAAAGCCAAGTCTAAAATGCTAGCTTTTAGACTAATCATTTTAATGGATTTGTGTCTTCAATTATGTAGAAGACAAAAACTGGAGTTCACAATTATTGTCCAGTAATATTCGCATTTATAATTGCCCATTCGTTTGTTGCTGCTGAGATCTTTATTTGGGCGTGCGCCTTCCAGATATCGTCCAGTGTTCTTCTATTTCAACCTGTAGAAGGCTTTTGCGTTTCTCACAGGATACATCTAATGGCAAAAACAAAAAGAACAAAACTACCTCAGTTTTTGCTCATGTGAGCATGCCTTCATTTCCTCCTCACGTTTGAAAGACGATGTTGCCAGATACTGGATTCTTGACTGTCTTTGTTTCTGAGATGGAGTCTTGCCATGTTGCCTAGGCTGGCCTTGAACTCTTGGGCCTCAACTAACCCTCCCACTTCAGACTCCTGAATAGCTGGGACTACAGCAATGTGCCACCATGGCTATTTTTTTTTTTTTTTTAAGTACCTTGAATGCATCAGCCCACTACCTCTGGCCTTCAACACTTCTGATGAGAAATCTGCTGATGATCTTATGAAATATCATTTATATGTGATGATTCACTTCTTCCTTGCTGCCTTCAAGGTTCTCCCTTTGTGTTTGGCTTTGACAATTTGAGTATAATGTGTCTTCATGTCCTTCTCTTTGCGTTCATCCTACCTGGAGTTCGTTGAGCTTCTTGTGTGTCTGCATTCATGGCTTTTATCTAATTTGAAATATTTTCAGCTATTAGTTCTCCAAATAGTCTCCCCTGACCTTTCTTTGTCTCTTCTTCTTCTGAAACTCCCACAGTGCATATATTGGCCTGCCTGATGCTGTCTCGCACATCTCACCTGACTGCCACACTTACGTCCAGCTTATTACCAGGTCAGGGCTCTATAGAGAGTGGCTATCTTGGTAGAGATTAATTTGGCAGAGGTAGAACCGTAAGGGCATCTGCCAGTATAGTCAAGTTTCCTGTGAAGGACATTTGGTCTGGGTTAACACTTAAACATTAGACCCCATGAAAGTGACACTGTAAATATCTACAACCAAGTGTCCTGGAGGCCCGTCAATGCAGCACTGAAGTTTATAGCCACACTTCTGAGAGAGATCCTGAGGCCAAATTAGAGGAAAACACTCATGCGCAGCTGCCTGCAACAGGGATAAGGGTAGGAAGGCTAGCTTGTATTATGCTAAGTGATAAAATGACTACAATTAGCCATAGTTTACTGTCTAATCCTTTTTATGGAAGTTGCAAAGTTTCAGTAGACTACACAGTTATAACATTGCTACATCGGATGATTCTGTCAATGCAATGGTTGTCTAGGTGGGGAGACAGCTTTTTTTTTTTTTTTTTTTTTTTTTTGACAGAGTTTCGCTCTTGTTGCCCAGGCTGGAGTGCAGTGGCACGATCTCGGTTCACCACAACCTCAGCCTCCCGGGTTCAAGCGATTCTCCTGCCTCAGCCTCCCAAGTAGCTGGGATTACAGGCATGCACCACCATACCTGGCCAATTTTGTATTTTTAGTAGAAATGAGGTTTCTCCACGTTGGTCAGGCTGGTCACAAACTCCTGACCCCAGGCGATCTGCCCACCTCAGCCTCCCAAAGTGCTGGGATTACAGCTGTGAACCACCACACCTGGCTGAGACAGCTTGCTTTTTTTTTTTTTTTTTTGAGATGGAGTCTCACTCTGTCAGCCGGAGTGCAGTGGTGCAATCTTGGCTCACTGCAACCTCTGACTCCCGGGTTCAAGCGATTCTCCTACCTCAGCCTCCCAAGTAGCTGGGATTACAGACATGCACCACCACACCTGGCCAATTTTGTATTTTTAGTAGAGACAGAGTTTCACCATGCTGGTCAGGCTGGTCTCAAACTCCTTGGCTCAAGTGATCTTCCAGCTTCGACCTCCCAAAGTGCTAGAATTACAGAGGTGAGCCACTGTGCCTGGCTTTATTTGCTTTTTTAACCTAGGAAAAGTTAAATCTTAAAAATGAAACCAGGTTGGCCACAATGGCTCACACCTGTAATCCTCACACTTTGGGAGGCCAAGGCAGGAGGACCACTGGAGCCCAGAGTTCAAGACCACCTGGGCAACATAGTGAGACCCCCACCTCTACAAACAACTTTTTAAAAAGTAAGCCAGGCATGGTGGTACACACCTGTGGTCCCAGCTAACTGGAGGTTGATGCAGGAGGATCGCTTGAGCCCAGGAGGTTGAGGCTGCAATGAGATGTGATCGTCATACTGCACTCCTGCCTGGGCAATAGAGTGAGACCCTGTCTCAAAGAAAAAAAAAAGAAAGAAAGAAAATGAAACAAAATTGAATGGTGTTACCTTTACTTCTATCATCTATATTGCTCTATGCAAAACTCCTCCAAAATTCTGTTACTAGTCATTTTCCGGAAGTGAAAAATAAGAAGCTCCCTCTTGTGGTAAGGATGGCATTAACATCCTCTCTGGGCTGTGGATTTCTCAGGGTTGTGCTGGGACCTCCAGAATTTACAGCAGGTGATATAGTCAGCTTAGAATATTCTGTCTGTGCCCTCAATGAACAGGTGGTGACATGAGTTAGGAAGAACAGAAGCAAATAAAATAAATGTGGTCCATCATACAAGATATCACAGTCAATCCTGGAAGATAGTTTCGAATAAATAATTGAAATTGAGGGAAGCCGGGCGCGGTGGCTCAAGCCTGTAATCCCAGCACTTTGGGAGGCTGAGACGGGCAGATCACGAGGTCAGGAGATCAAGACCATCCTGGCTAACACGGTGAAACCCCGTCTCTACTAAAAATACAAAAAATTAGCCAGGCGAGGTGGTGGGCGCCTGTAGTCCCAGCTACTCGGGAGGCTGAGGCAGGAGAATGGTGTGAGCCCGGGAGGCGGAGCTTGCAGTGAGCTGAGATCTGGCCACTGCACTCCAGCCTGGGTGACAGAGCAAGACTCCGTCTCAAAAAAAAAAAAAAAAAAAAAGAAAGAAATTGAGGGAAATGAGAGAGCCACAGGTGTATTCAACCTGGGCCAGCTGGACTGGTTAAAGGGAAGAGGTATTTATTCAATGCTTAGAATTTAGCTGCAGAAATTATTGGATGGGTCAGTGGTGACGGAGTGGGGTTGAGAGTTTCAAATGGATAAACTGGACATGTCCATCACCGGGTACAAAGCACATGATGACAACCATGAACTGTGAAGGTCAGGGAGCTGCTGAAACAGAGGGAAAAGGGGAGAGTTCACTTTTGATTAGTGTGTGCGTGTGTGTGTTTTTGTGTCTGTTTGTTTTGTGACAGTCTTGCTCTGTCACCCAGGCTGGAGTGCAGTGGCTCCATCTCGGCTCACTACAACCTCCACCTCCCCAGGTTCAAGTGATTCTTGTGCCTCAGCCTCCCAAGCAGCTGGGATTACAGGCATGCACCACCACACCCTGCTAATTTTTGTATTTTTAGTACAGACAGCGTTTCACCATGTTGACGAGGCTGGTCTTGAACTCCTGACTTCAAGTGATCTGTCCACCTTGGCCTCCCAAAGTGCTGGGATTACAGGCGTGAGCCACCATGCCCAGCCTGATTCGTTGTTTTACATAACTGTTAAGATGAAAATAAGTTTGTTAGCATGTTAGTTTTCTCAAAGGAATAATTATATCCAGGTTTTAAATTTTTTTTATTTTTATTTTTTGAGACAGAGCCTTGCTCTGTCACCCCGGCTGGAGTGCAGTGGCACAATCTTGGCTCACTGCAACCTCTGCCTCCCGGGTTCAAGCAATCCTCATGCCTCAGCCTCCCTAGTAGCTGGGACTACAGACATGGGCCACCATGCCCGGCTAATTTTTGTATTTTTAGTAGAAATAAGGGTTCACTATGTTGACCAGGTTGGTCTTGAACATCTAGCCTCAAATGATCTATCCGCCTCAGCCTCCCAAAGTGCTGGGATGACAGGCTTGAACCACCACAGCCAGCCATTTCCAGGTTTTTTTTCATTTTTTTTTAAACCCATATAAAATACCTTAGAGTTTTCTTCCCCTACTTTATATATAAACATAGGAGAAAACCCAGGAGTCTGTTGGCTTCGTATTCAAACAGTGGGATTGAGGGTCTTTGTCTCATTTAACTAACCAGTGTTAGTGAAACGCAGGTGAATAACCTTGTAGGGGCCATGGGGAAAGTTCTCCTTTACCCTCTCATGCTGCACTGAAAAATCAGCTCACAAAAGACTGATTAACTGGAGAAAAGGCATACACATTTTATTTAATGTATATACACAGAAGCCTTCAGAATGAAGACTCAGAGAGACAGGGAAAGTTGTACATTTTTGTGCTTGGGTTTGAACAATGTGTGAAGAGCTATGTAGAAATCTGATTGAACAAAAAAGTTATGATTGAATGCTGATAGACTGAGGGAGGAAACCCAGCAAGACCTGTCTGTCTAGATTTTTCTTGGTCTGAGTAGCATTCCTTCCTTGTAGGTATAAGACAGAATCCTTTTTTTTTTTTTTTTTTTTTGAGACACAGTGGTGCGATCTCGGCTCACTGCAACCTCTGCTTCCTGGGTTCAAGCAATTCCCCTGCCTCAGCCTCCCAAATAGCTGAGATTACAGGCACGTGCCACCATGTCCAGATAATTTTTTGTGTTTTAGTAGAGATGGGGTTTCACCATGTTGGCCAGGATGCTCTTGATCTCCTGACCTTGTGATCCACCTGCCTCGGCCTCCCGAAGTACTGGGATTACAGGTGTGAGCCACCGCGCCCAGCCAGAATCCTCTCTTAAATGACAGTATTATGACCTACAGTCAAATAAGGTAGGTCAGATACATTCTTTTTGACCAGTTTTTCCAAAGGAAGGCACAGGGAAAGTTATCTGTTTGTGTTTTATGACTGCTCTTGGGGAAGAGGGATTCTAGCTTCTATGGCTACCCTTGGTAGGGAATGGGACTGAGAGATAGGAGGGCAAGAGAAGGTTAGAGAAAAACTTTTGCTTCCCAGGCCTTTTTTGAGGAGCATTGTTTTCTGAGCCCTACAAACCTGGAGTGGGCAGCAGAGCCTGAGGCCAGTGACTTTAAGCTGAGAGCAATCTTGAGCCTACAAAGGGAGGAGAATGGAGCTCCCTTTGGGGCTTCCTGGGCAGCCTGCCTACCCCTGCGGATGGCCTCCAGCTGCTCAGAACAGCTAAAGGACTGGATTCTGAGACGCCGCAGTGCCCTGGAAAGCGGGAAAACCACATGTAGATGCAGCTTGAGGGTTGTGTCCTTATTGAGATTGTAACTCTGGGTACTTTGGGGCCATTTCCTAGACAGCTGCACATTATTGCAAAAATAGCTTTTCAAACAGTCTAACTGGCCCCAGGTGAACCCACCTGTGGCTCTCTAAAGCCTTTGAAGTAAATTGCTTTTTAGAAACAATCGTCAGGCACGGTGGCTCACACCTGTATTCCCAGCACTTTGGGAGGCTGAGGGGGCAGGGTTGCTTGAGCCCAGGGGTTCAAGACCAGCCTGGGCAACATGGTGAGACCCCTGTCTACCTCAAAAAAATTTTAAAATTAGCCAAGCATGGTGGTGCACGCCTATAGTTCCAGCTACTTGGGAGGCCGAGGTAGGAGGATGGCTTGAACCCAGGAGCTTGAGGCTGCAGTGAGCTGGGAGCACACCACTCACTGCCCTCCAGCCGTGGTGACACAGTGAGACCCTGTCTGCACAGCAAAACAAAACAAAACAACAACAAAAATCCTCCAGGATAGACTGTGATATCATGGGTAAGTTCCATGTCCATTTTATTTGATGTTGCCCTCTCTAACCTGTTCTACTACCTGCTTATTGAGGGCATAGACAGAATATTTTAATCTGACCATCTTCTTTTGTAAATACTGAAGATCTCAGTACATTCAAGTGTTTTGCCTTGGGCATGCACAGAGTCACAGGAGGCAGGCTGTAATTTGTATATAGGACAAAAACTTGTGAAGGTCAGACTTAAAGACTCATTAGATTGCCTTCTGGAAAAGGAGTTATGAATTTGACAGTTAATATGGGTCCATGCATTAAACTGATTTTTAGATGAGAGTTTCCTGCTGGTGAAAAGGAAAATCTTGGCCAGGCAGGATGGCTCATACCTGTTAATCCCAGCATTTTGAGAGGCTGAGGTGGATGGATCACCTGATGTCAGCATTTCAAGACCAGCCTGGCCAACATGGCGAAACCTCGTCTCTACTAAAAATATAAAAATTAGTGGGCCGGGAGCAGTGGCTCACACCTGTAATCTCAGCACTTTGGGAGGCCGAGATGGGCGGATTTCCTGAGCTCAGGAGTTTGCAACCAGCCTGGGCAACACGGTGAAACCCCGTCTCTACTAAAATACAAAAAATTAGCCGGGCATGGCGGCGTGCACCTGAAGTCCCAGCTACTCGGGAGGCTGAGGCAGGAGAATTGCTTGAATCCGGGAGGCCGACGTTGCAGTGAGCCGAAATTGCGCCACTGCCTTCCAGCCTGGGCGACAGAGCGAGACTCCGTTTCAAAAAAAAAAAAAAAAGAAAGAGAGAAAATGAAGATCTTGAAGGAGGGAGCATTTCCACACTCTGGAGAAGGGGCAGGAGGCCACGTTGAGTTCCTAGAGTTAAATCCTTAAGTACTCCCGCCTCATAACCAGGATGTGATCCACTCTGGGGCTGTTTCAGCAAAGTTTGACTCACAAGCTTGGGAACGTGTATCACCTTCTGACTGCGGGTTTGTGAACTGTAGGTGCAGCAGGCTACTTATCTCGACTAGTTCAAGTGTTTGCTTTTCTTCTCTTTCGATTTCCTTATAAAATATTGCTACTATGTGATTCCACTTTTTCCATACATCTAATAATTTTATTCCGTTGTTGGCATGTTTTTGTTTCCTTGGCTGAAAATGAGTAGATTGAGAGATAAGGTGGGAGAAAGTCTTGGCCATGCAGCCAACAGCCTCATCCAAAATTCCTGATCCCTGGAACACATCGGGCCCTTATTTTTATTTATTTATTTATTTTGAGTCAGTGTCTTGTTCTGTCGCCCAGGCTGGGGTGCAGTGGCACGATCTTGACTCACTGCAGCCTTGACCTCCCAGGCTCAAGTGATTCTCCCACCTCAGCCTCCCGAGTAGATGGGACTACAGGTACAGGCCACCATTCCCGGCTAATTTTTGTATTTTTTGTAGAGACCGGCTCTCACTATGTTGCCCGGGATGATCTCGAACTCCCGGGCTCAAGCAATGAGCCGGCCACGGCCTCCCAAACTGTTAGGATTACGGCCGTGAGCTATCACGACCAGCCTAAGCCCTTATTCTTGCTGCAGTGTGGCCCGTGTGGCCTCGGCTCCCTTCCTACTCCGAGGCCAGGGAATGGCTCCACTGGACAATGTGTCTGGGTTTCCCTGCACACACTCGTGACCCCCAGTCTAGGAGGAAAAAGCAGGAAGGTCCCACTGAGTACAGACGGGGGATTCTGCTTAAATGCAGATGTCCCCTGGGAGGGGTCAGGGCACAGCGAAGGGAAGAAGCCCGCCCTGCCAAGGGCTGTGTCTGGAACTCGTTCATCGATCTCCACTCCCCAGCGTGAAATCGCTTCTTCTGTCACTCAGTCGCCAGGGGGCGGGATCTGTCGCACCATCCAATCAGAGCCGCGGGGCGGAGTCGCGGGAACCGTCAATCAGGTGCCCTGCAAGGAGGCGGTTGCGAGGTTGAAAAAGCCCTTGGCATCTTCACGCCACTTCGCTGGGCTCCTGTCTCTGTCGCTGAGAGGCATTCTGGAGAGTCTGTGGCAGCCTCTGTCACACAAGGACCTGCAGTGGTCGTGGGAGCCGCAGAGAGGACCCCGGGACACGGAGGAATTCGGAAAATGGTGAGCGTGAGGGGCCGGGGATCCCGAGACGGGAGGAGGGGCTGGTTGGAACTGGCCGTGGCGGGACCCCGGGCTCCCAGCCGGCGACTCCGGACTCTGTGGACCGGAAATCCCCCTGGCGCAGCTCGGCCCTCAGTCCCCTCGGCCGCAGAGCGGGGCTGGGCCGGCAGCCGGGACCCCGGGCGTCCTGTCCCGTTCCTTCGCGGTGACTGTGGCCCCGGCCCCTGAGCCGTCTCTGAGCAGCTCCGCGCCCGCAGCCCCGCGTCTCCCCAGATAATGCGGGGGCCACGGGAGGATCATGGGGGGAAATTCCGACTCGTGTGTGGGGTTCGTGCGTGGAAGGAGCTACGGTCTGGGGTCCCCAGTTCTTTATTCCTTCTTTAAAGCAAATATAAAATTCTAAGTCCCCCAATCATTTTGAACAGATCCCTCCTCCCGGCGAAGGGCGCTACAAAATTAACCTGAAAAAAACTTGTTCAGGCCATCATGGAAGGGTGGTCCGTGTATTAGTCTGTTCTCACACTGCTAGAAAGATACTACCTGAGACTGGGTTTATTTATTTATTTATTTATTTATTTATTTATTTATTTATTTAGAGACGGAGTCTCGCTCTATCGCCCAGGATGGAGTGCAGTGGCCAGATCTCAGCTCACTGCAAGCTCCGCCTCCCGGGTTCACGCCATTCTCCTGCCTCAGCCTCCCGAGTAGCTGGGACTATAGGCGCCTGCCACCTCGCCCGGCTAGTTTTTTTTTTTTTTTTTGTATTTTTAGTAGAGACGGGGTTTCACCGTGTTAGCCAGGATGGTCTCGATCTCCTGACCTCGTGATCCGCCCGTCTCGGCCTCCCAAAGTGCTGGGATTACAGGCGTGAGCCACCGCGCCCGGCCAATTTATTATTTTAAAAAGGTTTTAATTGATTCACAGTTCCACATGGCCTTAGGAAACTTACAATCATAGCAGAAGGGGAAGAGTCTTACATGGTGGCAGGAGGGAGAGAGAGAAGCGGGGAGCCCAGACACTTATCCAGCAACCAGATCTCGTGAGAACTCTCTATCAGGAGAACAGCATGGGGGAAACCACCCCCATGATCCAATCACCGCCCAGCAGGTCCCTCCCTCTACACATGGGGATTACAAATAGGATTACAATTTCTGCAAGCGGGCTCTATGGCGCAATAGCCTAAATCGAAAGGATTACAATTACAGATGCGATTTGGGTGGGGACACAGTCAAACCGTTTCAGCTGGAGGTGTCCCATTATACTCGCCTCTCTTTTGGAATTCAGGAAAAGCCTATCAGTATTAACATCAACACAGAACTTAAGTCTGATAAGAGGCATTTACAAGCTATTCTCTCTGAAGTCTACCACCTGAAGGCTTCATCTGCTTGATGAAACTTTGGTCTCCACAACCACTTAAGGGAAAATCTACCTGTGCCCTGGGAACCAGCTCCTCCCCCCCACTTTGTGTTGTCCCTCGTTTCCACACGGACCCAATGTACCTCTTACATGTATTGACTGATGTATTATGTCTCCCCAAAATGTATTAACATAAAAGCAAGCTGTACCCCAACCACCTTGGACACGTGTGGTTAGGACCTCCTGAGGCTGCGTCACGGATGCGTCCTTAACCTTGGCAAATAAACTTTTTTTTTTTGAGACGGAGTTTCGCTCTTCTTGCCCAGGCTGGAGTACAGTGGCGCCACCTCGGCTCGCTACAACCTCCGCCTCCCGGGTTCAAGCGATTCTCCTGCCTCAGCCTCCTGAGTAGCTGGGATTACAGGTGCGCACCACCACTCCCAGCTAATTTTTGTATTTTCAGTAGAGACGGGGTTTCACCATGTTGGTCGGGCTGGTCTCAAACTCCTGACCTCATGATCCGCCCGCTGTGATCGCCCAAAGTGCTGGGATTACACCTTGGGAGCCACCACACCCAACCTAAACTTTTTTTTTTTTTTTTTAAACAGAGTGTTAATTGGTTATCCTCTGCTTTCTTCACACATGGAATGTTCATGAACATAAGGGAAAACACTTTTAAAAAGAGCCATTGTTTATGGCTCTTAAGTTTATGCCTCTCTTCCTTTTATCTTCTCTAGGCACAGGCACTTTATTAGAATGTCTTGGGGTTGAGGTTCCCCTTTGAAAATTTTACAGGGTGATGGGTCCTCAGCCCATCCTCTATCTTTTCGTGGTGGTGTATTTCAGAACTGCCTGGGGCTGGCATAAGGTGCACACAGCAGCTTTGTCTAGGAGGGTTTCACGAATATCAGTTCCTGGTCACTTCTCCCATAGGGAGAGCTGGAGATGTAGGGGTGAGGGGTCCTAGGGCAGAAGCTGGAAGCCCTGGGATGGGAGGAGTCTCCTGGTTTACCCTTCATACCACAAGCAAAGCCCTTGGGACACAGCTCTTCTCACCCCAAGTGTAGTTTCCATTTCATGGAGACACACGCCTGGTCAGCCACTCAGTTGCTGGTATTGAAGGGAAAGGATTGAAATGATCTCTGTTCTTTGGATTCTCTTCGCCTAGTTAGTTGTTCCCAGACCAAACAGTGGGGCTGGTTATTCTCAAAGGCCAATAACAAATTCAAATGAACTGGGGAAGAAGAGAATTTTTATTTCTGTAACCAGTTATAGGGAGAAGACCTGGAAATTATCACCGGCCCAACTCAAAATTACCAAGTTTTCCAGGGCTTATATACCTTGTAAGCCATATGTCTACATGTAAGTGTGCATTCATCTAAACACATAAGTGATTAACTTCTTCTAATCTATAACTAAGATCTGAGTCCTGAGGACCTTCCTTCCTCTGAAACCTCAGTAAATTCATTTAATCTAAATGGGTCCAGGTGCTGGGGTGATTACCCTTATCTTGTCTCCTGCTAAATCATGGAGGTTTGGGGAGTTTCTTCAGACCCCCACTAAAGTTTGTTGAATCCTAAACGGGTCCCATTAAGAATTCTTTCCTTATCTTGTCATGCTTCAAGGCCCAGGAAAGGCCTAGGCAAAACTCTTGGTGGGTTTTTGTTACATTCCAGCCTTTGTTTAGAGGCATTGGCTGTCTCAACTTTTAACATTTAAGTTAACCACTCAGTCAGTGCTGAAACAGTTGTTATGCAGGCCTGTGTTAGTGAGACCTGGCCTGCCACATAGTGAAGGGTAAAAACTAACCCTAAGGAAAGGAAAACCCACCCCAATGATGTGGTACAAGAACCTCAAAAGCACACAGTGCACTGTCTCCTGGGAAGGCGGTCACTCAGCACTTCGGTGAGCAGCATGGGAAGGGGTATATCTCAGGTGATAGGAGAACCTGACCTGATACTTGAGTCAGACTTGTCTGTTTTCAATCAGCATTGTCCCTCCATGGATTTGTCACCTTGAATAAATCTGTAAACGCATTTCAGATTTACTTTTTTATTAACTATAAAATATATCCTATCATTAGAGACTGAGGGAAAAGAGGAAAGAGTTGGATTTCAGGAAACAAATTATATATTTATTCGTATATTACTCTTTTTTTTTTTTTGAGATGGAGTTTCACTCTTGTCGCTCAAGCTGGAGTGCAGTGGCGCGATCTTGGCTTACTGCAACCTCCGCCTCCTGGGTTCAAATAATCCTCCTGCCTCAGCCTCCTGAGTAGCTGGGATGACAGGTGTCTGCCATCACACCTGGCTAATTTTTGCATTTTTAGTAGAGACGAGGTTTCACCATGTTGGCCAGGCTAGTCTCGAACTCCTGACCTCAGGTGATCCTCCCACCTTGGCCTCTCAAAGTGCTGGGATTACAGGCATGAGCCACTGCGCCTGGTCTTCATTTTTTAAAAATCTTACCTTTTTTTTCCCCCAGAGGCTGTGTAGTAAATTTCTCAGGTCTGTTTTTTTATTTGATGATTTCAAATGAAATTTGAGGGCTTAGCAGAGACAATACTAGGAGGGAAAAGAATTTGAGAAAACCTGTTTTCCATTATGGCTGCAGAAAAAAAAATGAATGTATTTTCATGAGAAAGTGTCGGAGGTACATCAATGAATTATAAAGACTCATCAAAACTTCGGTTCCTCTCCTTTATAGGGTAGAGAATTTGGGACAATGGGTTAACTTTTTTGGTTCCTTTTATGTGCACCTGACAGATTAATGCTAAATTCTATGGGAGAGAAATTTGCAACAGCCTAAGGAACTGAAATAATATTAGTTTACTAAACAATTTATTATGGAAGTAGAAATTAAATATTTGTCTGAAATGGGTAGTTACTTACGCTTTTCCTATTGAGCTATAAAATATAAGTGCCTTACAATTTCCTTCCCTCCTATAAACACAAACACTGAATTGGAGTGATTTTGCTGCATTCATCAAGCATTGGTTTTTTGTTTGTTTGTTTGTTTGTTTTGAGACAGGGTCTCCCTCTGTCACCCAGGCAGGAGTAATCGTGGCCCACTGTAGCCTCAAACTCCTGGGCTCAAGCAATCCTGCTACCTCAGCCACCCAAATAGCTGAGACTACAGGCATATACCCCTATGTGTGGCTGATTTTTATTTGTAGAAATGAGATCTCACTATGTTGCCCACACTGGTCACTGTGTTGCCCACTGAACTCCTGGCCTCAAATGATCCTCCCACATCAGCCTCCCAAAGCACTGGGATTACAGGTGTGAGCCACCATGCCCAGATGATATTTTGTTTTTAAATATCCATGTAAGGCATAAAAGGGTAAATGAGCAGCCTTGAGGGGCAGAGGCCTGAGGCCAGTGACTCCAAGCTAAGGCCAGTTGTGAGCACAAAAAAGATCACTGAAGGCCTAGTTCAGTTGGTTCTTCTGGAAGCCTCTGCAGGTGTCCCAGCCTGATCACTCTGACCATGAGAGAAGCCCTTTGTACTGAAAAGGGCTGAAATTCCACAGGCAGAGCAGTTGGGGTGATGCCCTGTCTGAGGCTGTATTTGTTACTGATGCGAGGCTGTTGCTAGACATTCTCAGGGATAATAAACAGGGATTTAGAAGAAATGACTTCATTCGAAAGGAATGCAAAGAGGGAAAGGGAGAAGCCCCAAGCATAAGATAAGCAAACATCTCAAAGATTGGGCAGAAAAGTGTTTTTTCTTTCCAACAGAAGAGCAAACAAGGTGGGAGGGGGAGGGCAGGATGGAGAGTGAAAATCACATCCTAGATCAGAGCGTGTTTTACCCTGCATTCAGCCTGTTCTTCGCAGGGTCGTGAAGGAGAGGCTGTGTGCTGGCTCAGGCTGAGGGTACTTCAGAGTTCAAGGGTCTGGAGGAAGGAGAGAAATTTAAGCAACGTTTACTTTACAGTATATTGTTCAGACTGGATTAGTGAAGTCACAGCTGTTTTGGTTATTTATGAGACAAAGAATGAGAATTTGGTCAGTGATTATCTGGCTTGTTATAGGTAAAAAATGGGTATAGTCTAAGTATTGTAGAGTTTATCACAATGCATTTGGCTGCTTGTCCAGAACACCCTGGACTGGTTGGTGGGGAAGTTGGAATAATATCTTTAATCATAGCTATTTACTACGATTATAGGGCTTGGATAAAATTCAGCAGCAGCAGCAGCTTCATTTTGCATTCACTGACTTGGTTTAATCAGAGTGTAAGTTGCATAAAATGAGAAGTTCTGTCAGGAGCCTATTTAGAGAAAAACACTTTTTGGTTCTGCCTGCTGGACAAAGGGTTTATGAATATGAGAGTTTGAGTCTGTGATATAATAAAAACTGTGTTCGGTCTTTGTCCCTAGTTTTGTTATCCCCAACAAGCTCCTTTCAAAGCCAGGCACGGTGGCTCACACCTGTAATGCCAGCACTTTGTGAGGCCGAGGGGGGCAGATCACTTGAGGTCAGGAGTTCGGGACCAGCCTGGCCAACATGGTGAAACCCCATCTCTACTAAAAATACAAAAATTAGCTGGGCCTGGTGGTGCAGGCCTGTACTCCCAGCTACTTGGGAGGCTGAGGCAGGAGAATTGCTTGAACCCAGGAGGCAGAGACTGAAGTGAACCAAGACTGCACACTGCACTCCAGCCTGGATAACAGTGCAAGACTTCATCTCAAAAAGAAAAAAAAAAAAAGGCCAGGCACAATGGCTCACACCTGTAATCCCAGCACTTTGGGAGGCTGAAGCGGGCGGATCACAAGGTCAGGGGTTCGAGACCAGCCTGGCCAAGACAGTGAAACCCTGTCTCTACTAAAAATACAAAAAAATTAGCCAGGTATGGTGGTGTGCACCTGTGATCCCAGCTACTCTGGAGGGTGAGACAGGAGAATCACATGAACCCGGGAGGCAGAGGATGCAGTGAGCCAAGATCGCGCCATTGCACTCCAGCTGGGGCAACAAGAGCAAAACTCCATCAAAAAAAAAAAAAAAAAGAGGCCGGGCACGGTGGCTCAAGCCTGTAATCCCAGCACTTTGGGAGGCCGAGACGGGCGGATCACGAGGTCAGGAGATCAAGACCATCCTGGCTAACACGGTGAAACCCCCGTCTCTACTAAAAATACAAAAAAACTAGCCGGGCGAGGTGGCGGGCGCCTGTAGTCCCAGCTACTCGGGAGGCTGAGGCAGGAGAATGGTGTAAACCCGGGAGGCGGAGCTTGCAGTGAGCTGAGATCCAGCCACTGCACTCCAGCCTGGGAGACAGAGCAAGACTCCGTCTCAAAAAAAAAAAAAAAGTTTGTGGTTTAAATCTTTACTTTCTGGAGGCTTTTAAACTATGCTTCTGTTACTGATTTCTAGTTTAATGCTAATATGGTTTGATTTCATACTTGATGGGATTTGATTTTTTAAAATTTGTTATTATTTTATGCTATGTGGTCTGCCTTTGTGAATATTCCATGGCCTCCTGTTTTAGCCTCCCGAGTAGCTGGGACTACAGGTGCACGCCACCACACCCGGCTAAGTTTTGTATTTTTAGTAGAGACAGGGTTTCACCATGTTGGTTAGGCTGGTCTCAAACACTTGATCTCAGTTGATCCACCCGCCTTGGCCTCCCAAAGTGCTGGGATTACAGGAATGAGCCACTGTGCCCGGCCTTGCCATGTGGTTTCATGAGTTTTCGGCTTATGTATTTTGGTGCTCTGTTTTATGGGCATAGATACTAATGTCTTGTATGTCAAGGTAGGATTGACCTCTTTATCATTATCAAACCTTCCGTCCCTTGTAATTTTCCTTGATCTAAAACGTGTTTTGGGCTGGGCATGGTGGCTCAGGCCTGTAATCCCAGCACTTGGGAGGCCAAGATGGGTGGATCACTTAACCCAGGAGTTCAAGACCAGCTGAGCAACATGGCGAGACCCTGTCTCTACAAAAAATAAAGACAAAAAGTAGCCAGGCATGGCGGCACATGCCTGTAGTCCCAGCTGAGGTAGGATTGCTTGAGCTCAGGAGGCACAGGTTGCGGTGAGCTATAATCACACCACTGCACCCCAGCCTGAGTGCCAGAGACCCTGTCTCAAAAAAACAAACAAAAAAACCTAATTTATCTGAATTTAATATAGCTGTTCCATACTTTTGATTAGGGCTAGAATGGCATATATTTCTCCATACCTTTCTATTTAATGTATATGTGTCTTTTTGTTTAAAATGGTTATCTTTCACACCATTGCTGGGCCTTCTTTTTTATTCTACTCTGCCAGTGCCCTGTCTTTTTTACTGGTGTATATAGATAATACACATTCAGGCCGGGCGCGGTGGCTCACGCCTGTAATCCCAGCACTTTGGGAGGCTGAGGTGGGCAGATCACGAGGTCAGGAGATCGAGACCATCCTGGCTAACACAGTGAAACTCCGTCTCTACTAAAAATACAAAAAAAAAAAAAAAAAAAAAAATTAGCTGGGCGCGGTGGTGGGCGCCTGTAGTCCCAGCTACTCGGGAGGCTGAAGCAGGAGGATGGCATGAACCTGGGAGGTGGAGCTTGCAGTGAGCTGAGATCATGCCACTGCACTCCAGCCTGGGCAGAGTGAGACTCCATCTCAAAAAAAAAAAAATTCAAAGTGGTAATAGACATAATTAGATTAATACGTTCATATATATTCTGTCTACTTGCTCTATTTTTCTGCCTTCTTTGAATTGAGCATTCTGTATTCCATTTGCTTGCTTCTATTAGTATAGTAAGTTTACATTTTTTCTTAAATTTTATTAGTGAATTCCATAGTTTGCAGTTTACATTTTGCAACTAATGGACTTTCATTTTCAAGTAACACTATACTGGTTTCTGGGGTAGTGCTAATATGTTAGAGTGTTCTGAATTCTTCTTTCCAATCCCGTATAACATCACTGTCAAGCATCTGACCTGTTAGAAGCTATAACCACCTAATACATTGTTGATATTCATTTGAACAAACATTTATGAGGGAGAAGAAAAGAAAGTCATTTTTGTGCCTTCATTTAATTGTTTTCTAACAAGTTTTGTTTTTGAAACATCTGATTTCCCAACTTGTATCATTTTCCTTTGCTCTGAAGAACTTTAACATGACTGGCAAGGCAGGTATACTAGTAACATATTCTCTGAATTTCTTTCCTCTTTGTTTTCCACAGACTGGTAATTTTTTTTTTTTTTTTTTTTTTTTTTTGAGATGGAGTTTCATTCTTGTTGCCCGGGCTGGAGTGCAATGGTGCAATCTCGGTTCACTGCAACCTCCACCTCCTGGGTTCAACCAATTCTTCTGCCTCAGCCTCCCGAGTAGCTGGGATTAGAGGCATGTGCCACCATGCCCGGCTAATTTTGTATTTTTAGTAGAGACAGGTTTCTCCATGTTGGTCAGGCTGGTCTCGAACTCCCGACCTCAGGTGATCCACCACCCCCCCGCCACCCCGGGCCTTCCAAAGTGCTGGGATTACAGGCATGAGCCACCATGCCCGGCTCAGACTGGATAATTTTAATTGTTTCATTTTCACAGTTGCTGATTCTTTGTTATGTTAGCAAGCAATGAATTGGCTTACTTCCAGATGTACACACAAGCCAGTATATTGCATGGCACCAGCTTTTGAAGAAAGAAAAGCTTTACTTACAAGTTTGACTGGCAAGAAGGAAGAAAGAAATGCTCAAATCTGTCTCCCTGAACTGGGGGCTTTGCCAAGTTTTATAAGCGTAGGGTAATAAGACATGAACTCACTGGATCTTGCAATAATCTGATGGCCAGGTTGATGTGACTCGATTGGATCCTGCCATGGGATGATACCAGGATGATACCAGGGCCCAACCTGATTAGATCATGGATTCTGCCATGTGTTTTTTTTTTTTTTGGAGACAGAATCTCACTCTGTAGCCCAAGCTGGAGTGCAGTGGCACAATCTCACTCACTGCAACCCTCACCTCTGGGGCTCAAGCAATTCTCCTGCCTCAGCCTCCCAAGTAGCTGGGACTACAGGCATGCACCACCACACCCGGTTAATTGTTTTGTATCTTTTGTAGAGACAGGGTTTCGCCATGTTGCTCTGGGTGGTCTCGAACTCCTGAGCTCAGGCAATCCACCCACCTCAGCCTCCCAAAGTGCTGGGATTACAGGTGTGAGCTAATGCGCCCAGCCTGGTATCTCCTTTTACTTTAATCTCCACACCTCAGTCCGAGCATACAGGTTCCATCCGTGGTTACACATTTGGTTCATCTGGACATGCTCAGATTATGTGACCTTCAGTGTTGGGTCCATGGCAACTGAAAACTCAATTTCATTATATAGAAGTTGTACCACATAATCTGTCGTAGTTACAAATCCCTCCTTTTATGTCCATTCCTAAATCTTGAAGGAAAAGGAGTGATGACTGCTCTACTTTCTGCTGATTAGAGTCATAGACCTTAGAGGAATGAAAGTACTTAGTGCTTTGCTCTGGGAGTTCCCTGGTATCAGCCGGGCACGGTGGCTCAAGCTGTAATCCCAGCACTTTGGGAGGCTGAGGCGGGTGGATCATGAGGTCAGGAGCTTGAGACCATCCTGGCCAACATGGTGAAACCCCATCTCTACTAAACGACAAAAAATTAGCCGGGCGTGGTGGTGCACACCTGTAATTCTAGCTACTCGGGAGGCAGAGGTTGCAGTAAGCCAAGAGCGTGCACTCTGGTATCAAGATCACATTTTAGAAGGAGTCATTTCTACATACTTCTGGGGAAAAGGTATAAGGAGCTTGCAACCTAAATATTATTTGTTCCAGAGAACAAGGGAAAGCTTAGGTTTTTTTGTTTTGTTTTGTTTTGTTTTGAGATAGAGCCTTGCTCTGTCGCCCAGGCTGGAGTGCAGTGACGCGATTTTCTGTATTTTTAGTAGGGACGGGGTTTCACCGTGTTAGCCAGGATGGTCTCAATCTCCTGACCTAGTGATCCACCAGCCTCGGCCTCCTCAAGTGCTGGAATTACAGGCATGAGCCACTGCACCCAGCAGGGAAAGCTTAGGTTTTATAGCAAAAGTTTCCATTCAGGTTCCCAGTCAAGTGCTTTTATGCAAATGAAGGTTTGAAACTTGAAACTCACTTAGCTCTGATTGGTTGATATAGCTGAGCTCTGGTTAGTTCAGGTGAGCCCCCAAAGTTAAAAAGGTGTGGGTTTTCAGAAAACTCATAGTACATGTGACCTCTAGTTAACAAGTGGCTGCTTAGCTCTTTTTTTTTTTTTTTTTGAGATGGAGTCTCGCTCTGTCGCCCAGGCTGGAGTGCAGTGGCCGGATCTCAGCTCACTGCAAGCTCCGCCTCCCGGGTTCACGTCCTTCTCCTGCCTCAGCCTCCCAAATAGCTGGGACTACAGGCGCCTGCCACCTCGCCTGGCTAGTTTTTTTGTATTTTTTTTTTTTAGTAGAGACGGGGTTTCACCGTGTTATCCAGGATGGTCTCGGCCTCCCAAAGTGCTGGGATTACAGGCTTGAGCCACTGCGCCCGGCCTGCTTAGCTCTTTTTAAAATGTAGGCCCAGTTAGCCCCTCCGAAGGACTGGCTCTAACCTGTCCACAGACAGCATTCATAAGTTTGTGTGTTCTGTCATGGTACCAGTGACCTGCTCTGGGTCCATCCCATTCAGGGATCCTAGTGGCAGGGCAGTGGCCAATTGGGCAACTAGCCATTTACTTATAACAGGTTCTCAGGTACCTATTAAATTTTAGCCAAAGCCTCTTGGGTTAGGTTGGTTTCAGTCTCCAGCTGGAGTGAGTTTAAAATCTCAAGGATTAGGTCACCAAGATCCTAGCGGGGGTCTCTTGGAGGCATCTGTTGAAACAAGCTAGAACAATTTTAAAGAGAAGCCAAATGCATATTTTAAATATGAGGAGGATCATTGAGACTTGTAGGGCAGAATGGAGAAGAAATCCTATACTGGGGGCAGAGGCAGCTGAAAATATCTGGAAATTGGAAATGTAACCCAGGAAGTCTAGACAGGAGGGCTCAGAAATTTGGCTGGTTTTAAGATCTTATATGTTCCCAGTTGAGCCCGACTAGATTTACCCAGATGCAGAAGCAAGTGTTAGCACAGACACAACCTTGTGAAGTAGGGAGACAGGCCCAATGTGGTTGTCTACGGCTATGTGGGCAAGGGAACCTAGGACTTCTCTTGTGTCCTGATGGCTTCGGTGATGAAGTGGGCAACTCTACTAATGATACAAGAAAGATTTCTGGGCCAGGCGCGGTGGCTCACACCTGTAATCCCAGTACTTTGGGAGGCCGAGGCGGGTGGATCACGAGGTCAGGAGAGCGAGACCATCCTGGCTAACATGGTGAAACTCCGTCTCTACTAAAAATACAAAAAAAACAAAAAACAAAAACAAAAAAACCTACCTGGGCGTGGTGGCAGGCATCTGTAGTCCCAGCTACTCGGGAGGCTGAGGCAGGAGAATGGCGTGAACCTGGGAGGCGGAGCTTGTAGTGAGCTGAGATCGCGCCACTGCACTCCACTGTTGGGCGACAGAGCAAGACTGTCCCAAAACAAAGATTTCTGGTCAGATATCCATTCCAAGTAGAACCTAGTTTTAACCATGACCCCAGAAACACTAATCTAGCTCCTCCACTGGGGTTAATACCTCTGGGTAAATCACATCCTTGAGAATGTCCCCAACTAGAATCTGTCGGACCATCAATGCTTAAATATCTTTGACCTTCAAATTCCATAGTTCCAACATTTGCATTATTCACCAGAGTCAACATCTGCAGTCAGAACTTGGTACTTCCAACCTAGATGATACTTCTAATGCCCTGTCAGATGATTCTAGTTAATTTGATATCTCATTGCTTATCGACACCACCCCATATCTTGGCACCTTGACACAGTGCAACTTTAGGCACCACAGAGCATCCTAATCGTCATCATGTGTGGGCTACCAGGAGAAAATAACCAGGGTTTTAGAGAATGTTAATACAGTCTTTCAAGTCATTTAATGAAACCAATCCTCGGCAAAAAAAAAAAGAAAAAAAAGAAAAGAAACCAATCCATCACTGTGTTTTAGCAAAATGTTATGTACTAGGTAGGTAGCCATAGGGTGGTTGTGTCTGTACTGAATATGTACAGATGTTTTTTGTCATACTTCCCTAAACAATACAATAAGTTTTCATAGCATTTATAATACATTAGGTATTACAAGTAATCTAGAGATGATTTAAAGGATACGGGAGGATGTGCCTAGGTTATAAGCAAATACACTGTTTTATATAAAGCACTTGAGCAAAATTATACATTCTCAAGGGGTGCTGGAACCAATCCCTGAGACTACCAGGAAATGACTTTATTCAAGAGAAAACTGAAACTACACAAGGCTTTACCACATTCCTAGTTTCCTTCCAGAGTAAATTCTTTCATGAATCTAAAACACACAAGGACTAATACATACTTTTCCACACTCCTTACAGTCATAAGGTCTGTCACCAGTGGGTCACACCATGTGCCTTCAAAAGACTGGAAGATAAAGGTTTCCCATATTCTGAATAACACTGTGTTTTTCTTAAATGTGAGTTTTTTCATGGTTTGTTAACAGTACTGGAAGAATGGAAGGCTTTATCACATTTTTTACATTCATCCAACTTTTCTCTGATGTGAGTCCTTTCATGTCTTTGAAGGGGACTGAGGCAATAAAATACTTTCCCACATTCTTTACATGCATAGGACTTGTCTCCAGTGTGAGTTCCATGTATTTTTAAGTACTTAGAACTACTGAAGGCTTTTCCACATGTTCTGCATTCATAGGGTTTCTCTCCAGTGTGAATCCCTTCATGACTATGAAAGGAACTAATTCAATCAAATGCTTTCCCACATTCCTTACATTCATGAAGTGTGGGTACTTTTATGTTTATGAAAGGCACTGGGATCAGGGAATGTTTTTCTGTATTCCTTACATGTATACACCTGCTCTCCAGTGCGAATTATTTCATGTATTCGAAAGTAACCGGAATAACTAAAGGCTTTCCCACATTGCTTACATTCATAGGGTTTTTCACCAGTGTAAGTCTTTTCATGATTTCGAACAGAACTGGGATATCTAAAGGCTTTGCCACATTGTTTACATATAGAGGGTTTCTCTCCGGTGTGAATTCTTACATGTTTTCGAATGGAACTGGAACCAACCGAAGGCTCTCCCACATGGCTTACATTCACAGGGTTTCTCTCCAGTTTGAGTCCTTTCATGTCTTCTAAATGAATAGGGTGAGTAAAAGGTTTTCCCACATATTTCACATTTATGAGGTCCATCTTCAGTGTGCATTACCATGTGTCTTTGAAAGCTAGTGAGATGAGATAACACTTTCCCACCTTGCTGACATGCATAGGGTTTTTCTCCAGTGTGAGTTCTTTCATGCATTTGAATGTAATTGGAACACTTGGAGGTTTTCCCACGTTGTTTACACCTGAAAGGACTCTCACTGGAGAGAAACCTTATATGTCTATGAAAGGAACTGGGACAACGGAAGGCTTTCCCACATTTATTACATTCATATGGCTTCTCTCCAGTGTGAGTCCTTCCGTGCACTCAAAGGGTAGCGGCATAACCAAAGGATTTACCACATCGTTTACATTCATGAGGTTTCTCTCCAGTGTGAGTTCTTTCATGTGTAAGATATAAATGTAGATTATCAAAAGCCTTCCCACAAAACTCACATTTATAAGGTTCATCTTCATTGTGAATTACCAGGTTTCTTCGAAAGGTTTGAACAGAATGAAGGTTTTTCCACATTTCCTACAATCATGGAGTTTCTTTCCAGTGTGAGGCTTTTCACGTGTTTGAAAGGAGTGGCAAAAGCTGAAGGTTTTCACACACTGCTTATGTGGCTTCTGTGTTCCTGACACTCACATGATTTGTGTCCAGTGTCAGCTCTGATGCAGCAATTAAGAGATGAATGATCCAGATTGCCTTCTCCACACACACTGCTTTCACATGGTTTGACTCCAGTAAAAGTCTTCTTCACTATACCATGTGGAATAAGGCTGAAGATTTCTTCACATTGACCATCTTTCTTTACCTTCACAGACTCTCTCTACCATAGGACTGCTGTGAGAAATCAGAAGCACAATACAAAGGGTTGATTTATAAATGATTTTATATTCATTAGTATGTATTTGATTTACATATTTTACATTATGATGGAAAGTGTAGGTTTTCTAGCCTGTATGAACAGTGTAAATGTCAATGGACTGAATACTCTGCAAAAGGGCTGCATTACACTTATTATCAAAAGAAATTGACGATGAACATCAATGTTAACACTGGTTCCAAGGCAACTATTTTGAAAACACTGGATATTTATATCTTGTGTAAATATATATTTTTTTGGAAAAAAAATTTTTTGGAGACAGGGTCTCACTCTGTCACCCAGGCTGAAGTGCAGTGGAATGTTCACGATTCATCACACCCTTGACTTCCTGGGTCCAAGTCATCCTCCCACCTTAACATTCCTAGTACCTGGGACCTCAGGCGCATGCCACCATGCCTGGCTAACTTTTATATTTTTGTACAGACGGGGTTTCACCATGTTGCCCAGGCTGGTCTTGAACTCCTGGGCTCAAGCAGTCTGCCTCCCTTGACCTTCCAAAGTGCTGGGATTACAGGTGTGAGCCACCATGCCCAGCCTGGAAAAATTTTTCTAAAAATGAATGAATTTGAAGATGGGCTGCTTCATTTTCTTTGCTTGCTTTTAAATTTTTTTTGTCATTCTAACAATTTTTTTTTTTTTCTTTTTTGAGACAGAGTCTTGCTCTGTTACTCAGGCTGGAGTACAGTGGCGCAATATTGGCTCACTGCAACCTCTGCCTCTGGGTTCAAGCCATTCTCCTGCCTCAGCCTCCTGAGTAGCTGGGACTACAGGCGCCCGCCACCACACCGGCTAATTTTTTGTATTTTTAGTAGAGACAGGGTTTCACTATGTTAACCAGGATGGTCTCGATCACCTGACCTCGTGATCCACCCGCCTCAGCCTCCCAAAGTGCCGGGATTACAGGTGTGAGCCACCGCACCTGGTCCATTCTAACAATATCTTAAGGGACATAGCTCTAGGTTGTAAGTGCATATTACCTTATATTTCTTCTAGAATTATTATTATTATTTTTTTTTTGAGAGAGAGTCTTGCTTTGTCGCCCAGTCTGGAGTGCAGTGGCACGATCTCAGCTCACTGCAAGCTCTGTCTCCCGGGCCCACGCCTTTCTCCTGCCTCAGCCTCCCGACTAGCTGGGATTACAGGTGCCTGCCACCATGCCCGGCTAGTTTTTCTTTTTTGTATTTTTAGTAGAGACGGGGTTTCACCATGTTAGCCAGGATGGTCTCGATCTCCTGACCTCGTGATCCGCCCGCCTCGGCCTCCCAAAGTGCTGGGATTACAGGCTTGAGCCACCGCGCCCGGCCGCTCTTCTGGAATTACTGTACTGATCTTCAGTGATCTGGTCTTTACATTTTAGGAATAAAATTTAGACCCATAAAAGTCGTAAGTTATTACAAAATTATAGAAAAATTATTAGATTCTATGTTCATGGCTGATTTATTCACCAAAGTTTAGTTGAACCTTGGCCAACATGGGTTTGAACTGCACAGTCCACTCATGCACATTTTCATCAGCTCTTGCCATCCCTAAGAGCAAGACCAAGCCCTCCTTTTGCTCAGGTTACTCAATGTGAAGACAAGGAAGAACATCTTGATAATCCACTTTTACTTACTAAAGTCAATATATCTTCTCTTCTAATTTTTTTTGATAACCTTTTCCAAAGAAAAATTTTATTGTAAGAATACAGTACATACAATATACCAAACAGGCTTGGCATGGTAGCTCATGCCTGTAATCCCTGCAATTTGGGATGCTAGGGAGGGGGAAAGCTTGAGGCCAGGAGTTCAAGACCCCTCTACCTTACAAAAAAATTTGTACAAAAAGCAGCCGGGGATGGTGGCACTCGCCTGTAGACCTAGCAAGTCTATGTCTAAGAGACACTGTCTTAAACATATATATATATATATACAGACACACACTTTTTTTTTTTTTTTTTTTTTTGAGACAACGTCTCACTCTGTCACCTAGGCTGGAGTGCAGTGGTGTGATCTTGGCTCACTGCAACCTCCCCCTCCCAGGTTCAAGTGATTTTCATGTCTCAGCCTCCCAAGTAGCTGGGATTACAGGTGCCTACCACCACACCCAGCTAAGTTTTGTATTTTTAATAGAGATGGGGTTTCATCGTGGTGACCAGGCTGGTCTTGAACGCCTGACCTCAAGTGATTCACCTGCCTTGGCCTTCCAAAGTGCTGGGATTACAGGCTTGAGCCACTGCGCCCAGCCACACACATTTATTAGTTTTTATTTTTTTCATACAGGGACTCACTCTGTTGCCCAGGCTAAAGTGTAGTGGTGCAATCATGGTTTACCACAAGCTCAACCTTCCTGATTCAAGCAAACCGACTGCCTCAGCCTTCTGAATAGCTAGGAACACAGGTGTGCCACCATGCCTGGCTAATTTTTTAATTTTTTATACAGATAGGATTATCACTTCATTGCTACAGCTGGTCTCAAAATCGTGAACTCAAGCAATCCTCCCGCCTCAGCCTCCCAAAGTACTGGAATTACAGGTGTGAGCCCCCACACCTGGCCATATATATGTATATAGATATATATCAAACATAAAATATGTGTTAATAGACTTTGTTATCAATAAAGCTCTGGTCTACAGTAGTCTATTAGTAGTTAACTTTTTAGGGACTCTAAATTCACAGGCATCTGATTGACTGTGTGAATGATCAGAGTCTCTAGCCCCCACTTTGTTCAAGGGTCTACTGTATTGCCTACCATGTTCCAAATCATTGAGCAGTGGAGATGACCAGGAAACACTTGTTCTGTAATTGACTAAGTGAAGAAATGATGTCATCCTTACCTACAGACATCAGGTTCCTGAAGGTTTCCCGCATCACATCTCTGTAGAGATTCTTCTGGGAAGGACCCAGCAAAGCCCACTCCTGCTATGTGAAGTTCACAGCCACATCCTCAAAGGTCACTGAGTTCTGAAACATCCCACATATGCAGAGGAGGAAGGTTCAGACTGACAGCACTAGGAATCTACACTCACTTTAGAGGAAGTTCACACAATGCTATAGACTCCAAACATTTATTCATTGACTTGGTCAGCCTCTTCTGTCTACACTCACTTTCTCCATCACAGCAATTCTGATGCTACTGAATATATTCAGTAAAGTAACAGCCAACAGGGACACGCCTCTCACTGGTGATTTCAGAGACTGAGATATGCTGCCTGGATCACCTCTAGTGTCTCTCTGTATAGTGGGTCAGTACTACCTCTCATGAGAAAGTCCCAAACATAACTGCATAGTCTTACATGTTTATTTAGAAAGTTGAACTTTTAATGGTATCTAGGGGCTAGATTTAGGAAGACCTGCACCAACATAACATGGGGTTGTGTGTGCCTTAACTACTTATGCAAACAATATGGTATTTGCCTAATTCCCATTTTCCCTCAGAGTTTGAGATTTTCAGCTGAAGCAGTGTACCTAATCAGCCCTTGCTAGCTGTGAATAATTTCCCCTTCCAAAACTCATAATGCAATTTGGTCCCCAATGTGTCAGTACTGAAAGCAGGGCCTTGAAGAGGTCATGAGGACTCTGCCTCATGAATGGATTAATCCACTGATGAACTGAAGAGGTAATGAATTAATGGGTTATCCTACAAATAAGACTTGTGGCCTTGTAAGAAGAGAAACAGACCAGAGTTAGCACAATCAGCCCCCTTGCCTAGTGATCTCCACTGCCTCAGATAGTAAAGAGCAAGAAGCTTTCACCAGATGTACCCCATTTGCCCTTGGATTTCCAAACTTTGAGAATTGTACAAAATAGGTATTTTTTATATATTAACCCAAATTCAGGGGTGTTTTTTGTTTGTTTTGAAACAGTCTTGCTGTGTTGCACAGGCTGGAATGCAGTGGGGCAAGCTTGGCTCACTGCAGCCTCAACCTCCCAGTTCAAGTAATTCTCCTGCCTCAGCCTCCCAAGTAGCTGGGATTACAGGCATGTACCACCATGCCAGCTTTGTTTTTGTATTTCAGTAGAGACGGGGTTCCACCACGTTGGCTGGGCTGTTCACAAACTCCTGGCCTCAAATGATCCACCTGCCTCAGCCTCCCAAAGTGTTGGGATTACAGGCATGAGCCACCATGCCCAGCCAGATTTCAGGTATTCTATTACAACTAACAGAAAACAGAGCCATGATAAAATACTCTGGGCACAGAGTCTGTAATGAGTGACCCTGGCAGATAACATTTCACATGTTTCATCACCACATGTTATTTGGGGGACAGAGCCCATCCTGTGCGATTACAATAAAAGAGAACATCTGTACAAGAAGTCCTGAAGGGAGTGCTAAATATGGAAAGAAAAGACCATTACCAGCCACCACAAAAGCACACTTAGGTTCACAGACCAGTGACACTGTAAAACAACTACACAAACAAGTCTGCATAATAACCAGCTAACAACATGACAGGATCAAGTCTACACATATAAATAAATACTAACCTTGACTGTAAGCAGGCTAAATACCCCAATTAAGAGGCACAGTGGCAACCTGGATAAAGAAGCAAGATCCAATGGTATGCTGTCTTCAAGAGACCCATCTCAGACGCAGTGACACCCGTAGGCTCGAAGTAAAGGGATGGAGAAAAATCTACCCTGTAAACAGAAAACAGAAAAAAGCAAAAGGACACGGTTTGGATTTGAATCTCCACCCACATCTCATGTCAAATTCTAATTCCCAATATTGGAGGTGGGGCCTGGTGGGAGGTGATTGGATGGTGGTACTTCATGAATGGTTCAGCACAATCCCTGTGGTACTGTTCTTGTGATAGTAAGTTCTTGTGAGAACTGGTCATTTAAAAGTCTGTGGCACCTTGCCCTGCTCTCTCTTGTTCCTCCTCTGGCCATGTGAAGTGCGGCTCCCCCTTTGCCTTCCACCATGATTGTCAGTTTCCTGAGGCCTCCCCAGAAGCTGAGCAGATGTCATCCTTCCTGTACCATGCTTCCTATACAGTCTGCAGAATCATGGGCCAATTCAACCTTTTTTTTTTTTTTTTTTTTTTGAGACTGAGTCTTGCTCTGTCGCCCAGGCTGGAGTGCAGTGGCCAGATCTCAGCTCACTGCAAGCTCCACCTCCCGGGTTTACGCCATTCTCCTGCCTCAGCCTCCCGAGTAGCTGGGACTACAGACGCCTGCCACCTCCCCTGGCTAATTTTTTTTTTAATTTTTTAGTAGAGATGGGGTTTCACCGTGTTAGCCAGGATAGTCTCGAACTCCTGACCTCGTGATCCGCCCGTCTCGGCCTCCCAAAGTGCTGGGATTACAGGCTTGAGCCACCACGCCTGGCCTCAACCTCTTTTCTTTATAAATTATCCAGTCTCAGGTATTTCTTTATCATACTGCAAGAATGGAGTAATACAAGAAAATTGGTACTAAGAAGTAGGGCATTGCTATCAAGATATCTGAAAATGTGGAATTGGCTTTGGAACTTAACAGGCAGAGGTTGGAAGAGTGTGGAGGGCTCAGAAGACAACAGGAAGATGAGGGAGTTTGGGGACTTTCTAGAGGCTTGCTGAATGGTTGTGACCAAAATGCTGATAGTGATACAGACAATCAAGTTCACGCCGAGGCAGTCTCAGATGGAGAGGACAATACTTACAAGTGTTTGTTGGGAACCGAAGCAGAGGCCACTTTTGCTTTGCCTCAGCAAAGAGCTTGGCTGCACTGTGCCTCTGCCCTAGGGATCTGTGGACTTTTTTTTTTTTTTGTGACTGAGTGGCGACTCTGCTGCCCAGGCTGGAGTGCAGTGGCACAATCTCGGCTCACTGCAGCCTCCGCCTCCTGGGTTCCAGCACTTCTCCTGCCTCAGCCTCCCTGGTAGCTGGGATTACAGGCATGCGCCACCACACCTAACTAAGTTTTGAACTTTTAGTACAGACAGGGTTTTAACCATGTTGGCCAGGCTAGTCTCAAACTTCTGACCTCAGGTGATCCGCCCGCCTCAGCCTCCCAAAGTGCTAGGTTACAGGTGTGAGCCCTGTGCCCAGCCAGGATCTGTGAAACTTTTGAACTTAAGAATGATAACTTAGGGTATCTAGTGGAAGAAATTTGAAAGCAGTAAAGCATTCAAGATAGGACCTGGCTGCTTCTAACAGCCTATGCTCAAAGAAACGCCGCAAAACTGGGACTTCTATTTAAAGGGGCGAAGCGGAGTAAAAAGTTTAGAAAATGTGCAGCCTGGCCATGTGGTAGAAAAGAAAGCACATTTTCAGGGAAGGAATCAGGCAGGCTGTAGAAATTTGCATAAGCAAAAAGGAGCCAAGTGTTAACAGCTAAGACACTGGGGAAAAAGCCTTTAAAGTATTTCAGAGACCTTCATGGAAGCCCCTCCCATCACAGGCCCAGAAGCCTAGCAGAGAGGAATGGTTTGTGAGCCAGACCCAGGGTCCCACTGCCCTGCACGGCTTCACAACACCACTACCCTAAATCCCAGCTGCTCCAGATCCAGCCTTGGCTCAAAGGCCCCCAGATACAGCTTGGGCCACTGCATTAGAGGGTGCAAGCCATAAGCCTTGGTGGCTTCCATGTGGTGTTAAGCCTGCAGGTGTGCAGAATGCAAAGGTTGAGGCTTGGGTGCCTCCACCTAGATTTCAGAGGATGTATGGAAAAGCCTGGATGTCCAGGCAGAAGCCTGCTGCAGGGGCAGAGTCCTCATGGAGAACCTCTACCAGGGCAGTATGGGGGAGAAGCATGGGGCTGGAGCCCCCAGAGTCCCTGCTGGGGTACTACCTAGTGGAACTTTGAGAAGAGGACCATCTTCCAGACCCCAGAATGGTAGATCTACCAACAGTTAGGACCCTGCACCTGGAAAAGCCACAGGCACTCAATGCTAGCCCATGACAGCAGCTATGGGGCTAAACCCTGCAAAGCCACAGGGGCAAAGGAATTTTCTTTTCTTTTTTTTTTTTGAGACGGAGTCTCACTCTGTCGCCCAGGCTGGAGTGCAGTGGCGCGATCTCGGCTCACTGCAAACTCCGCCTCCCGGGTTTACGCCATTCTCCTGCCTCAGCCTCCCGAGTAGCTGGGACTACAGACGCCTGCCACCTCGCCCAGCTAGTTTTTTGTATTTTTTAGTAGAGACGGGGTTTCACCGTGTTAGCCAGGATGGTCTCGATCTCCTGACCTCGTGATCCGCCCGTCTCGGCCTCCCAAAGTGCTGGGATTACAGGCTTGAGCCACTGCGCCCGGCCTGCAAAATTTTTTTTTTTTTGAGACAGGAATCTCGCTCTGTTGCCCAGGCTGGAGTGCAGTGGCTTGATCTCGGCTCACTGGCGTGAACCCAGGAGGCAGAGCTTGCATTCTCCTGCCTCAGCCTCCCCAGTAGCTGGGACTACAGGCCACCATGCCAGGCTAAATTTTTGTATTTTTAGTAGAGACGGGGTTTCACCTTGTTAGCCAGGATGGTCTCGATCTCCTGACCTTGTGGTCCGCACGTCTCGGCCTCCCAAAGTGCTGGGATTACAGGCGTGAGCCACCGCGCCCGGCCAAAGCAAATATTTTTAAAAGAGCTATATACTGCCCTCTAAAAAATGACAATTAAAATACTGCCTGTGTTTGAAACATAGCCTGGAGGACGAAGAAGTGATATTGTTGTGAACTGAATAAAGGAAATCCGTGTTATGAAATGCGGAGAGGGATCAGGAAATCCCAAATCTGCTGCCAGCCTTAGAAGGTAGCCTAGGGACCACAGTCGCGGATTTGAGACCCTGCTTAGCGTATATTTGGGAAACTCAGATAAAATTCAAAGCCCCTGGTGAGAAAGGGAGAACTGGGGACCCCACAGCCTACCGCTCCTCTCACACGAACCCATACTCGAGGCAGGATTCCCCCCGTGACCCTCCCACGGCCCCCATACAATCTGGGGAGACGCGGGGCAGCGGGCACGGAGCTGACCAGAGAGGGCGCTGGGGCCGGGGCCGCAGGCCATTGTGCAGGGACCGGACCGGACGGGACGGCTCGGGGTCCCGGGACGGCTCGGGGTCCCGGCTGCCGTCGCAGCCCCATCCTCGGGCCTGAGAGGAACCAGGACCAGGGGGACATGGGTCCCAGATCCCGGAGTCACCCACGAAGAGGCCCAGGTCCCGCCACAGCCTATTCCTGCCGGTTCCAACCAGTCTCATCCTAGTCTCGGGACCTTCGGCCCGTACACTCACCATTTCCTGGCTTCCAGGTGTCCCAGGGTCCTCCCTACGGCTCCTGCTGCCAGTACGGGTCCCAGTGTTACAGAGGATGCTACAGACACGTCTGTGGGTGTCTGTTAGTTACAGAGTAGGAGCCGCGTTTAGAGGGGCGAAGACGTCGCGCACCCACCTCCCAGCAGCGCCTGATCCACAGTTCTCAGGACCCTACCCGGTGGCCATGATTGGTTAGGGCTGCAGGTCCTGCCCCCTGGAGACCGAATAACAGAAGAGGCGATCTCTCTGCTGAGTGGAGCCGGATGAAAAGGTTCCAGACACAGCCCTTGGCAGGCGGCTTCCTCCCAGGGCAGTGACCCGACCCCTCCTGGGGAGAAATTTGCTCTTAAGCAGAATTTCCTGATTGATTGTACTCAATGGCCCTTCCTGATTCTTTCTGCTGGACGGGCAATCAGAAGTGGGTGCTAGGAATCCCAGACTCACTGTCCAGTGGCGCCATCTCCTGGCCTCAGAGCCGGAGGAGGGGTGTCTGATGTCCTCCAGGGATCAGGAATTTGGCATGAGGCTGCTGGCGACATGGCCAAGCCTTTCTCCCACCTGATCCCTCAATCTGCTTTTTCTTTTTCTTTTCTTTTTTTTTTTTTGGAGACAGAGTGTTGCTCTGTCACAGAGGCTGGAGTGCAGTGGCTCATTCTCGGCTCACTGCAAGCTCCGCCTCCGGGGTTCACACCATTCTCCGGCCTCAGCCTCCCGGGTAGCTGGAACTATAAGGCGTCCACCACCACGCCCGGCTAATCTTTTGTATTTTTAGTAAAGACGGGGTTACACCTTGTTAGCCAGGATGGTCTCGATCTCCTGAGCTCGTGATCTGTGCGCCTCGCCCTCTGAAAGTGCTGGGATTACAGGCGTGAGCCACCGCGTCCGTCCCGATCTGCTTATTTTCAAGAAAATAAAAACACATCGACAACAGGATAAAACTATTAAATTCATGGAAAAGCTGGACTTATATGGCAGCAATATTCTATAAAAGAATCAATAGAGAGGAAAAGCAAAACCATGAGCTAGCTCAGAGAAGCAGTTTTTCAGACGCAGTTCAGCAGGAAAACCCCAATTCAGGAGGTTAAACATATTCCCAACCATGGGTGCCAGACGGTTGAAATGGGTCCCCAGAAGCTGAGCGCGGTGGCTCACACCTGTAATCCCAGCACTTTGGGAGGCCCATGCAGATGGATCACCTGAGGTCAGGAGTCTGGGACCGGCCTGGCCAATATGGTGAAACCCCGTCTCTACTAAACATACAAAAATTAGCTGGGCAAGGTGGTTCATTCAACTTGCCCTCCTGTCCCCTCTGCAGAGTGTGGATATGCTCCCTCCTTTAAGACTAAGTGTTAATAAATT
Source organism: Rhinopithecus roxellana (assembly GCF_007565055.1). Lineage (NCBI taxonomy): Eukaryota > Metazoa > Chordata > Mammalia > Primates > Cercopithecidae > Rhinopithecus > Rhinopithecus roxellana. The sequence goes on from NC_044556.1 coordinate 4,831,962, forward strand.
AAAGTTTCCAATCAAAAGCCAAGAAACTAGACATTGATTTTGAAAACATAAGGAATCCCTCGTATTTTTATGAGAAACAAAGCTATCAGTCATACAGAACACAAATAGTACAATGGCAGACATAATGCCTTCGTTATCAGTAATTACATTAAATGGAAATGGAATAAACTTGCCAAACAAAAAGACAGAGGTAGGGAGAATGAATTTTTAAAATACAATCAAATTGTATCCTGTCTACAGCACATTCATTGTAGATCTCAATACCCAAGTCAGTTGAAAGAGAATGAAAGAAAAAGATATTCCATGCAAATAGTAACCTAGAGAGAGCAGGGGTGGCTATACAATTGTCATACAAAATAGACTAAGTCAAAAACTGTTAAAAAGACACAAAGAAGAACACCATTTATAAAAGGCTGAAATCATACAGAATATGTAAGTTATAAATATAATTGCACTAAGTAACAGAGTCCCAAAATAGATGAAGCAAACATTTTAAAAATTGAAAAGGAAGGCCAGGTGCAGTGGCTCACGCCTGTAATCCCAGCACTTTGGGAGGTCGAGGCAGGCGGATCACCTGAGGTCGGGAGTTCGAGACCAGCCTGGCCAACATGGTGAAACTCTGTCTCTACTAAAAATACAAAAATTAGCTGGGTGTGGTGGCACATGCCTGTAATACCAGCTACCGGGAGGCTGAGGCATGAGAATCACTTGAACCCAGGAGGCAGAGGTTGCAGTGAGCCAAGATCATGCCACTATACTCCAGCCTGGTGACAGAGCGAGACTCTGTCTAAAAAAAAAGAAAGAAAAGGAAATGTCAGTTCTACAATAAGAGTTTGAGACTTCCTACTCCAATTTCAAAAATGAATAGAACAACCAGACGTAAGATCCATAAGAAAATAAAGAACTTGAACAACACAATGAAACAACTTGAAACAACTACTCTACATAGTAACAGCAGAATACACATTCTGCTGAAGTGCACACGGAACATGCTCCAGCACAGACCATAATTAAGACACAAATCTTCATACGATTTAAAAACCTGAAATCATAAAAGGTATCTTTTTCCTAACACACTAAAATAAAACTAGAAGTCAATATGCGAAGGCAAATTCACAAATATGCAGAAAGTAATTCACTCTTCAACAACCAATGGGTCAAATAAGAAATCACAAGAGAAAATAGAAAATACCTGGAGACCAATGAAAACAGAAACCAAACACACCAAAACTTTTGAGGTGCAGCAATGGCAGTGCCAAGAGAAAATTTTATAGTGAGAATGCCTTCATTGAAAATGAATAAAGATCTCCAGGCTGGGCGCGGTGGCTCAAGCCTGTAATCCCAGCACTTTGGGAGGCCGAGACGGGCGGATCATGAGGTCAGGAGATGGAGACCATCCTGGCTAACACGGTGAAACCCCGTCTCTACCAAAAAATACAAAAATCTAGCCGGGCGAGGTGGCGGGCGCCTGTAGTCCCAGCTACTCGGGAGGCTGAGGCAGGAGAATGGCGTGAACCCGGGAGGCGGAGCTTGCAGTGAGCTGAGATCCGGCCACTGCACTCCAGCCTGGGCGACAGAGCGAGACTCCGTCTCAAAAAAAAAAAAAAAAAAAAAAAAAAAAAAAAAAAACTCCAATAAATAATCTAACTGTATAACTTACAGGACTAGAAAAAGAGTAAGCTTTTTTTTTTTAAAAGGTAGTGAAAAAGCTGGGTACGGTGGTATATGCCTATAGTCCCAGCTACTGAGAAGGCTGAAGCAGGAAGATCACTTGAGCCCAAGAGTTCCAGGCTGTAGTGCGCCATGACTGCATCTGTGAATAGCCACTGCACGTTAGCCTGGGCAACATAGCAAGACTTCATCTCCCTTTTTTTTTTAAAGGGTAGTACAGAGAGGTAAGTAATAAAGATTAGAGCAGAGATAAATGAAATAGAGAACAGAAAAACAATAGAGAATATTAGTGATACCAAAACTTAGTTTTTGGAAAAGATAAAATTGAAAAAGAGGGAACATTTTCTATTCATTTCATTCACGTGGCCAGCCTCACTTTGATATGAAAGTGCCAAAGATGGGCCAGGCGTGGTGGCTCACACCTGTAATCCCAGCACTTTGGGAGGCTGAGGTGGGTGGATCACGAGGTCAGGAGCCCCAGACCAGCCTGACTAACACGGTGAAACCCCATCTCTACTAAAAATACAAAAATTAGCAGGGTGTAGTGGCACGCCCCTGTAGTCCCAGCTATTCAGAAGGCTGCGGCAGGAGAATTGCTTGAACCTGGGAGGCTGGAGGTTGCAGTGAGCCAAGATCATGCCACTGCACTCCAGCCTGGGCGACAGAGCAATACTGTCTCGAAAAAGAAAAAGGAAAGCAGTGCCAAAGACACTGTAAGAAGCTACAGACCAATATCCTTTATGAATATTGAAACATAAATCATTAACAACATACTAGCAAACTGAATTCAGCAGGATTATGAAAAGGATTATAAATGGAGGATGTGTTCCTATAAGGCAAAGATGTTTCAACATGTAGCAATGTAGTAATGCACCATTTATGAAACCAGGAAAAAACACATTTATCATCTCAATTGGTGCAAAAAGATAATTTGACAAAATTGAATACTGTCTTGATTTTAAATAAAATACACTCAATAAACCAGGAATGTAAGGAAACTTCCCTAAGAGGATAAAGGCATATATGAAAACCCTACAGGTAACCTGGTCAATGGTGAAAAACTGAAAGCTTTACCCCTAATATCATGAAAAAGACAAGAATTCCCACTTTTACCACTTCTATTCAATACAGTATTGGGAGTTGCAAGGGAAATAAATGAAGAAAAACAAGCCAAAGACATCCAATTTGGAAAGGAAGTATAAAATTATTTGTATGTACAGATTACATGATCCTATATAGAGAAAACCCTCAAGACTCCACAAGGCAAAAACACTAGAGCACAAAAATGAATTCAGCAACGTCACAGAATTCAAAATCAACACACAAACATCAGTTGCATTTCTATGAATTAACAATGAACAATCTGAAAAAGAGCTAACAATAAAAATTAAAAAGGTATCAAAAAGAGTAAAATACTTACATTTCAGAGGCCAATAACCTGCACACTGAAACCAACAAAATGTTGCTGAAACAAATGTGAAAAGACATAAATAAATGGAAAGACATCACATGTTTATGAATTCCAAGACTTACTATTGTTAAGATGAGAATACTAACCAAATCTATCTACAGAGTCAAGGCAGTCCCTCTCAAAATCCAAACAGCCTTTTATACGGAAATACAAAGACCCATTCTAAAATTCATTTGAAATGTCTAGGGACATTTAATATCCAAACAACCTTGAAAAAGAACCAAAGTTGGAGGACTCATACTTCCTGATTACAAAAATTCCTAGAAAACTACAGTAATCAAGAGACCATGAGGCCAGGTGCAGTGATTCACGCCCGTAATCCCAACACTCTGGGAGGCCAGAGTGACAGGATTGCTCAAGGCAAGGAATTCAAGACCAGCCTGGGCAATATAGCAAGTCCCCATCTCCACATAATTTTTTTTTCTAATTAGCTAGACACAATGGCGCGTGCCTGTAATCCCAGCTACTCGGGATGCTGAGGCAGGGGAATCGCTTGAACCCGGGAGGCGGAGGTTGCGGTGAGCTAAGATCGCGCCACTGCACTCCAGCCTGGACAACTAGAGTGGAACTCCATCTCAAAAAAAAACAAAAGATGAAAAGTACCTGAAATAACCAAACAAATAGCCAAACACTTCTGGAAAAAAAAAAAAAAAACAGAAAATTTAGCAATCCCAATTAAGACAATGTCTTTGCCAAGTAGACGAATATATCCATGGAACACAATAAATGTTCCAGTTACATTTCTACACATATGTGGTCCAGTAGTTTTTTCATCTAAGTGAACAATTCAGTCAAAAATTCTCTTTTCAATAATGCTAAAAAACAGAATATGCATATGCAAAAACATAAGGACTGTAGATCTATGTCTTGCACTATATACAAACATTAACTCAAAATGGATCACAAAACTGAATGTATAATCTAAACTGTAAAATGTAAAGAAAATGTGGGTGACATTATTTGACCTTGGGTTACGTTACAATTGCATACATGACAAAGATGCAGAATCCATTAAAAATTGAGAAATTAAACTGCATTAAAATAAAAATCTGCTTTGTGAAGGATACTGCTAAGGATTTTTTTTTTTTTTTTCTTTGGAGACAGTCTCTGTCACCCAGGCTGGAGTACAGTGGCACGATCTCGGCTCACTGCAACCTCCACCTCCCAGGATCAAGTGATTCTCCCACCACAGCATCCCAAGTAGCTGGGACTATAAGCACACCATCACGCCTGGTTAATTTTTCTATTTTTAGTAGAGATGGGGTTTCACCATGTTGGCCAGGCTGGTCTCAAACTCCTGACCTCAAGTGATCTGCCTGCCGTGGCCTTACAAAGTACTGGTAAGGGAGGAGACCACCCCTCATATTGTCTTATGCCCAATTTCTGCCTCCAGAGAAAGAAAAAGTAAAAATTAAAAGGCAGAAATAAAATCCACAAGCAGACAGCCCAGCACCACACCCTAGGCCTGGTCAACATCAACCCCCGACATAATCGGTTATGTTATCTACAGATTACAGACATTGTATAGAAAAGCACTGTGAAAATCCCTGTCCTGTTTTGTTCCCATCTAATTACCGGTGCATGCAGCCCCCAGTCACGTACACTCAATCACAGCCCTCTCACACGCACCCCCTTAGAGTTGTGAGCCCTTAAAAGGAACAGGAATTGATCACCCAGAGAGCTTGGCTCTTGACAGGAGTCTCGCCGATGCCCCCGGCCGAATAAACCCCTTCCTACTTTAACTCAGTGTCTGAGGAGTTTTGTCTGTGGCTCATCCTGCTACACTGGGATTACAGGCATGAGACTGCTAAGGATTTTTTTTTTTTAATGAAGTTTTGCTCTTGTTGCCCAGGCTGGAGTGCAATGGTGCGATCTCGGCTCACTGCAACCTCCGCCTTCCAGCTTCAAGCGATTCTCCTACCTCAGCCTCCTGAGTAGCTGGGATTATAGGCATGTGCCACCATGCCCCGGCTAATTCTGTATTTTTAGTAGAGACGGGGTTTCTCCATGTTGGTCAGGATGGTCTCGAACTCCTGACCTCAGGTGATCCACCCACTTCGGCCTCCCAAAGTGCTGGGATGATGGCAGGAGAATGGCTTGAACCTGGGAGGCAGAGGTTGCAGTGAGCCAAGATCACACCACTACACTGCTGCCTGGTGACAGAGCGAGACTCTGTCTCAAATAAAAAAGAAATATGATACATTCTTACAAACACTGGTATGTGAATATTCATGTTTAATTCTTAATAGCCAAAAACTGAAATTAACCCAAATATCCATCAATAGCTAGAGAAATAAATTTTCCTTCCTCTGGAAAATGGAATAGTATTCATGTATCATAAAAAATTATTGGATGGCCAGGTGTGGTGACTCATGCCTGTAATCCCAGCACTTTGGGAGGCCAAGGCGGGTAGATCACAAGGTCAGGAGGTAGAGACCATCCTGGCTAACATGGTGAAACCCCATCTCTACTAAAAATACAAAAAAAAAAAAAAAAAAAAAAAAAATGAGCTGGGTGAGGTGGCGGGCGCCTGTAGTCCCAGCTACTTGGGAGGCTGAGGCAGGAGAATGGCGTGAACCCAGGAGGCGGAGCTCGCGGTGAGCTGAGATCGCGCCACTGCACTCTAGCCTGGGCGACAGAGGGAGACTCCGTCTCAAAAACAAAACAAAACAAAACAAAACAAAACAAAACACTATCAGATGAAGCTCAATTATGCTGAATGAAAGGAGCCTGACAGAACAGTACAAACTGCAAGATTCCATCGGGGTGGCTGAGAGAGAGGAAACAGTAGGGATGGGATCCTTATCTTGAAGAGACTGTTTCATGAATACATATTTTTATGTCATTTAGAAAAATCAGGGCCGGGCGCAGTGGCTCAAGCGTGTAATCCCAGCACTTTGGGAGGCCGAGACGGGTGGATCACGAGGTCAGGAGATCGAGACCATCCTGGCGAACACGGTGAAACCCCGTCTCTACTAAAAATACAAAAAACTAGCCGGGCGAGGTGGCAGGCGCCTGTAGTCCCAGCTACTGGGGAGGCTGAGGCAGGAGAATGGCGTGAACCCGGGAGGCGGAGCTTGTAGTGAGCTGAGATCAGGCCACTGCACTCCAGCCTGGGCGACAGAGTGAGACTCCGTCTCAAAAAAAAAAAAAAAAAAAGAAAAATCTCAGTACAATATGCCTATTTCTTCCTGTGAGTCGTGGGAATTGAAATAATTAGGGATAGTGAACAATGCCTGGGGTGGAAAGAAACTGGAGCCCCAATAAGGGAAGCGGAGGGAGGAGTGCCCATTGGTGCTCTCGACTGTGAGGTGGGTCTCTGGGAAGTTAACAGCTGAGGGAGAACTGTGTGGGGCTCCCTCCTGCTCTGGGTAGGACTTACTCCAGCCCATCCCCCGATCCTCTTGTGCCCACTGATAGCCTTGCTGCAGGAGGGGCACCAGAATTTCTTAGCCTGCTCTTCCCAGGTGGTTCAGCTGTACCCGGGAGAGAGGTACCAGGAGCTGGAGTGGATAATGGGACCAGTAACCAAATGATTAGTGGGCACAGGCTGGGATGAAAAGGAGAGAAGGGATAAGATAGTACTTGGGTGGGCCAGGCACGGTGGCTCACGCCTGTAATCCCAGCACTTTGAGAGGCTGAGGCAGGTGGATCACGAGGTCAGGAGATCGAGACCATCCTGGCTAACATGGTGAAACCCTGTCTCTACTAAAAATACAAAAAAATTAGCCAGGCGTGGTGGCAGGCGCCTGTGGTCCCAGCTACTTGGGAGGCTGAGGCAGGAGAATGGCGTGAACCCGGGAGGCAGAGCTTGTAGTGAGCCAATATGGAGCCACTGCACTCCAGCCTGGGCAACTGAGCAAGACTCCGTCTAAAAAAAAAAAAAAAAAAAAAAAAGTACTTGGGTGGTGATCACCTTCCTGCCACCCAATTTAGCTCAGCGATGCCTGGGGTAGGGAAGTCATCAGTTGCTTTGACATGATGCTAGAGACGGACATTTCTACAGAGGTAGAGTGGGAGGTAAGGAAGCCAGACCCCTTGGTCTAACAGATCCCACACCAACTCTCCTGAGCCAGTGTTATTGATTCAGCTGGAGCCTCACCAGGCTGGGTCTCAGGTCCCTGCTACCAGCCCAGAAAATATCTGCATTTAGGACATGATATCCTCCAGACCCCTGGCCTGACAATCCATGATACAGCCCACACTCCCATTCTCTAGTTTGGGATCAGACCTTCCTCATAGGCACCATCCCCCCCAAAGAGCCCATACTTCCACGTCCTCTGTCTCCCGCCGGTGATCAAGGCAGGCATGAAGGGCAGCCCTCACTACTACCTTCATACACAAGATGGCACATGCAGCTGACTGTACTGACCAACTGCTCCCAGGTGAGCAGCAGCTGGAATGATAGCTTCATAGACATCACAGCGAGCGGCCTCATCCAAATCAGATCCTCCTCCCTAACTTTTACCTGTTTGCTACTCAGGTCACCCCACCTGGCCTTAAGTGAGTTTCCATTCAGATCCTTCCATCCCTAGGCACTGACCCTTGTTTTCACTTAGGTGGCTCCAGATGGCCTGGGTTCCTTCCCCACAGCAATACTGCATTCACATTCTGATTCCCTTACTGGACGTCAGGCCCTCCTTCTCTCCTAGTTGCCTACCAGGTGCACCTCCCAGGATGTGAAGTGTAGACTAAGAGCCTCGGACCAACTCTTCTCAGCTGGTATCCCTCCCACACCGGTGATTTCTTTTTCCAGATCATTATCTCTTTCTTGCCCCTGCCTGCCCAGAATAATTGTTTAATCTAGATCACCAGGTTGGGTCCTTGTTTTTTCTCCCCAGTCCTGATCCGTTTCATCACCTGACTCCTATTTCTTACTGGTTCCTTTGTCAGAACTTTACCCACCGGCACCTGAGGTCTTTAAACTCATCTCCCGGTCTCCCCAAGCCACTTCCAAAACCCCATCCACTGACCTCCACCACAACTTCAGGTCCCTCCATAGTGATGTCCTTTCCCAGGCTCTCATCTCCTACAGGATGGATCTTCCTCCAAGTTTACCAGTGGAGGGTTATCTAGGTATGTTTTACTCAATTCTGGACTGCCAAGGCCCGGGCAATGGGGCGCGAGGGTGCTGGACCAGCTGCAACATCTTACTCAAGGCCCACCCTTTTTTGAAGCCTTAGCCCCCTCCAGTCCCTTTTTTGTGTATCTTGGGGCTGAGTTAGGAGGCGACAACCTCCGTGCCGCTCTCACGGACACATGACCTTGGGAGCTGCAAGTAAGGAAGGCAGAAAAAAGCAATCAGGCACATAGAGTCCTAATTAGGGGAGAAAAAAAATCAGGCTGGCGACAGCAGCAGAAAGCAAAGAGATAAAGTAAATAAGCTACAAATCTGCCTTCCTTCATGGTCCAGGACATATAAACAAAAAGAGGAAGATAAGCTATAGGCCTGCTTTCTTTACGGCCCAGGACACAGGGCCCTCCTGCTCATACAACATACGTAACTCACAAACTTCCTGCTTATCAAAAGCCTCAATTTATCAAACACCACAGCCGCCAGAAAAATGCAAATTAGCTCCCTGCTGCCTTGGAGTTATCCATCAGCCCAAGTTCCAGTCTATAAAATCCTCAGCAAGTGTTTTCCTGCATTCAGCTTCTCTTCTGCTGGCCTGCCTGTTGCCTCCTTGCAACAAATTTTCACACTTCATCTAATAAACCTGCCTTCCTTTACCTACAACTGTCTTGGTAAATTCTTTTACCCCCGTCGCACCACTGGCCCAGATAGTCATAGCTCACCCGCGACAAGGGAACAGACAGGGAGGCAAAAGAGGAGGAGCGGGTAACCTGCCTTTGCTTCCACCTCGGCAGAACTTGTTCTGTAGCTTCTTAAAACACAACCCACACATTGCTTCTCTGCTCGAAATCCGGTAAAAGTCCTCAATATGGCCCACCAGGCTCCATGGGATCAGTTCCCTGCCTGCCTGCCTAACCAGGTCTATTATTATCTCAGCACTCTTAACTGCGGTCCGCGGACCAGCAGCATGGACTACACATGGACTACTACATGGACTACACTGAGTCAGAAATGCAGAGCATCAGGCCTTCCCCAATGGCCTGCTGGATCAGAATCTTTTAAAAAGATCTGTAGTTTCTTGTTAAAGTTTGAAAAAGAACGACTTACTAGCCTCCACTTTATCGAGTATTTCATATTCCTCACCTGTGTGATACTGATCAGAGTACGATGTGGAGACCCGCTGGGTTCAAGGGGCTGGGGCTGAAACTGGGAGAAGACACAAGTGAAACATCCCCGAGATGATGCAGCCCAAGGCGAGGCCGCTTTGGCAGCACTTGTATGGCCTGATGGCCTGGCCCACAGCTCCTGGCGTGCGGGAACCACCAGAGAACTGGAGTGGCTGTGGGCGCCGCGATGAATGCGCTGCAGTCCTAACACAGGCACACTGCGACCAAGCCGCCCAACCCAGATTCGACGAAACATGCTCACAGGCTAGCAGGCCTGCTTCCGGCATGGAGGGGCGAAACGTGACGGAGGAAAGGGTTTCCGCTTCCGCCAAGAGTCGGTTGTGACTCTCACAGGAAAGAGACGGGCCTGCCTGCAGTTCGGGAGCATATCCGGTACCTGGCACACTGGCCAGTAGGAAAGTCACAGCAAATACAAAATGCCCCTTATATACCCAATAATTTTAAAACCATATGAAAGTGAATCTACCTGTCTATTAAAAATACACTTCAATCAACTCCAAGATCCAAGAGACTACAAAATGAAAAAATATTTTAATTAAACACTTTAGGCGAGAAACTATTCAAGTTATGAATCTTTGTGTAAAAAAAATTAACAATTATCTCACCTCAATGTTTTTTATCTGAAAGTAAAAAGTAGCCCACATCCTCCTTAAGCATTAGGCACTGATAATAAAAGGCTGGGCCAGTTGGCAAGTACCTGTGGTCCCAGCTACCCGACAGGGAGGCTAAGGCGGGAGAGATCTTTTGAGTCCACGAGTTTTAGAACAGCTTTAGTGATCTAGCTAAACCATGACTAAAAAAATTAAAAATAGCCTGGGTGCGGTGGCTCACGCCTGTAATCCCAACACTTTGGGAGGCCGAGGTGGGCAGATCACCTGAGGTCATGAGTTCAAGACCAGCCTGGTCAACATGGTGAAACCTTGTCTTTACTAAAAGTACAAAAATTATCTGGGTGTGGTGGCAGGCGCCTGTAGTCCCAGCTACTGGGAGGCTGAGGCAGGAGGATGGCGTGAACCCAGGAGGCGGAGCTTGCAGTGAGCTGAGATGGCACCACTACACTCCAGCCTGGGCGACAGAGCAAGACTCCATCTCAAAAATAAAACAAAATTAAATTAAATTAAATTAAAAAATAAGCCAGGAGCAATGGCCTATAATCCCAGCACTTTGGGAGGCTGAGGTTGGAGGATTGCTTGAGCTCAGGAGTTTGAGGCAGCCCGGACTGGACAACGTAGTGAGACCCTGTCTCTACAAAAAAAATTTTTTTTTAATTAAAAAATGAGTCATGTGTGGTGGCCCATGTGTGTAGTCCCTGCTATTTGGGAGGCTGAGGCAAGAGGCTTTCTGGAGTCTACTAAGTTGAGGCTGCAATGAGCTGAGATCACACCACTGCACTCCAGCGTGGGCAACAGAGTGAAACCCTCTGTCAGAAAAAAAAAAAAAAGTATAAATTTTATAACATTTCTTCGATGTTGTGAATTTTTCTGGAACATTATACAAGAGTTAATTTGGATCAGATTCCTGAATTACTTACATTGAAACCATTTCTCTACAGTGAGGGTTGGGATGAGGAGCCTTCAATCCATCAAAGTTGTATATAAACCTATAGAGGTGACATGCCAGTCATTTCATCAGGAAATACTCATACCTTTACACAGATACGGCATATGGTGTTAGTCCTATTCTCAGAAATTAATATACATTTTCAAGAAATGTGATTTTAATTCAATCGTATGTTTGCTCCATAAAGAGCAAATTGCCTCCTTCCCCAGTTTAAAAAGTTTTCCAGTTGTTTTCTGTTTCCTTTCCCAAACAACAGTTTCATCTTCAATCACACTATTTCCTTCTTCCATCCTATTCCTATTGCTCATGGTTTTTTGACATTAACTTATATAGATTAGTGTAATGATAAGTGTTTGGGTGAAACAGACATATTTGCTTTAGGTGCTATTCCTCTACTCTGAAACATATATAATAGAACATTTCTATATCCACCAAAGTTCACATTCAGATCAGAAGTCAAAACAAAGACTTTCCCAGGTTTAAGCATACATACTAAGAGAACTTATTTCCAGCACGCAAGTCCTACAAGAAAGACCAAAGAAAGTTATTCAGTCTGACATCAAATGATGGCAAAAAGAAGAAAACAAAGATGACTATTAAAGAATATTGTAAGTATAAAAGGCAGACTAAATGTGTATTTCTTCACCTGTGAAATCATCGGTTGATAGGTTGTTGGACTTACAACATATAAAAATGTAGTATGTGTGTATTTCTTTTGCAAATAACACCATACAGGAAGTGGACAAACCCAGTGACTACCAATGGCAAAGTAATAATCCTAATAATGTATTGTTATGTGTGGAATCCCAAGAGTTGTTACACATGTAATAAAATACCTCAAGAATGCAAAACGATGAAAGCTGTAGTTGATATTTTTGTACATCACTGAAAATTAGACATATATCACAAGAAAAGCGATGCTGATGGTCATGAGTTATCATTTACTTGATAAACAACAGAGTAATCACTACAAAAGGTAAGAACGATGATAATGAAAAATAATTCTACATGTAAAGACATTGGATGAAAGCAGAATTTACTGACCTTCTGAAGTAAAAATTGATTCTGCATAAATTCCATATTATTAGGGGGGTAAGATTTCCTTCATTCATCCTACTTTGAAGTTCCCATGTTACAGCACATATTTCTCCTTTGACATCAGCTCTACTATTGAAATCAGGAAATTCTGGCCGGGCGCGGTGGCTCAAGCCTGTAATCCCAGCACTTTGGGAGGCCAAGATAGGCGGATCACGAGGTCAGGAGATCGAGACCATCCTGGCTAACACGGTGAAACCCCGTCTCTACTAAAAAAAAAAATACAAGAAACTAGCCGGGCGAGGTGGCGGGCGCCTGTAGTCCCAGCTACATGGGAGGCTGAGACAGGAGAATGGCGTAAACCCGGGAGGCGGAGCTTGCAGTGAGCTGAGATTGCACCACTGCACTCCAGCCTGGGCAACAGAGCGAGACTCCGTCTCAGAAAAAAAAAAAAAAAAAGAAATCAGGAAATTCTTTCCTGTGCATGTAGTGACCCCTTCTGTCCATTTCTTGAACCTCCAGCCCAGGCAGAATTATAGAGCAATCATTCCACATTTTCTAGTATGTTTCCTCAATTTTTTATAGTTAGGAAAATCTGTATCGCATTATTATTATTCTCCATTTATCTTGCTCAACTCTCACAGTCTGGAAGATTTGTTTGTGAACAAAACGTTGCAATCCTTAGCTTATGTTTATGAGTGTTCTGCAGGGAAAGTTAAAATCATAACTTCTAGGCTGGGCGCGGTGGCTCACGCCTGTAATCCCAGCACTTTGGGAGGCTGAGACAAGCAGATCGTGAGGTCAGGAGATCGACACCATCCTGGCCAACACGGTGAAACCCGGTCTCTACTAAAAATACAAAAATTAGCTGGGCATGGTGGCACATGCCTGTAGTCCCAGCTACTTGGTAGGCTGAGGCAGGAGAATTGCTTGAACACGGAAGGCAGAGGTTGCAGTGAGCTGAGATCATGCCGCTGTACTCCAGCCTGGCAACAGAGTGAAACTCTGTCTCAAACAAACAAACAAAAAATATCCCTTCTAAACAGATAACCAAAGGGTGTTAGCATACATCATGGGTGTGAAGTGAGGGAGGACCATGAGACAGGATAGGTAGCCAAGGAAGTAACCATGGCCTGGAGACTTGGCAATCCTACGGTCAACACAATAAGCCTCAGCATTTGCACCGTAGTCAAGCTCATTCAAGCAAAGCTCTCTCCAGCAGGGAATTTCCCCTGTAGGGAGCATGTGTATTTCGATTTTACCTGTCTTCAGATTGACCCTTTGCTCATTATAATAGTAAGAACCACACCCCTGGGTGGCGATTTAAGATGCTAATGAGATGAGATGTATGAACAAGAATGTGCAGCTACTGTGCATAGGCACCCAAAAGACCACCCAGAGTGTGCTTACTAGTAACACCTCTTCCCAGCCCCTTATGAATAGTCATGTAAGATTCCCATAAAAGGAGTCTCCCGGCCAGGCGTGGTGGCTCACACCTATAATCCTAGCACTTTGGGAGGCTGAGGTGAGTGGATCACAAGGTCAGGAGTTCAAGACCAGCCTAGCCAACATGGTGAAACCTCGTCTCTACTAATAATAAAAAAAAATTAGACGGGCATGGTGGCGTACAACTGTAGTCCCAGCTACTTGGGAGGCTGAGGAAAAAGAACCACTTGAACCCGGGAGGCAGAGCTTGCAGTGAGTCAAGATCTCACCACTGCATTCCAACCTGGACGACAGAGCGAGACTCCATCTCAAAAAAAAAAGGGGGGGCCGGGCGCCATGGCTCACGCCTATAATCCCAGCACTTTGGGAGGCCGAGATGGGTGGATCACGAGGTCAGGAGATCGAGACCATCCTGGCTAACATGGTGAAACCTCGTCTCTACTAAAAATGCAAAAAGGAATTAGCCAGGCGTGGTGGCAGGTGCCTGTAGTCCCAGCTACTCAGGAGGCTGAGGCAGGAGAATGGCGTGAACCCAGGAGGCGAAGCTTGCAGTGAGCCGAGATCGTGCCACTGCACTCCAGCCTGGGCAAGAGGCAAGACTCCGTCCAAGCAAAAAAAAAAAAAAAAAAAAAAAAAGGAAAGAAAAGAAAGAAAGCAGTGCCACAGAGTATCCTGAAACACACAGTGCCCTGAGGATGATGGAGGAGGCACAAACCCTGTTTCACAGTTACCTCCAGGGCTGGATGGTGCCATTTTAAGAGTGTTGAATGGCATTCCTCCAAGTCAAGCTGGCTTGAGTGCACATACTGTGGAAAAGCCACAAGCATTCACTGTTACACCTCACAAACCTAACCACTTTCCTTAATACTAGCCAGCCTCTGAAGGGCTGTGTCTGGAATGTTCTGGAATCTGTTGCCTCTCAGGGCATATCCCCCTTCCCCCTACCCCGTCCTCCACAGCAGACTTGAAAACACTCAAAAGAGCCAAAGTCTAAGTATTAAACTTAAAAAAAACGTCTCCTTAGTGCCACTGTTTGCTGTCTCATCCTTATGGGCAGCCTGCCCCGAATCCTCTCTCTCTCTCTCTCTCTCTCAGGGCATACTGTCTGTTCTGCATTTAACTTTCAAAATACTCTTTTTTGTTTGCAATAAATTGCCATATACTGCATCTCCTTTGCTGCATGTCTCATTTGAATCCTTTTAAACTAAAAAAGCAACAACCAAGGTCTCACAGCAGCCATCAACAACCAGATCAGGAGGGAAAGGGTGAGGCAGTAAGTGAGCTACACCTGAGAATCAAATCTAAAGGTGACATCAGAGTCAAAGCAAGCGTGTGGAAACAAGTCCTCCATGGACAAGAAAAATGGAAAAACAGTGTTAAGGAGGGATTGAACCAAGGACTGCTTGGTATGTTGGTGGTCCACTGGGGTCTTTGTATTACTCTGCTTCCTACTCTTTTAATGCTGGGTCTGTCCCACAGACCCTGGCCAACAGATGAAATGAGTACTCAGACACAGGAATGCAGTGTAAGAACAGCTAGGTCACTACCTAGCTCCAGTGGCCAGAGAGCAGCTGTTTCAATACTTTATATACTATTGCTGTTGAGCTGATAACTGTTGTCCCATTATGAAACCCTAGCTTGAAAATCCCCTTGAACTTGGAAACCCTCAGCAGGCACCAATTACTTACTGCACAGTCACTTACTTCACTTTCATTTTTGAGGGATCCGTGGCAATCTGTTGCAGCATTCCTCACACGGGGCACCACCTGCCGGGTCTGTCCTGAAAACCCCGGCCGACGGATGAAATGAGTACTCAGACACAGGTATGCACTGTAACAGCAACTAGGTGACTGCCTGGCTCTAGTGGCCAGAAAGCAGCCCCAAGACGCTGGGGCTGCTTGCTTTTATTCAGTCCAGGCACAATGCCGAAAACCTGCAGCCAACACAACCTGTACGTAATTAACACTTATTGTTCCCCTATCAGGGAACATCAGGCACAGGGACATCAAAGGTCAGTTCCTGGTCAACACAAGTAAATGAGCCTGTTTAAGATAAATTCCCCCACACTCTCTTGTACTTACTCCATGCCCTCTGCCTCAGGGTTATAGAAGAGCTGTCTTCAGCTATTCTCCCCCAGGGCTCTGCAGAACCTTCCAACCTCTCAGAAGGTTTGCATCCTTTCCCTACAGTTTTTCCCCACCACTCTGACCAATCCCACACATTTTAATGGTACTAAAATACAGGAAAAATACAATTTATCATCTGAACAATTTTGTTATTGAGACAGAGTCTCACTCTGTCTCCCAGGCTGGAATGCAGTGGCACAATCTCAGCTCACTGCAACCTCGGCCTCCCAGGTTCAAGTGATTCTCCTGCCTCAGCCTCCTGAGTAGCTGGGATTACAGGCATGCACCACCATGCCCAGCTCATTTTTGTATTTTTAGTAGAAACGGGGTTTTGCCATTTTGGCCAGGCTGGTCTCCAACTCCTGACCTCAGGTGATCCACCCTCCTCGGCCTCCCGAAGTGCTGGGATTACAAGCGTGAGCCACTGCACCTGGCCCATCTTAATTTTCAAGTGTAGAATTACTGGCTTTCAGTACAGTCATATTGGTGTGCAGCCATCACCACCATCCATCTCCAGAACCCTTTTCATCTTGCAATACTGAAACTTTATGCCATTAAATCATGAGTCTCCATTACCCACTTCCCCGGATTCCACACAATCACCATTATACTTTATGAATTTGACTCCTCTGAGTACCTCATATAAGCAAAAACATTCTGGGTCTGGAGTTTACGGAGCCCATGTCGGAGAAAGGTTGTAAGAAATCAAGTGACTCGACCTTATAAAGTATGTCTTTATATGAATGGACTATTTCACTTAGCATAATGTGCTCAAAGTCCATCAATGTTGTAGCATCTCTCAGGCTGCCCTTCCTTTTGAAGGCAGAGTAATATTCTATCCTATGCATATACTACCTTTTGCTTAATCATCCATCTGTCAATATACAAGAGAGTTGCTTCCACCGATAGCATACAAGGGTCCTCATTATTCCACATCATTGCCAGCATGTTATTTTGTTCTTGGACAGAAGCAAACTAATGAGGGTGAGGGGATATACATGTCATTTTGCTCTTGATTTGCATTTCCCTAAACCATGAGTGATGCTGAACATCTTCTTCGTGTAATTATTGTCTATTTGTATATCCTCATTAGAGAAATGTCTATTCAGCTCCTTGACCTATCTTTTAATGGGGTTGTGCTTTAGCCACCAGGGGCTCCTAAAACAAAATGCCATAAGCTGGGCATATTAAACACCTAACATTTGCTCCTCAGTATATAGGAGATTGTGAACTCCAAGATCAAAGTGATAGTAGATTCAGTGCGTGGTAAGGGCAAGCTTCCTTGTTCAAACAAGGCTTTCATCTCATTGTGTCCTCACATAATAGACAGCAAATGCAAGCTCTCTAAGGAACCTTATAGCCCCATTCCTGAGGACTCCACCCTCATGATCCCAACGAATCCTAATTACCTCCCAGGCATCCTAATCTCCTCATTCCATACATTAGGGGTAAGGTTTCAAAATACGAATTTCAGGGCCGGGCACGGTGGCGCATTCCTGTAATCCCAGCACGTTGGGAGGCCAAGGTGCGTGGATCACCTGAGGTCAGAAGTTTGAGATCAGCCTGATCAACAAGGTGAAACCCTATCTCTACAAAATACAAAAAATTACCCAGGGTGTGGTGGTGCATGCCTGCAATCTCAGCTACTTGGGAGGCTGAGGCAGGAGAATTGCTTGAACCCAGGAGGTGGAGGTTGCATTGAGCCAATATTGTGCCATTGCACTCCAGCCTAGGCAACAAGAGCAAAACGCTGTCTCAAAAATAAAATATGAATTTCAGGGGACAAATAAAGCAATAATTTTCTACCTGCCCCCTAAATTTATGACCTCACATGCAAAATACATTCATACCATCCCAACAGCACCAAAAGTCTTGACTTGTTTCAGCATACTCTGAAGCTTAATATCAAAGTCACTTCCAGGTCACCAGAGATAACATGGCCAAAACCATTGCAAGATGTGTTTGATGATTCAAAGAGAAAGAAAAAACAGCTTTTCCTATAACAATGTTTCCAACTAAAGCATCTGCGATTATGAAGACTGAAACTTCAGCGAGGTGCAGTGGCTTACACCTATAATCCCAGCACTTCGGGAGGCCAAGGCAGGCAGATCATCTCAGGTCAGGAGTTCAAGACCAGCCTGGCCAACATGGTGAAACCCTGTCTCTGCTACAAATACAAAAATTAGCAGGGGATGGTGGTGCGCGCCTGTAATCCCAGCTACTCAGGAGGCTGAGCCAGGAGAATCGCTTGAACCCAGGAGGCAGAGGTTGCAGTGAGCTGAGATCGCGCCACTGCACTCCAGCCTGAGCAACAGAGACTCTACCTCAAAAAAAAAAAAAAAAAAAAAAGACTGAAACTTCAATGCTTAAATATTTTCAGCCCTCAAACACCACAGATCCAACATTTGTGTTATTGACCTTCCACCAAAGAGGCAACATCTGCAATCAGATGTTAGTTCTTCCGGCAGATGATCTTCCTGATGTCCTGACAGAAAATTCAAGTCAAAATGATATCCTCTGACTTATCTACACTGCCACATACCTCAGCACCTGAAAACACTGCAGCTTTAGGAACCACAGAGCAATCATCATATGAGGGTTATCAAGAGAGAAGAACCAGGGATTTGGAGAATGTTAACACGTGTTTTCAGGCCACTAAATGAAACCAATCCATAACTTTTTTTTTTTTTTTTAGACAGAGTCTCGCTCTGTCGCCCAGGCTGGAGTGCAGTGGCCGGATCTCAGCTCACTACAAGCTCCGCCTCCCGGGCTTACACCATTCTCCTGCCTCAGCCTTCCGAGTAGCTGGGACTACAGGCGCCCGTCACCTCGCCCAGCTAGTTTTTTGTATTTTTTAGTAGAGACGGGGTTTCACTGTGTTAGCCCGGATGGTCTCGATCTCCTGACCTCGTGATCCGCCTGTCTCGGCCTCCCAAAGTGCTGGGATTACAGGCTTGAGCCACCGTGCCCGGCCAAATCTATAACTTTTTTAAAAAAAAAGAAAATGTTTCGTTGTAGCTGACATATACTATGGAGGTGGGCCTGTGACGGTTATCTGTATTAAACATCTACAGATGTTTTTTCTTGTCAGCATTCCCTAAATAACACAATGAAATAATTATTTTCATACCATTTACAATGCATTAGACATTATAGTTAACCTAGAGATGATTTAAAGTGTACAAGAGAATGTGCTTAGGTTCTAGGAAAATACAGCATTTTATATAAAGCACTTGAGCATCTTCAGATTTAGATATTCTGAAGGGGGGGTGGTGCCTGCAACTAATCCCCTGAGAATACCAGGACCTGCTAGTATTGCAGAGAAACAGAAACTATACAAGGCTTTACCACATTCTTTACATTCATAGTTTCTCTCCAGAGTAAATTCTTTCATGCATCTAAAATAAACAAGGAGCATGGAAAACAAGAATCATTTTCCATGTTCCTTACTGTTATGAGGTCTATTGCCAGCGTGTCACACCATGTGCCTTCAAACGATTGAGAGAGAAAGGAAAGGCTTCCCATGTTCCTAACATCATTGTTTTTATCAAGTGTGAGTTCTTTCATGGTTTCGGAACATACTGGAATGGTGGAAGGCTTTACCTTTTTTTTTTTTTTTTTTTGAGACAGAGTCTCGCTCTATCACCTGGCTGGAGTGCAGTGGCACGATCTCGGCTCACTGCAGCCTCCACCTCCCAGGTTCAAGCAATTCTCCTGCCTCAGCCTCCCAAGTAGCTGGGACTACAGGTGTGTGCCACCACACCCAGCTAATTTTTTTATTTTTAGTAGAGGTGGGGTTTTACCATGTTGGCCGTGATGGTCTCAATCTCTTGACCTCATGATCCACCCGCCTTGGCCTCCCAAAGTGCTGGGATTACAGGCGTCAGCCACCACACCCCGCTGGCTTTACATTTTTATATCCATACAACTTTTCTCTGCTGTGAGTCCTTTCATGTCTTTGAAGGGAACTGTGATAACAGAAGGCCTTCCCACATTCCTTACACTCAAAGTTTCTCCGCAGCATGGGTAATTTTATGTCTACAAAAAGCAACGGGATAACGGAAGGCTTTCCCACATGCCTGACATTCATAAGGTTTCTCTGCAGTGTGGGTAATTTTATGCCTGTGAAAGGTCGTGGGATGACTGAAGGCTTTCCCACAGTCCTCACATTCATATGGCTTCTCTCCAGTGTGAATTCTTTTATGTACTCGAAGTGAACTGGAATATCTGAAGGCTTTCCCACATTCCTGACATTCATAGGGTTTCTCTCCAGTGTGAGTCTTTTTATGATTTTTAATAGAACTGGGAAATCTAAAAGCTTTACCACATTGTTTACACATATAGGGTTTCTCTCCAGTGTGAATTCTTGCATGTTTTCTAATGGAACTAGAACAATTAAAGGCTTTCCCACATTGCTTACATTCATAGGGTTTCTCTCCAGTGTGAGTCCTTTCATGGTATTGAAAGGAACTGGAAGAAGCGAAGGCTTTCCCACATTGCTTGCATTCATAGGGCTTCTCTCCAGAGTGGATTCTTTCATGTTTTTTAATGGAACTAGAACAACGAAAGGCTTTCCCACATTGCTTACATTCATATGGTTTCTCCCCGGTGTGTGTTCTTTCATGTCTATGAAAGGAGCTGGGAAGACCAAAGGCTTTCCCACATTCATTACATTCATATGGCTTCTGTCCAGTATGAGATCTTTCATGTGTGAGATATAAACTGAGATTATCAAAGCCTTTCCCACAAAACTTACATTTATAAGGTCCATCTCCACTGTGCATTACCCTGTATCTTTGAACAGTTTGGAGACAAACGAAGGTTTTTTCCCATTCCTTGCAATCATAGGGTTTCTCTCCACTGTCAGGCTTTTCATGTGTTTGGAAGGAAGGGAGGCAGCTGAAGGTTTTTACACACTGCTTCCATTTATGTGGCTTCTCTCCATGTTCCTGACACTCATATGGTTTGTGTCCAGTGTCAGCTCTGATGTAGCAATTCAGAGATGAATGATCCATGTTGCCTTCTCCACACACATTGTTTTCACATGGTTTTACCCCAGGAAGAGTCTTCTTGTTCATTATACCATCTGGAATCAGGCTGAAAGTTTCTCCATATTGACCATCTTTACATTCACAGAGTCTCTCTGCCATATGATTTCTATAAAAAATAAGAAGCACATTACAAAGGATTTGTTGATAATTTTACATTAGCAAGCATTTGATTTGCATATTTTAAATTATCATGAGAAATGTAGGCTTTATGCCCTGTCTGAATTGTCTGACAGTGAGTGGACTGAATTCTCTGCAAAGGGGCTCTATTATAGCTATTATCAAAACAGTGATGTTACTAGGTGGTTTCCTTTCTCTTTTTTCTTTTTCTTTTTTTCCTGAAACAGGGTCTCACTCTGTTGCCCAGGCTGGAATGCAGTGGTATGACCACAGTTTGCTGCAGCCTCCACCTTCCAGGATCAGGCAACCCTTCCACCTCAGCCTCCCAAGTAGCTGGGCCTACAGGCATGCGCCACCACGCTTGGCTAATTTTTTATTTCTTGTAGCGATGAATTCTCACTGCATTGCCCGTGCAGTCTTAAACTCCTGGGCTCAAGCAATCTTCCCATTCAGACTTCCAAAGTACTGGGATTACAAGCATGAGCCACCACATCTGGCCACTATGGGGTTTCTTAATACTGTTTCCAAGGTAACTATTTTGCAAACAATGAATGTCTATGTCACATTTATGTATATATTTTTGGAGAAAACATTCTAAAAATTAACAAATTTGAAGCTGGGCTGCTTCACTGTGTTTGCTTGTTCTTTAAATTTCCATTGGCACAGTGGCTCATGCCTGTAATCCTAGCATTCTGGGAGGCCAAGAAAGGAGGATGACTTGAGTCCGGGGGTTCAAGGCTGCAGTGAGCTATGATCATGCCACTGCACTCTAACCTCTGTGACAGAGTAAGCCCTGTCTCAAATAAATGAATACATAAGTAAATAAACATAATTTCCTATCATTCTAACATTATCTCAAGGGATACAGCTTCATGTTGTAAGTGCAAATTACCTTGGATTTCTCCCAGAATTTTTGTACTGATCTTCAAAATTCCGGTCTTCCCATTTTATTCCTAAAATGTAGAGCCATAAAAGTCATGGTAAGTGATTACAAAACTATAGAAACATTTTTAGATTCTATGTTCATGGGACACTATGGCCATGCCTGACTTATTCACCAAAGTATTATTGACCCTTGAACAAAATGGGCTTGAATGGCACAGGTCTCCTCATATGCAAACTTTTCTCAACCTCTGCTACCTCTGAGAGAACAAGACCAACCTCTCCTCTTCAGGCTACTCAATGTGAAAACAATGGAAAGGATTCCTTTAGGATGATCCACTTAATCAGCAGTCAATATGTTTTCAATTCCTTATGACTTTCTTTTTTTTTTTTTTCTTTTTTTTTGAGACGGAGTCTCACTCTGTCCCCCAGGCTGGAGTGCAGTGGCCGGATCTCAGCTCACTGCAAGCTCCGCCTCCCGGGTTTACGACATTCTCCTGCCTCAGCCTCCTGAGTAGCTGGGACTACAGGCACCCGCCACCTCGCCCAGCTAGTTTTTTCTATTTTTTAGTAGAGACGGGGTTTCACCATGTTAGCCAGGATGGTCTCGATCTCCTGACCTCGTGATCCACCCGCCTCGGCCTCCCAAAGTGCTGGGATTACAGGCTTGAGCCACTGCACCCGGCCATGATTTTCTTTATAACATTTCTTTTCTCTAGCTTACTTTATTGTAAGAATACCACATATAATAGACCAAACAGACCAGGCATGGTGGTTTATACCTATAATCCCAGCACTTAGGGATGAGGTAGGAGGACTGCTTTATTGGGGGAATGCACCCCTGATAGTTAACGTGGGTTCTTTTCTATTTCCCTAAGCATCTTGGCTGGTCTGAGAAATTAAGGGAAAGAGTACAAAAGAGAGAAATTTTAAAGCTGGGTGTCCGGGGGAGACATCACATGTCAGCAGGTTCTGTGATGCTCTCCGAGCTATAAAACCAGCAAGTTTTTATCAGCGATTTTCAAAAGGGGAGGGATTGTACCAATAGGGTGTGGGTCACAGAGATCACATGCTTCACAAGGTAATAGAATATCACAAAGCAAGTGGAGGCAGGGTGAGATCACAGGACCACAGGATGGGGTGAAATTAAAATTGCTAATGAAGTTTCGGCAGGCATTGTCATTGATAACATCTTATCAGGAGACAGGGTTTGAGAGCAGACAGCCTGTCTGACCAAAATTTATTAGACAGGAATTTCCTTGTCCTAATAAGCCTGGGAGCACTACAGGAGACTGGGGCTTATTTTATCCCTTCAGCTTCGACCCTAAGCAACAGCCACCTCCAAGGGGGCTGTTTATAGACCTACCCTCAGGGCGCATTCTCTTTCTCAGCGATGTTCCTGAGAAAAAGAATTCAGGGATATTTCTCCTATTTGCTTTTGAAAGAAGAGAAATATGGCTCTGTTCCGTCCGGCTCACTGGTAGTCAAGAGTCCAAGGCCATCTCCCTTGTTCCCTTAACATTGCTGTTATCCTGTTCCTTTTTTCAAGGTGCCCAGATTTCATATAGTTCACATGCTCTACAAACGATTTGTGCAGTTAATGCAATCATCACAGGGTCCTGAGATGACATACATCCTCCTCAGCTTATGAAGATGACAGGATCAAGAGATTAAAAACAGGCATAGGAAATCACAAGGGCATTGATTGGGGAAGTGATAAGTGTCCATGAAATCTTCACAATTTATGTTCAGAGATTGCAGTAAAGACAGGCATAAGAAATTACAAATGTATTGTTGGCCGAGCGGTGGCTCAAGCCTGTAATCCCAGCACTTTGGGTGGCCGAGACGGGCGAATCACGAGGTCAGGAGATCGAGACCATCCTGGCTAACATGGTGAAACCCCGTCTCTACTAAAAAATACAAAAAACTAGCCAGGCGAAGTGGCGGGCGCCTGTAGTCCCAGCTACTCGGGAGGCTGAGGCAGGAGAATGGCGTAAACCTGGGAGGCGGAGCTTGCAGTGAGCTGAGATCTGGCCACTGCACTCCAGCCCATGCGACAGAGCGAGACTCTGTCTCAAAAAAAAAAAAAAAAAAAAAAGAAATTATAAAAGTATTAATTTGGGGAACTAATAAATGTCCATGAAATCTTCACAATTTATGTTCTTCTGCCGCAGCTTCAGCCTGTCCCTCCATTCAGGGTCCCTGAGTTCCCGCAACACTGCTTGAGGCTGAGTTTGAGACCAGCCTGGGCAACACAGCAAGACCCCCATCTCCACAAAAAATCATTTAAAAATCAGCCCAGCATGGTGGTACTTGCCTGCAATCCTAGCTACTCAAGAGTCTGAGGCAGGAGGATTGCTTAACCCCAGGAGTTCTAAGTTGTAGTGAGCTATGACCATGTCCCTACACTCCAGCCTGAGTAACAAAGTGAGACACTGTCCTCATATACACTTACACACCAACACACAAAATATGTATTAATTGACTGGTTATGTTATTGATAAAGCTTCCAGTCAACAATAGGCTATTAACGTTTAGCTTTTTTTAAAATTTGAGACAGAGTTTCACTCTCATTGCCCAGGCTGGAGTGCAGTGGCATGATCTCAGCTCACTGCAACCTCCACCTCCCAGGCTGAAGCAATTCTCCTGTCTCGGCCTCCTGAGTAGCTGGGATTACAGGCGTCTGACACCATGCTCAGCTAATTTTTTTGTATTTTTAGTAGAGATAGAGATGGGGTTTCACCATGTTGGCCAGGCTGGTCTCGAACTCTTGACCTCAAGGGATCCGCCTGCCTCGGCCTCCCAAAGTGCTGGGATTACAGGTGTGAGCCACCGCATCCGGCCAACATTTAACTTTTTATAAAGTCAAAAGTTAAAACCAGATCCCAGATCATCAGCTGTGCAGAGGTTAAGAGTCTCTGACACCCACTTTGTTCAAGGGTCTACTGTATTTTTTTTTTCCAGATGGAGTCTTGCTCTGTGGCCCAGACTGGAGTGCAGTGGCACAATCTTGGCTCACTGCAACCTCTGCCGACCAGGTTCAAGTAGTTCTCCCACCTCAGCCTCCTGAGTAGCTGAGACTACAGGCATACACTACCACGCATGGTTAATTTTTGTATTTTTAGTAGAGACAGGGTTTCATAATGTTGGCCAGGCTGGTCTCGAACTCCTGACCTCAAGTGATCCGCTCACCTTGGCCTCCCAAAGTGCTAAGATTGCAGGCGTCAGCCACTGCACCTAGCCAGTCTACTGTATTCCCTACCATGTTCCAAATCATTGAGCATTGTCGATGACCAAGAAATACTTGTTCTGTAATTGACTAAGTGAAGAAATGCTGTCATCCTTACCTACAGACATTAGGTTCCTGATGATTTCCCGCATCACATCTCTGTAGAGATTCTTCTGTGAAGGATCCAGCAAAGCCCACTCCTCCTGGGTGAAGTTCACAGCCACATCCTCAAAGATCATTGAGTCCTGAAACATCCCACATGGCAGAGGAGGAAGGCTCAGACTGACAGCACTAGGAATCTACACTCACTTTAGAGGAAGTTCACACAATGCTATAGACTCCAAACATTTATTCAATGACTTGGTCATCAGACTTTTATCCTCTGTCTACACTCACTTTCTCCAGCGCAGCAATTCTGATGCTAGAATTGAAACATATTCAGTAAAGTAACAGCCAATATGGACAAGCCTCTCATTCGTGATTTCAGGGAGTGAGATACGCTGCCCGGATCACCTCTAGTGTCTTTCTGTCTAGTGGGTCTATACTAACTCTCATGACAAAGTCCTAGTATGTGTTGTCTGCAAGAGACCAATATTAGCAGTTCTGAGACAACAGATCCCTACGCATGTTTATATTTAGCAAGTTGGACTATGATGGTATCTCGGAGCTAGATTTAAGGAGAGTTGCACCAACCTAACAAAGAAAAGGAGCTGTGTGCCTAAACTATTTATTCAAACAATGTAATATTTGCCACTGGGCATAGTGGCTCACGCCTGTAATGCCAGTACTTTGGGAGGCTGAGATGAGTGGACTGCTTGAGCTCAGGAGTTCAAGACAAGCCTGAGCAACATGGTGAAACCCCATCTCTACAAAACATACAAAAATTATCCGGGCATAATGGCACACGCCTATAGTCCCAGCTACTAGGGAAGCTGAGCTGGGAGGATTGCTTGAGTCCAGGACGTTGAGGCTGCAGTGAGCTATGAGTGTGACAGTGAACTCCATTCTGGGTGACAGAGCGAGACCCTGTCTCAAATTAAATTGAAAAATATCTAAATAAGTAAATAAATAAATAAAATGGTATTTGTTTAATTTCCATCTTGCTTCTGGGAGTTTGAAATTTTGTGACATAATCAGCAGAGAGAGGCACACCTGATCGGCCACTGCTAGGTTTCAATGTTTGTCCCCTCCAAAACTCACACTGAAGCTTCATCCCCGAGGTGTCGGTATTGCAAAGTAGGGCCTTGAAGAGCTGACTGTGTCATGAGGGCTCTGCCTCATGAATGGGTTCATTCATTGATGGATGAAAGGGTTAATGAGTTATTGAGATATCCTGGGAGTAAGACTGGTGGCCTCAGAAGAAGAGGAAGAGACCCCTAAGCTAGTACAATCACCCCCTCCCCTAGGAATACCCTCCCTCCATTACCTCAGATGGTGAAGAGTCCCCATCAGCAAGAAGGCTTTCACCAGATGCGCCACCGTGCCCTTAGATGTCCCAAACTCCAGAATTGTATGAAACAAATATCATTTCTTGTATATAACCCAATTTCAGGTAGTCTATTCTAACTAACATAAAACAGACTAAGATGGCCATGAAAAAACACTCTGGGCACTAAGCGTCTAATGAGAGACCTCGGTACGTAACATTTCACATGTTCTATCAACACTTGTTACTTGGGGGATTTAGCCCATTCTATGTGATTACAATAAGAGAACATCTGGAAGCTGGCAACTGGTTTACTGTAAACTAAATTTGATGAAGTGTAACATAAGGTCAATGAAATGTATTTCATCATCCTAAAGGAAATATTTAAATATTTTATTAGGTAACATCAAAGGAGAATGAAAGATGGAAAAATTGTACACGTTCTTCTAAAGAACTGCATGTCAGCCGGGCGCAGTGGCTCACACACCTGTAATCCCAGCACTTTGGGAGGCTGAGGCGGGCAGATCACCAGGCCAGGAGTTTGAGACCAGCCTGGACAACATGGTGAAACCCCGTCTCTACTACAAATACAAAAATTTGCCGAGCCTGATGGCAGGTGCCTGTAATCCCAGCTACTCAGGAGGCTGAGGCAGGAGAATCGTTCAAACTTGGGAGGCAAAGGTTGCAGTGAGCTGAGACCGCGCCATTGCACTCCAACCTGGGCAACAAGGGCAAGACTCCACCTCAAAAAAAAAAAAAAAAAAAAAGAACTTCATGTCACCAAGGTGTCGTCTCTCATGAATATTTATAACATTCCCTAAATCATTAAAACAGACCTCTTAGTAGTCAATAAAAGCTACTTAAACAAAACGAATGGAGGTAACAAATGTCTAAAAACGCTAAAAATCTTCTAAACCAGAAAGTGACAGCTTACCTAACATACATGAAGGATTTTGAAACTATAATATTCAACACACCGGCCAGTTGCGGTGGCTCAAGCCTGTAATCCCAGCACTTTGGGACGCCGAGACAGGCGGATCACGAGGTCAGCAGATCGAGACCATCCTGGCTAACACGGTGAAACCCCATCTCTACTAAAAATACAAAAAACTAGCCGGGTGAGGTGGCGGGCGCCTGTAGTCCCAGCTACTCGGGAGGCTGAGGCAGGAGAATGGTGTAAACCCAGGAGGCGGAGCTTGCAGTGAGCTGAGATCCGGCCACTGCACTCCAGCCCTGGCCACAGAGCAAGACTCCATCTCAAAAAAAAAAAAACACAGTCTGTCTGAGTGTTCAAGGAATGCTGCAAGAGAAAGCCATCCACAAAGCCTGGAAGCGGTCAGGTTTGGGTCTCTTTTATTTTTGTTTGTTTGTTTGTTTGTGTTTTTGAGACGAAGTTCTGCTCTTGCTGCCCAGGCTAGAGTGCAGTGGTACGATCTCGGCTCACCACAACCTCCGCCTGCCAGGTTCAAGCAATTCTCTGGCCTCAGTTTCCCCAGTAGCTGGGATTACAGGGTCCCACCACAATGCCCGGCTAATTTTTGTACTTTTAGTAGAGACAGGGTTTCACCATGTTGGCCAGGCTGGCCTCGAACTCCTGACCTCAGGTGATCCACCCATCTTGTCCTCCCAAAGCACTGGGATTACAGGCGTGAGCCACCACACCTGGCCGGGTCTGTTTTATTTTAGCTCCTAGCATTCAGGAAACCTCTCTCTCAAAACACTAAATGGGCCGGGCGCAGTGGCTCAAGCCTGTAATCCCAGCACTTTGGGAGGCCGAGACGGGAGGATCACGAGGTCAGGAGATCAAGACCATCCTGGCTAACCCGGTGAAACCCCGTCTCTACTAAAAAAATACAAAAATCTAGCCGGGCGAGGTGGCGGGTGCCTGTAGTCCCAGCTACTCGGGAGGCTGAGGCAGGAGAATGGCGTAAACCCGGAAGGCGGAGCTTGCAGTGAGCTGAGATCCGGCCACTACACTCCAGCTTGGGCGACAGAGCGAGACTCCGTCTCAAAAAAAAAAAAAAAAAGAAACACTAGATGAACACAAGTTAAAGGAACAGAGGCTTCATGGACTACAGAGGACAGGGTGTAAGTCTCTGTAAACATACTTTGAAAAAGTTACTACCGGGCACAGTGGCTCACACCTGTAATCCCAGCACTTTGGGAGGCTGAGGCAGGTGGATTACCTGAGGTCAGGAGTTCGAGACCAGACTGACCAACATGGAGAAACCCATCTCAACTAAAAATACAAAATTAGCTGGGCATGGTGGCACATGCCTGTAATCCCAGCTACTTGGGAGGCTGAGGCAGGAAAATCACTTGAACCCGGGAGGCGGAGGTTGTGGTGAGCCGATATCATGCCACTGTACTCCAGCCTGGGCAACAGGGCAAAACTCTGTCTCCAATAAATAAATACACAAAAAATTAGCTGGGCATGGTGGTGCATGCCTGTAATACCAGCTACTCGGGAGACTGAGGCATGAGAATGGTTTGAACCCAGGAGGAGGCGAAGGTTGCAGTGAGATGAGATCATGCCACTACACTCCAGCCTGGGCAACACAGCGAGACTCTATCTCAAAAAAACAAACAAGCAAGCAAAAACTACAGAAGGTAGAAAAAGAGAAAGTTTTAAAAATAGAAAACAAGGCCAGGCGCAGTGGGCGCACACCTGTAATCCCACCACTTTGGAAAGTCGAGGTGGACGGATCACCTGAGGTCGGGAGTTTGTGACCAGCCTAACCAACATGGAGAAACTTCGTCTCTACTAAAAAATACAAAAGTAGCTGGGTGTGGTGGCGCATGCCTGAAATCCCAGTTACTCGGGAGGATGAGGCAGGAGAATCACTTGAACGTGGGAGGCAGAGGTTGCAGTGAGCTGAGATCACACCAATGCACTCCAGCCTGGACAACAAGAGCGAAACTCCGTCTCAAAAAAAAAAAAAAGAAAGAAAGAAAGAAGGAAAAAAAAACCAAGTACAACAAACAGAGAACATATATATATTAATACAATTACATCAATTACCACTTAAATGTCTGTTATTTATATACACAAAAAAGAGACAGAGATTGACACAGTAGATTAAACAAGTCTCAGTAATGTGTACAACAAAATCATCTCAAACAAAAAGATATGAATAGATTAAATAAAAGGGTATGTAAAAAGATAAGCCATTCTTAAAAAAAAAATAGCCATTCTAACACTAATCAAAAGAAATGTGCAATAGTTTTATAAAATTCAGACAAATCACATTTTAGATCAAGGAAAATGGCAAGAAATTTTCCTCATAATTTCCTTGGGCTTGCTTTTTTTTCTTTTTTTTTTTT
The DNA here is from genome assembly GCF_007565055.1 of Rhinopithecus roxellana. Taxonomy (NCBI): domain Eukaryota; kingdom Metazoa; phylum Chordata; class Mammalia; order Primates; family Cercopithecidae; genus Rhinopithecus; species Rhinopithecus roxellana. The sequence continues at coordinate 4,861,561 of NC_044556.1, forward strand.
TGAGATGGAGTCTCACTCTGTTGCCCAGGCTGGAGTGCAATGGCGCAGTCTCGGCTCACTGCAACCTCTGCCTCCTGGGTTCAAGCGATTCTCCTGCCTGAGCCTCCCAGGTATCTGAGATTACAGGCACCTGCCACCACGCTTGGCTATTTTCTGTATTTTTAGTAGAGATGGGGTTTCGCCATGTTGGCCAGGCTGGTCTCGATCTCCTGACCTCAGGTGATCCACCTGCCTTGGCCTCCCAAAGTGCTGGGATTACAGGTGTGAGCTACCACGCCCGGCCATAATTGTCTTGTAAAAGAGATTTTGTAACAGTGAAGAGGTCAATCCTGCAAGAAGACATAACAGGAGCAGGCGCAGTGGCTCACACCTATAATCCCAGCACTTTGGGAGGCCAAGGTGAGCAGACTGCTTGAGTCCAGGAGCTTGAGGCCAGCCTGGGCAACACAGCGAAGCCTTGTCTCTACAAACAAACAAAAAAAAAAATACAAAAATTAGCTAGGCATCATGGTGCACGCATGTAGTACCAGCTACTCAGGAGGCTGAGGCTGGAGGATCACTTGAGCCTGGGCACTGGGAGGTTGAAGCTGCAGTGAGCTGTGATTGTGCCACTGCACTCCAGCCTGGCAGACAGATAGGGATCTGTCTCAAAAAGAAAAAAATAAAATAAAGATGTAAGGTATTACAATCTTTATTATCTATATCTATGCCCACACAATATAACATCAAGATACAAGACAAAAACATAAAACTGTAAGACAAAATATACAAATCCAAAATTATAGTTGGAAGCCAACAGTTCACCTCTATCAATAAATAATAGGTCAATACAGCAAAAAAAAATCACTAATGATATAGCTAAACTCAACAGCATCAATAATGTATTAGTCCATTCTCATGCAGCTAATAAAGACATGCTTTAGGAAACTTATAATCATGGTGGAAGGGGAAGCAAACACATCCTTCTTCACATGGTGGCAGGAAGGAGAAGAACCAGTGCCCAGCGAAGAAGGAAGCCCCTTACAAAACCATCAGATCTCGTGAGAAACAACTCACTGTCACCAGAACAGGATGGGGAAAACCACCCCCATAATTTAATTATCTCCACCAGGTCCCTTCCACAACAGGTGGGGATTATGGGAACTACAGTTCAAAATGAGATTTGGGTGGGGACACAGCCAAACTGTATCAATTAATCGACTGCATTTAATTGATATGTATTTATAGAATCCTTCATTCAACACCAGCAGAGTACACACTCCTCTCAAGCTCACATGAAATATTCACCAAAGTAAACTACACTGGAAGCATAAAATATGCCTTAACAAATTGAATAGAAATGCTATAAAGTATGCAATCAAATCATATTAGATTTAAACTAGAAATTGACAACTGAAAGATAGTTGAAAAGCTTCCAGAAAGTAGAGAATTAATCTGAAGCTGAAATAGGTGAGCCAGTCTTTGTAAGATGACGAGCCCAAAGAGAGACAGTAAGGACCGAGAACACAGACAAGTCTGACTCCAGTGTCACATCGTATCATCCTGTCACCAGCGATATCCCGCCATCCCCATCCTGCTCACTGAAGTGCTCAGTGACCACCCTCCCAGGAGAAGACACACTGTGTGTGTCCCCTGTGTTCCTAAAGTGCATTTTGCTTTTCATGTTCTTGCACCATCTCAGCGGGGAGGGTTTTCCTGTTTTTTTTTTTTTTTTTTTTTTTTTTGAGACGGAGTCTCACTATGTCGCCCGGGCTGGAGTGCAGTGGCCGGATCTCAGCTCACTGCAAGCTCCGCCTCCCGGGTTCACGCCATTCTCCTGCCTCAGCCTCCCGAGTAGCTGGGACTACAGGCACCCGCCACCTCGCCCGGCTAGTTTTTTGTATTTTTTAGTAGAGACGGGGTTTCACAGTGTTAGCCAGGATGGTCTTGATCTCCTGACCTCGTGATCCGCCCGTCTCGGCCTCCCAAAGTGCTGGGATTACAGGCTTGAGCCACCGCGCCCGGCCGGGTTTTCCTGTTTTTAGGAATAGTTTTCTCCCTTCACTATTCTGGGAGCATCCGGAAAACAGGAATCATTTCTGTCCTGTCCCCTCAATACCACCATCCAATTGGCTGATGAGCCAAGTGTCCCCAAGGAATGGTATCTAGGGTTGGGGAAGAAAAGCTGAGTGTCCTAGGGGATTAGAGCTTTTTTTTTTTTTTTTTTTGAGACTGGGTCTCACTCCAGTTGCCCAGGCCGGAGTGCAGTAGTGCGATCATGGCTGACTGCCGCTTTGACCTCCCTGGCTCAGGTGATCCTCCCACCTCAGCCTCCCCAGGAGGTGGGACTAGAGGCACGCACCACCATGCATGCCCAGCTAGGTTTTTTTGGTATTTTTAGTGGAGACAGGGTTTCGCCATGTTGCCTAGGTTGGTCTCGAACTCCTGGACTCAAAAGATCCACCCGCCTCGGCTTCCCAAAGTGGTGGGATTACAGGCGTGAGAGATGGTTCCTGGCCCAGGATTAGCTTTTTAGGGAGGGGAATACCAGACAACTCCTCCCACCCCAGGGCACCCAGCTCCTCTCCTGGGAAGCCCCAACTCCAAGCCTCAGGTTGTCCTCTGGGAGGAGTGACCCACCCTCCAAGAAACGTGGCAGCTGTGGGCATCTTCGGTCAGCCCCAGGCAGTTCCGAAACCCAGGACCAGGATAAGATGGAGGGTGAGTTGAGGACACATGCCCTGTAAAGTTTCCGAAGATAAACCTCAACCCAAAGACATTCTCAGAAGGTGTCCGTGCCTCGGGTAGATAAAAGGAGGAGAGGCATAAAGACTGTTTACAGCAGAGTGTCAGGTGGTTTTTCTCGACTTCCTCAAATGTGAAATGTTCACAAACACAAAACAAATCTTTACAAAAAGAGCCACATTTTGCCCTCTTAAAAAAATAAAATAAAATAAAAGCCCATTAAACTATTGTGTGTGGCCAGGCACCATGACTCACACCTGTAATCCCAGCACTTTGGGAGGCCTAGACGGGCGGATCACCTGAGATCAGGAGTTCGAGCCCAGCCTGCCAACATGGTGAAACCCCGTTTCTACTAAAATAGAAAAATTAGCCGGGCATGGTGGCACGCGCCTGTAGTCCCGGCTACTCGGAAGGCTGAGGCAGGAGAATGAGTCTGCGAGGCAGAGACTGCAGTGAGCCAACATTATGCCACTGCACTCCAGCCTGGGCAACAGAGTGGGACTCCGTCTCCACCAAAAACAAAATACACACACACACACACACACACACACATATATATATAACGTGTGAGGCCGGTTGCAGTGGCTCATGCCTGTCATCCCAGCACTTTGGGAGTCTGAGGAGGGTGGATCACCTGAGGTTAGGAGTTTGAGACCAGCCTGGCCAACACGGTGAAAGCCCTTCTCTACTAAAAATACATAAACTAGCCGCCCGTGGTGGCGGGCGCCTGTAATCGCAGCTACTTGGGAGGCTGAGACTGGAAAATCGCTTGAACCCGGGAGGCGGGGGTTTCAGTGAGCCGAGATTGTGCCTGTGCCACTGCACTCCAGCCTTGGCGACGGAGCGGGACTCCGTCTCGAAAAAAAAAAAAAAAAATATATATATATATATATATATACACACACACACACACACACACACATATACACACACAGTATATATATACGGCTGTGTTTGAAACAAAGCCTGGGGGACGAAGAGTTGACATTGTTGTGGTGAACTGAAGAGAGGAGGCCAGCTCTAAAACGCGGAGCGGGATCTGGAAATCCAGGGATTTGCTGGCAGCCCTAGGAGACGCTAGGCCAGGGAATCACAGTTGCAGATTTGAGACCCTGCTTCTTATATATCTGGATATCTCAGTAAAAACCCGAGCTGCTTGGAGACAAAGGAGGAACTGGGGACCCCACAGACCGCTGCTCCTTCCACACGAACCCCACACCACCCGAGGCGGATTCCCCCCATGACCCTCCCGCGTCCCCGCACAATCTGGGGAGACGCGGGGCTGCGGACGCGGAGCTGCCCAGAAGAGGGCTCCGGAGCCGGGGCCGCAGTTGCCGCGCTGGGACCGGACAGGACGCCCAGGGTCCCGGCTGCAGGCCCAGACCCACACTGACGCCGAGGGGACCGAGGACCGAGCTGCGCCAGGACACTCGGGTCCTCAGACCCCAGAGACAACGGCGGCGAGGTCTGGGTCCCGCCACAGCCGGTTCCGGCCGGTTACAACCAGCCGTACCCCGTCTCGGGAACCCCAGCCTCGGACACTCACCATTTCCCGGCTTTCGCGGTGTCCCGTTCCTAACTCTACCTCCCGCTGCCAGTACAGCTCCCAGCGCGACCGAGCAGAGAGCCAAGCGCAGCAGGCAGAGAAGACGCCGCGGGCTTTTTTCAAGCTCGCATCCTCCAGCCGACTAGGCGCCTGATTGACAGTTCTCACGGCCCCGCCCGGCGGCTCTGATTGGATAGTGCTCCAGGTCCCGCCCCCTTAATAAGGAGTGACAGAAGAAGTGATCTCCCAGTGCTGAGTGGAGCCAGATGAACTGGTTCCAGACACAGCCCTTGGCACCGGGCGGGGAGGCGGGCGGGCGGGCGGGGTGGGGGTGTTGCTCCCTGGGCAGTGACCCGACCCCTCCCAGGGAATATTTGCATTTAAGAAGAATTCCCTGCCAGTAGTCTGCGAGCCCTTCCTGCTTCTTCCTCCTGGACTGGGGGTCACACTGTGTGCAGGGAATTCCAGACTCACTGTCCAGTGAAGTCATCCCCTGGCCTCTGAGCAGGAGGGGAGCCGAGGCCACATTGCAGTAGGAGAGGGGATCTGATGTCCTCCAGGGATCACGAATTTGGGATGAGGCTGCTGGCTGCATGGCCAAGCCTTTCTCCCACCTAATTTCTGATTTCTCAGTCTTTTTTTTTTTTTTTTTTTTTTTTTTTTTTTTTTTTTTTTTTTTTTTTTTTTTACATAGTCTCTCTCTGCCGCCAGGCTGGAGTGCAGTGGCGCGATCTCGGCTCACTGCAACCTCCGCCTCCTGAGTTCAAGAGATTCTCGTGCCTCAGCCTCCTAAGTAGCTGGGATTACAGGCACGCACCACCACACCCAGCTAATTTTTGTATTTTTAGTAGAGACGGGGTTTCACCATGTTGGCCAGAATGGTCTCAATCTCCTGACCTCGTGATCCGCCCCCCTCGGCCTCCCAAAGTGCTGGGATTACAGGCCTGAGCCACCGCTCCCAGGAGTCTACTCGTTTTCACCAAGAAAATAAAAACACGGCAACAATGGAATAAAATTGTTAAATGTGTGGAAAAACTGGAATTATATGGCAGCAATATTCTATAAAGGAATCAAAACAGAAGAAAAGCAAAAATATGAACTAGCTCAGAGAAGCAGTGTTTCAGCTACAGTTCAGCAGGAAACCCCCTATTCAGGAGGTTAAACAGATTCTTAACTTGGGAGCCAGATTCTGATTGCTGAAATAGAGCCCCAGAGCCGATCACAACCTGGTGATGAGGCCAGAACCCCGAAGGATTTAACTCTAGGCTCCCAACATGCCTTCCTGTCCCCTCTGCATAGTGTGGCAACACTCTCTCTCTCCTTCCAGACCTTCATTTTCTTTTCTTTTCCTTTTTTTTTTTTTTTTTTGAGACGGAGTCTCACTCTGTCACCCAGACTAGAGTGCAATAGCGTGATCTCCGCTCACTGCAACCTCCATCTCCCGGGTTCAAGGAATTCTCCCGCCTCAGTCTCCCAAGTAGCTGGGACTATAGGCAGCCGCCATCATGCCTGGCTAAGTTTATGTTTTTGTAGAGATGAGGCCACCGCGCCCAGCCCCAGACCTTCGTTTTCACCAGCAGGAAACTCACCTGGAGTCAGTTTAAGGTACTGACTGACATAAATTGTCAAATTCATAAACCTTTTCTCCATAAGGTAATCCAATGGGTCTCTGACTTTGACAGATTTTCTACATATATCAAATCACGTCCCACTCCAACTATTCTATGTGTAAACCAAAAATAAAATGTAAAGGCCACCCCTCTCTCCTAAACTGAAGGATTCCCCTCTAGGCAAAGGGCATCCCAAAGTAAACCTGAAAATCTAGAAATCTAGTTCAGGCCATGATGGAAAGCAGGGGTCAGACCTGTAGTCCCATCTGAGCACCTATAGTTCCAGTTATCTGAGGAGCTGAGGTGGGATGATCACTTGAGCTAGGCAAGTCAAGGCTGCAGTGTGCTGTGATTGTGCCACTGCACTCCAGCGTGGGAGACAGAGTGAGACTCTGTCGCAAAAAAAAAAAAAAAAATTGTAATAAGTGTGGATGAGGACATAGAGAAATGGGAATCCTTGTGCATTGCTGTAGAGAATGTAAATGCAGCCACTGTGTAAAACAGTATGGCTGTACCTAAAAAAAAGGTGAACTTAGAATTCCCCTGTGACCCAGCTATTCAACTCCTAGCTATATATCCTAAAAGATCTGGCCGGGCGCGGTGGCTCAAGCCTGTAATCCCAGTACTTTGGGAGGCCGAGGCGGGCGGATCACGAGGTCAGGAGATCGAGACCATCCTGGCTAACCCGGTGAAACTCCGTCTCTACTAAAAAAATACAAAAAACCAGCAGGGTGAGGTGGCGGGCGCCTGTAGTCCCAGCTACTCGGGAGGCTGAGGCAGGAGAATGGCGTGAACCCAGGAGGTGGAGCTTGCAGTGAGCTGAGATCCAGCCACTGCACTCCAGCCCGGGCGACAGACTCCGTTTCAAAAAAAAAAAGAGATCAAAAGCACAACACACAGAGACACATGTACACCAATTTCATAGGAGCCTTAGTCATAAGAGCCAAAATATTATTGTGGAAAAAACCCACATGTTTATCAACATACAAATGGATGAGGCCTGGTGTGGTGGCTCAGGCCTGTAATCCCAGCACTTTGGGAGGGCAAGGTGGGTGGATCACGAGGTCAGGAGATTGAGACCATCCTGACTAACATGGTGAAACCCCGTTTCTACTAAAAATACAAAAAATTAGCTGGATGTGGTGGTGGGCACCTGTAGTCCCAGCTACTCGGGAGGCTGAGTCAGGAGAATGGCGTGAACCTGGGAGGCGGAGCTTGCAGTGAGCCGAGATCACACCACTGCACTCCAGTCTGGGCAACAGAGCAAAATTCCGTCTCAAAAAAAAAAAAAAAGGATGTGCAAAGTGTGGTTTATTCCTACAATAGAATATATTCAGGCACAAGAAAGCAATGAATTACTGACACGACACATGTCAACACATGCATGCAACTTGAAAACATTATGCTAAGTTAAATAAGCCAGAGACACAAGAATAAATATCGTATGCTTTCACTTACATGAGGTGTCTAGAACAGTCAAATTCATAAAGGGATAAAGTAGAATAGAGATTACCAGGGCCTGTGAATAGAGGAGAACGTGGAGTTACGTGTATGAGTATGAAAATTTCAGTTAAAAACACGGGTGGGGCCAGGTGCGGTGACACATGCCTATAATCCCACCACTTTGGGTGGTTGAGGTGGGTGGATACCTGAAGTCAGCAGTTAGAGACCAGTCTGGCCAACATGGTGAAACCCCATCTCTACTAAAAATACAAAACAAAACTTAGCCAGGCATGGTGGTGACCGTTTGCTATTCTAGCTACTTGGGAGGCTGAGGCAGGAGAATCGCTTGAACCCAGGAGGCAGAGGTTGCAGTGAGCCAAGATCGCGCCTCTGCACTCCAGCCTAGGTGACAGTACAAGACTCCATTCCCCTCCCCCCAAAATAATTAAGTTAAATAATAGCCAGGCATAGTGGCACGTGCCTGTGGTCCCAGCTACTAGGGTGATTGAGGCAGGAGAATCACTTGAGCCCAGAATTACTTGGGGTTGCAGTGAGGAGTGATTGAGCCACTGCACTCCAGCCTGGGTAACAGAGTGAGACCCTGTCTCAAAAATAAAGATACAAAAAATTAAAAATAAATAAAAGGCAGTTTTCTTTTCTTTTCTTTTTTTTTTTTTGAGACAGAGTCTCACTCTTGTTCCCCAGGCTGTTGTGCAGTGGCACGATATCAGCTCACTGCAACCTCCGCCTCCCAAGTTCAAGCGATTCTCCTGCCTCAGCCTCCCCAGTAGCTGGGATTACAGGCGCGTGCCACCATGCTGGGTTAATTTTTTGTATCTTTAGTGGAGATGGGATTTCACCGTGTTGGCCAGGCTGGTCTCAAACTCCCAACCTCAGGTGATCCCACCTCAGCCTCCCAAAGTGCTGGGATTGCAGGTGTGAACCACCACACCTGGCCCTGACAGTTTTCATACCTCAGAATTTGAGGTAATTTTATAAACAACCAGAATATCAGTCACACCTAATAATTACCTAATATCAATTGATAGAATGACATTAAAATACCATTAATTGAATAAATTTTTTAAAATTTCTTCTCTACACAATAATTTCTTCTTCACCATGTTGCCCACGGTGAACTTGAAGTCTTGGCCTCCAGCAATCTTCCCACCTCCCTCTCCAAAAATGCTAGGATAGGCCGGGCACGGTGGCTCATGCCTGTAACGCCAGCATTTGGTAGGCCGAGGCAGGTGGATCACGAGGTCAAGAGATGGAGGCCATCTTGGCCAACATGGTGAAACCCCATCACTGCTAAAAATACAAAAGTTGGCTGGGTGTGGTGGCACGTGCCTGTAATCCCAGCTACTCAGGAGGCTGAGGCAGGAGAATCACTTCAACCCTGGAGGCGGATGTTGAAGTGAGCCGAGATCATGGCCACAGCATTCCAGCCTGGCGACAAAGCGAGACTCCGTCTTTTTTTTTTTTTTTTTTTTTTGAGACAGAGTCTTGCTGTGTCGCCCAGGCTGGAGTGCTGTGACGCGATCTCGGCTCACTGCAAGCTCTGCCTCCCGGGTTCACGCCATTCTCCTGCCTCAGCCTCCCGAGTAGCTGGGACTACAGGTGCCCGCCACCGTGCCCGGCTACTTTTTTGTATTTTTTTTAGTAGAGATGGAGTTTCACCGTGGTCTCGATATCCTGACCTCGTGATCCGCCCGCCTCGGCCTCCCAAAGTGCTGGGATTACAGATGTGAACCACCGCGCCCTGCCTAGACTGCGTCTTAAAAAAAAAAAAAAAAAAAAAAAAAGGCGGGCGCCTGTAGTCCCATCTGCTCCGGAGGCTGAGGCAGGAGAATGGCGTGAACCCGGGAGGCAGAGCTTGCAGTGAGCTGAGATCGTGGCACTGCACTCCAGCCTGGGCGACAGAGCGAGACTCTGTCTCAAAAAAACAAAACAAAACAAAACAAAAAAAAAAGTACTGGGAACGGGAAGTTTTCCGAATCAGGGTAACAAGGGGAAGAATCTGTCTACTGAAAACAAACATTATGTGCACTTGTTTAAAGTTCTGTTGAGACAGTCTGGAGCTCAGGTTAATTCTCAGGCACTAACTAACCTCCCGCAGAAGCCACGAATGGTTATCCATGGTTTCCACAGGCAGGCACTCTTGAAGTGGAAAATTAGGACACAGCAGGAGAAGGGTTAAAACAGGCTCATCAAAAAGGTTTTAAAGTTGATTTTTCAGTTTTCTCCGCTTGGAGTTTAGTTCATACTGTACTTCTGCCATTATCTCCTTATTATTCTGCGGGACAGCAGGCTGGGTCTAAATATCTCAAAGAATCTGTTGTCCCACCCACAGCTCCAATGGAAAATAAAAACCAGGTGAGGGAGGATAAAAATTGGCCTATATCGCCTCCTCCAATTGCAGAAACATCTGTACCGCCTCCTTTGGTGGCAGAAATAGAGACCCCAATACAAAGAATTGTACTCTGTGCTGCCATAGCTTGCAGTGAGCGGAGATCGCGCCAAGGACGCCCTTAGGACCTTGTGCTTTTCCTATTTCCGTAAGGACCGATTCAAATAATCCACAGCAGTTTATTCATGAACACACCCCACTAGAATTTAAGTTGTGGAAGGAATTAAAAACTAGTGTGGTCAGTAACGGAGTACAAAGCCCATGGTTCCCGGAAGAAGGAACGCTAGACTTAGAACTCTGGGAACAAGTGGGGAGAAATCTTAAACAACATCAGGTGCAAAGTCATCAGGTCCCAGTAAAATCCTTAATGTTATGGGCTTTAATTAGGGCAGCCCTGGCTCAGTTACACACAGAAGAGACCAAAAAAAGGAAGGGGGAGAAAATGTCACCTGCCTTATCACCTTCTCTTCCCTCAGCCCCAATATCACTGGGCCAAAATAACAAAGAGGAAACAGAGGTCTTACCTAAGCCTCCTCTTCCAATAGATAGGAAAAAAGGACAGAGAATACGCTACAGCTATCAGTCCCTGTCTTAAGCAGGCAGCCTTAGGAGAGCTCTTAACCTGCTCAGTAATGCAAAATCGGCAAGGCAAGCCGATTATCAAAAGATAAGAAAAAACGCATTAGAAGCGAAACAGCGCAGCCAAGCAGGAGGTGGGCGGAAGAAAAGACTCAGCGGCAGAAAAGCTCCTGGCGACCAAGCCGGACAAGGTCCGCCCAGGCAGGCAGCATCGCCCCGGGCAAAGGAGGGAGGGAGCCGCTCAGACAGTGCAAAGCCTACCCAAGTACAATGCGGCTGCCGCCCAGGACCTGCACCGCCGCCCTCTGGTCTGTGGGCAGCCTGTAGCAAAATTTCCTGTGTTACGTACGTCCCAGACTATGATTGTCTGCTAAGATTTAAGTAAGAATTTGAAAAACCTCTTTTCTAATAATGGCCACTGTTACCTCTCTCCGACCCCTGACGGTAGTTTTCCAAATTCAATTTAAGTAAAACAGTAACCTCTGAAGGGAAAGAGATTGGAGGGCGCAGGAGTTAATGAGTAATTAAAAGCTAGTCATGTAAAACCACACATTACCCTTTAGAGGAGAACTTTAAACCTAATTAAATGATATTTGTTAAGTTAGAAGGTAAAAATGTTATGTCCTTCTCAGAAAGTGAAGAAAAGTTGTAAGTGTAGTGAAAACATGAATGACTGTCTTAACCCACTGATTACAGATAATCTGTGATGTATACTTGCTAAGAGTCCTAAATTGAGTTCCCCAGCCAGTGAGTCACCGTTTTCAAGACTGCCAGATTAAAGTCCATAAACTTGGTCAGCCCGAAAACTCAATTACAAGATTTAAGCTGTTCCACCTGTGGTTTTAAGCATATGGTTAAAGTATATCATTTAAGTCTCTGCTTCTAGAGATGCATTCAGATTTTCTTTTTAAACGTATTATTTGGCCGGGCGCGGTGGCTCAAGCCTGTAATCCCAGCACTTTGGGAGGCCGAGACGGGCGGATCACGAGTTGAGGATATCGAGACCATCCTGGCTAACACGGTGAAACCCCGTCTCTACTAAAAATACAAAAAACTAGCCGGGCGAGGTGGCGGGCGCCTGTAGTCCCAGCTACTCCGGAGGCTGAGGCAGGAGAATGGCGTGAACCTGGGAGGCGGAGCTTGCAGTGAGCTGAGATCCAGCCACTGCACTCCAGCCTGGGAGACAGAGCCAGATTCCCTCTCAAAAAAAAAAAAAAAAAAAAAAAAAAAAAAAAAGGTATTATTTATTTCAGCTAGCAATCTTAATGATTAATGCAGTCAAATGCTAAGTTATGACCCTGATATCATCAGGATTCCTTTAAGTAAAAGGCAATTCGAAGCGGTATTGCACTCCCCCATACCTAATGCTTTAACACTGTTTACTGATGGGTCTAGTAAACATGGAAAAGCAGCAGGCTAGTAGAGACCACATAATTCAATCACTCAATGTGAGTTTACTAGCACTCAAAGAGCTAAGGTTACCCTGTTTGTTTATTTATTTTTTATTTATTTAAGACAGAGTCTTGCTCTGTCGCCCAGGCTGGAGTGCAGTGGTGCGAACTGGGATCACTGCAAGCTCCATCTCCTGGGTTTACACCATTCTCCTGCCTCAGCCACCCGAGTAGCTGGGACTACAGGCACCCACCACCATACCTAATTTTTTGTATTTTTAGTAGAGACAGGGGTTTCACCATGTTAGCCAGGATGGTCTCGATCTCCTGACCTCGTGATCTGCCCTCCTCGGCCTCCCAAAGTGCTGGGATTACAGGCATGAGCCACCACGCCCAGCCTATCAGGTTACTCTGTTTATTTATTAAAGAACTTTTACAACCTTCAGCTCGCGCTGGACTTTGCAGCCTTCTGTTGCAAATATAGCCATCAATTTATGGGGTTGAGACTTACAGCATGGGATAGGAGACTTACAAATGAAAACTTTGATAACCCAGGATTTAAAATGTTGAAGAACATGGGATATCAGAGTGAAAAAGGTTTAGGGAAATTTCTACAATGAAATCCTAACCCAATATCAGTAACTGGAAAAACAGATAGAAAAGCGTTAGGACTTCTGACAGGGGTCATTGATATTTGATATTTCTCCTTCGTCCACTGCCTTACCATTAGAATGGCTCAGTGACCAACCTGTGTGGGTGGATCAGTGGCCCCTAACACAAAAGAAGCTAGATCAACTTCATCTGTTGGTAAAAGAGCAGGACATGTAGAAAAGTCAGCTCCTGGAATTCTCCAGTATTTGTTATTCCAAAAAGGTCCTAAAACAATAATGACCTCTGGGGTTTCAGCTCAACACTCAGAGCTAACTGCAGTCATTCAGGTTTTACAGCTCGCAGCTTCAGATCCTGTCAACATTGTCTGTGATTCAGCTTATGTTGTAAATGTAGCCAGTCGCATAGAAACTGCTACAGCTAAAAGTACACTAGACCCAGAACTGCTTAATTTATTTCACTTATTCTCATATGCTGCATGCTACATGCCAAACAGGTGACACAGCTGGTCATGTACGGTGACATTGTCTGTCATCATTTGCTCATATGGGAATACCTAAACAATTAAAAACGATGGACCTGCTTATACTAGTCATGCTTTTCAAAATTTCTTACAGCTTTGGGCTATAACCCATAAAACAGAAATTCCTTATAATCCTAGAGAACAAGGCATTATAGAGCAGGCACATCAAACATTACAACGCATGTTGAAAAAAACAAAAAGGGGGTATAGGAGGCCAACTACCATCTCAATCAAAACTACATTTAGTCTTATTTACTTTAAATTTTCTGACTCTTGGTACGGAAGGTAAGACTCCAGCAGAAAGACATTGGCAAGTGTTAGAGGAAAAGAGGAAAGTTCTTCCAAAAGTGTTATGGAAATCCCCAGAAGAAGGATAATGGAGAAGTCCAGTGGATTTATTGACGTGGGGAAGAGGGTATGCTTGTGTTTCTACAGGAGATGGACAAACCGTGTGGGTGCCCTCAAGGTGTGTGTGACCATGGAACAGGAGACTGGAGGAACCCACGGTGGCCAATCATGGGCCTGGTCCCTTCAGTACGAGCCATGAGCCAGCTGGGTCTGAGTGCAAACACAGAGAGAAGGCCTAACAGAATCATGACACAGTTCTAATGCTGTTTTCTGTAAAATCGGATGGACCGCCAATTGGATGAGAGCTGCCCAGCCTGACCTTACATTCTTTCAATTAATACATAAACAAAAAGGGGGATATGCAGGGAGCCGAAGGCCCGCAGGACATGACCAACTCAGCATTCCACTGGAGTATATATGATCAAATAGCAAACTGTTTATCATGAATGCAGGATGTGGGCAAGCTCACACTGCCCTGCCACCAAAAGGTTTGCTGAGGGACATCACTCCCTGGCACCCGGCTCCTTGAAGTTATCTACTTGAGAAATCTAGCACCTATTGTCCAAAGGATGCAGTCTGCAAGCCTGCTGTGAACCCCAACTGACAATTACCTGCTTTTCTCACTATCTCTTTTGCCTAATAAATACGGAGGGCTGTGTAAAGCTTGGGGCCCTTGTCCACTAGAGGCAAGGTGCCCCCTGACCCCTTCTTCCAAATATACTTTTTTGTGTTTTGTCTTTTATTCCTGTGTTCATCCCACTTTGTTCAGTCCAGTAGGTCCAAGGCAGGTCAGGCTGGTCTTGAACTCCTGACCTCAGGTGATCTGCCTGCCTCAGCCTCCCAAAGTGCTGGGATTAGAGGCATGAGCCACTGCGCCCGGCCAGCATTGCTTTTCTAATCAGATGAAGGACAGTGTATGCTGTCAACAGAGCAGGACTCAAACAGAAAGCTCCATCACTGCCTTCCAAAAGTGGTAGCCAAAAAAAAAAAAAAAAAAAAAAAAAACAAAAAAAAAGGCCGGGCGCGGTGGCTCAAGCCTGTAATCCCAGCACTTTGGGAGGCCGAGGCGGGCGGATCACGAGGTCAGGAGATCAAGACCATCCTGGCTAACACGGTGAAACCCCGTCTCTACTAAAAACTACAAAAAACTAGCCGGGCGAGGTGGCGGGCGCCTGTAGTCCCAGCTACTCGGGAGGCTGAGGCAGGAGAATGGCGTGAACCCGGGAGGCGGAGCTTGCAGTGAGCTGAGATCTGGCCACTGCACTCCAGCTTGGGCGACAGAGCGAGACTCCGTCTCAAAAAAAAAAAAAAAAAAAAAAAAAAGTGGTAGCCTTCTGGTTTCTGAGCACTCTTTGAGCCTGTGCTACGATGTCCTCTCTGGCGTGTTTGTGAAGCATCAAGATACTCCCACAGTCAAGGCCAATAATCAGGCTCAGCTGTGTCCTGTTCATCTCCCTCAACCTGTGCTTCCTATGTCCTCTACCTTCGCTGGCCATCCCAACACAACACCTGCATCCTGGGCAAAATCACATTTGGAGTCACGTTGACAGTGGGGTTTCTACTCTGTGGCCCACACTATCACTGTAGGTGTTGCCTTCAAGGGAGAAGGAGAAGGTTGGATTCAGTAGCACCTAACTCCGTATTGCCCTCTCTAATCCAAATGACTGTAGAATCTGACAGGCAATGACTCTACCCTTCACTCATGTGAATACATTATCTGGAGCTGAATATGTCATCTCCACATACAGTCATGGTTTGGTCACTGATTGCTACTCCATCCTGTGATACCTGGGCTTTTGACTCTGAGAAGTTTTAACAAGGATTTTCTCAACAAGTGCTTGCTGGACACCTTCAATGAAGTGACTGGATTGCTCCATGGAAGTGTACAGACAAAAAGCTGACTTTTTTTTTTTTTTTTTTTGAGACGGAGTCTTGCTCTGTCGCTCGGGCTGGAGTGCAGTGGCCGGATCTCAGCTCACTGCAAGCTCCGCCTCCCGGGTTCACGCCATTCTCCTGCCTCAGCCTCCCGAGTAGCTGGGACTACAGGCGCCCACCAGGTCGCCCAGCTAGTTTTTTGTATTTTTAGTAGAGACGGGGTTTCACCATGTTAGCCAGGATGGTCTTGATCTCCTGACCTCGTGATCTGCCCGTCTCGGCCTCCCAAAGTGCTGGGATTACAGGCTTGAGCCACCGCGCCCGGCCAAAAAGCTGACTTTTGCATGTTGCTTTTTAATCTATTGTGCCGGCATAAGAGGCCTATTGATAAATTAGAAGCAAAGGCATATATGCCAGGAACAGTGGCTCACACCTGTAATCCATTCCAGCACTTTAGGGGGCTGAGGCGGGCAGATCACCTGATGTCAGGAGTTTGAGATCAGCCTGGCTAACATGGTGAAACCCTGTCTGTACTAAAAATATGAAAAAAATTAGCCAGGTGTGGCAGTGGGCACCTGTAATCCCAGCTACTCGGGAGGCTGAGGCAGGAGAATCACTTGAACCCAGGAGGTGGAGGTTGCAGTCAGCTGAGATTGCATCACTTCACTCCAGCCTGGGTGATAAGAGTGAAACTCCGTCTAAAAAAACAAAAACAAAACAAAAAAAGCATATTATCTGAGGAAGAAAGGCTTGGCTGGAATATTGATGCTGACTTTGCTCCTTCCTAGGCTTGCATTCAGATAATTTGCATAAATATATTATTCTCATTAGACTCATACAGGAGCTTTTTAAAAGTACTGTACAGCTTGCTAAGAAGTAAATTTACATATTTTAACTGAGATACATAATGGAAAACAGTGTCCAGTACATCACAGGAACTACTTCAGTGTTCACAGAATAAGGAAGGCAAAACAGGTCCACAAGTCCAGGAGCCAGCCTCCCCTCACTGCAAGGCCAAGTCTTGCACTGTTGGAGACAAACACGTCAGACACCGGCAATGTGAGACCATGCTCCTTGGTGGCTATGATGAACCAAGACAAAAAAAGGGCATTCTGTGACCATGTCTTTAAAACTGGTGAAAGAGAGCATGTTCCAAATCGTAAACATGACAAAAATTCACCTCTTCTCACTAATATGACTGAGTGGTATTTCTAATGAATTACGTTTACCTCCACTCCATTCCTTTTCCTTCTGGATGAGAATAATTATGATGCCAAGTTTAGAATTAAGTTTACCTCATGACTGCATCAAATACAGAGAATCATCTTGCTTCCTTGAATAGAAATCAATCAACCTGGCCGGGCGCGGTGGCTCATGCCTGTAATCCCAGCACTTTGGGAGGCCGAGGCAGGCGGATCACGAGGTCAGGAGTTCGAGACCAGCTTGATCAACATGGTGAAACCCCGTCACTACTAAAAATACAAAAATTAGCTGGGCATGGTTGTGTGCACCTGAAATCCCAGCTACTCAGGAAGCTGAGGCAGGAGAATTGCTTGAACCTGGGAGGTGGAGGTTGCAGTGAGTTGAGATCGTGCCACTGCACTCCAGCCTAGGCGACAGAGCAAGACTCCTTATCAAAAAAAAAAAAAAAAAGAAAGAAAGAAATCAGTCAACCTAAAACAAGCACAAAACCTGTAAGAAATTCTTCTGAGCAGCCTCTTACTGATACATCACACAACCCTTTATGGTTTGTGGTCATAATTATTATTACAATTTATTACACCCTCTTTGACAACAGGTATGGTCTCTGTGGTCTTTAGCAAGAGAGCACACAAAACAGCATGACTTAACTTTTGGAATTATGAGTAGATGAGAAATTACTATGAAGATAAAAGTTGAAACTATATAAGCATGAAAAGTAAAATTTACATGAGGAGGAAAAAATTCCTTAAGTTGTATGCACATGGTTAACACTGACTTCACAGTGTCTTAACAAATAATTTGCCAAAATTATAAACTTGATGTAATCCAAGACTGAAGACAGCTAATAAACTGTTTCTAGGGAACATGTACAGAAGTCTTGTTTGAATAAAAAATACATATTAGTCACATATAATCAAACAACTGAAAATGAACTGAGGCATTACATTGAGCTATGAATAATAGGAAACACTTGAAATTTCCTGATAGAGGAAGGTGCTTATTCTCACATCAAAGTCCTGGGTGAGGCCAGTCACTGCACAGTACAGCAGAAGAACAAGCTCCCCTCTGGCTGGTTTTGACAGCAGCATGGTAGCTGTCAGGCTCAATCAAGAATACAGTCACTACTGGTAAGAACAAAGGTGCTTACCACACAAATTAGACCTTCTGCTAATTCAGTCTACAGACCAGGGGAGTCAGAGCATCAGAGAATATTCCCAACCAGGACAGTCTGAATTAGTTGCCTAGTTCACACATGATAATGTCTGAAGGAAAACCAAAGTGTGGATGGATATTCAACATGGGGCTTCCGGAGACCTGTGTGGAAACCTATCACCTCTGAGAAAATTAAAGTCAAGTCGTTTTGAGGATACTCTTGATTGGCAACCCAAAGTAGCAGGAAAATGGGATGGATGCAGGTGTCCATACAGCCTGTATTCACATTGCTGTCTCCTTGTATGGTGCTTCCAAACCATGACTAAAGCCGTCTTAACTTCCTTCCAAACCTCATGTAAGATAGGTTACTGGTGAATTGTATCATGGAATCACAAATGGAATGGATTCTGGGAAATCTAGTTCCTAACCTACCAACACTGACATGACACAACCCAGAGATCCAACTCCAACTCTAGGTTTTACTGTCCTATCGCAAGTCTCTCATAATTTAAAGCCAATTCTCTTACAGGGTCTTTCTCCACTGTGAATCCTTTCATGTAGTTGAAAGAAACAGAAAGGACTGAAGGCTTTCCCTAATTTCTTACTTTCATGGGGTTTCTCTATGTGACTCCTTTCATGCTCATGAAAGAACTGGGACAAATGAAGGGTTAGGGTTGGGGTTCTCATAGGGTTTCTCTCCAGTATGAATTCTTTCATGTACTCGAAAGTAAGTGGATCGACTGAAGGCTTTCCCACATTGTTTACATTCATAGGGTTTCTCTCCAGTGTGCGTCCTTTCATGGATTCGGAAGTAACTGGAACGACTGAAGGCTTTCCCACATTTTGTACATTTATAGGGTTTCTCTCCAGTGTGAATCCTTTCATGTTTTCGAAACGAACTGGAACAACTGAAGGCTTTCCCACATTGCTTACAGTCATAGGGTTTCTCTCCAGTGTGGGTCCTTTCATGGATTCGAAATGAACTGGGGAAATCAAAGGCTTTCCCACACACCTTACATTTATAAGGTCCGTTGCCAGTGTGCTTTATCATGTGTCTTCGAACACTCGCGAGACAAGTCAAAGCCTTCCCACATTCCTTACATTCAAAAAGTTTCTCTCCGGTGTGAGTCCTTTCGTGACTTCGAACAGAACTGGCACACCTAAAGGCTTTACCACACTGTTTACATTCGTAGGGTTTCTCTCCTGTGTGAGTTCGTTCATGGATTCGAATGTACTTGGAACAACTGAAAGCTTTCCCACATTGCTTGCATTCATAGGGTTTATCTCCAGTGTGAGTCCTTTCATGGATTCTAATGTAACTGGAACAACTGAAGGCTTTCCCACATTGCTTGCATTCATAAGGTTTTTCTCCAGTGTGACTTCTTTCATGTATACGAAATAAACTGGGATAATCAAAGGCTTTCCCACACACCTTACATTTGTAAGGTACACCTCCCCTATGCGTTAACATGTGTCTTCGAATGCTTACAAGAGAAATAAAGGTTTCTCCACATTCCTTACAATCATAGGGCTTTCCTCCAGGATGCGTCCTTTCACGTACTGGAAAAGAGCGATGATAACTCAAGGCTCGTCCACACTGGTTACGTGTATATGACTTCTTTCCATATTCCTGATATTCATTTGGTCCACGTCCAGTGTGATCTCTGATGTGCCTATTAAGGGATGAAGGACCCATGCCAACTTCTCCACACACACTGCGTTCACATGCTTTTACTCCAGGAGTTTTCTTGTTCAGAATACCATGTGGAATCAGGCTGAAGGTTTCTTCACCTTGACTACCTTCTTTACTTTCACAGAGTCTCTCTGGAATATGACTTGTGGGAAAAATGAGAAGCACATTATTAATGTTTTGTTTATAAATGATTTTATATTCATTAATAGGTACTAGACTTATATTCACTTTTTTAAAACACAGACAGAATCTCACTATGTTGACCAGGTGTGAACCCTGAACTCCAAGGCTCAAGGGATCTTCTCACCTCTGCCTCCCAAAGTGCTGGGATTACAGGTGTGAGCCACCGTGCCTGGCCTTGGACTCACATTTTTAACATTATCAGGGAAAGTGTACATTTTATGCCTGTCTCAATTGTTTGAACATGAATGTACTAAATGGTCTGCAATAGGTCACAACCATACCTATTATCAAAAAATGATATTCATGGCCAGGCGCAGTGGCTCATGCCTGTAATCTCAGCACTTTGGGAGGCCAAGAAAGGCAGATCACCTGAGGTCGGGAGTTCAAGACCAGCCTGACCAACATGGAGAAACCCTGTCTCTACTAAAAATACAAAAAAAAAAATTAGCTGGGCATGGTGGAGCATGCCTGTAATCCCAGCTACTCAGGAGGCTAAGGCAAGAGAACTCCTTGAATCCAGGAGGCAGAGGTGCAGTGAGCTGACATCATACCATTGTACTCCAGCCTGGGTAAAAAGAGCAAAACTCTGTCTCAAAAATAAAGAAAAGAAAATGATATTCGTGGCCAGGTGTGGTGGCTCACATCTGTAATCCCAACACTTTGGGAGGCTAAGGCAGGTGGATCACCTGAGGTCAGGAGTTCGAGACCAGCCTGGCCAACATGGTGAAACCCGATCTCTACTAAAAATACAAAAAATTAGCCAGGCGTGGTGGCGGGTGCCTGTAGTCCCAGCTACTCGGGAGACTCAGGCAGAACTGCTTGAACCCAGGAGGCGGAGGTTGCAGTGAGCCAAGATGGCACCCTCGCACTCCAGCCTGGGCAATGAGTTGTGAAATTCCCTCTCAAAAAAAAAAAAAAAAAAAAGATATTCATATTCATATGAGGTTTCTTAATACTGTCTACAAGTGAAATATTTTGCAAACACTGAACATCTGTGTTACACTTAACTATGTTTTTGGAAAAGATTTTCTTTTCTTTTTTGAGATGGAGTTTCCCTCTGTCACCCAGGCTGGAGTGCAGTGGCGTGATCTCGGCTCACTGCAAGCTCCACCTCTCAGGTTCACACCATTCTCCTGCCTCAGCCTCCCTAGTAGCTGGGACTACAGGCGCCCGCCACCATGCCCGGCTAACTTTTTTTTTGTATTTTTAATAGAGACGGGGTTTCACAGTGTTAGGCAGGATGGTCTCAATCTCCTGACCTTGTGATCCGCCCACCTCAGCCTCCCAAAGTGCTGGGATTACAGGCATGAGCCACCATGCCTGGCTTAGAGAAGATTTTCTAAAAACAAATCAGTTTGAAACTGGGCTTATATGTTGTTTGCTTGTTTTTAAAAATGCCTACCGGGCACGGTGGCTCACATCTGTAATCCCAGCACTTTGGGAGGCCGAGGCGGGCAGATCACAAGGTCAAGAGATCAAGACCATCCTGGCCAACATGGTGAAACTCCGTGTCTACTAAAA
The DNA here is from genome assembly GCF_007565055.1 of Rhinopithecus roxellana. Taxonomy (NCBI): domain Eukaryota; kingdom Metazoa; phylum Chordata; class Mammalia; order Primates; family Cercopithecidae; genus Rhinopithecus; species Rhinopithecus roxellana. The sequence continues at coordinate 4,882,371 of NC_044556.1, forward strand.
ATACAAAAAATTAGCTGGGTATGGTGGCACGTGCTTGTAGTCCTAGCTACTCAAGAGGCTGAGGCAAGAGAATCGCTTGAACCTCGGAGGCGAAGGTTGCAATGAGCTGAGATTGCACCACTGCACTCCAGCCTGGCAACACAGTGACACTTCATCTCAAAAAAAAAAAAAAAAATCCTAACAATATGAAATGCTCTCAAGGAACAGAGCTTTCTTTTGTGAGTGCAAATTACCTTATATTTCTCCTGGGAATTTTGAATGGGTCTTCAATGTTCTGGTCTTCCCATTGTTTTCCTGAAATGTAGACCCACAAAAGTCATTATGAATTAGTACAAAATTATGAAAAACATATTAGATTCTATATTCACAATTCCCTGCACCCATGCCTGGTTTATTCCCCAAAGAGTTAAGGAGCTAGAAACACTTGTTCTCTAGTTTACTAAGTGAAGGAATATTGTCACCCTTACCTATAGAAGCCAGGTTCCTGAAGGTTTCCCGCATCACATCTCTGTAGAGATTCTTCTGGGAAGGATCCAGCAAAGCCCACTCATCCTGGGTGAAGTTCACAGCCACATCCTCAAAGGCCACTGAGTCCTGAAACATCCCACATGTGTGGAGGAGGAAGGTTGAGACTGACAGCACTGGGGGCCTAGACTTTATTCCCAAGTTCTCAGGATGCTGTGCTCTCCAAACATTTATTTCAAGATTCCACAGTCATCAAACTTACCCTCTGTCTAGACTTACTTCCTTCCACAAAGCAATTCTGCTGCTAGAACTGAACTGGCAACAGCAGAACAGGAACATGCCTGTCTGGTGGGAGAAGTATGTACTGCCTGGGCCACCCCTAATGTCTCTCTGTAAGGTGGGTCTGTAGCACCTGTTGTAACAAACATGTAGTAACTAGTGTGCAGAAAAAAGTGAACATTAGCCACCCTGATGACTGTGTATCTTTAGAAACGCTTGTGCAGTTTGAGCTTTGACAGTATCTGGGTACTGGATTTTAGACAGGATCCCGCCAACCTAACTGATAAGAGTCATAACTTACTAGAACAGACTCCCATAGCAAAATCTCTGTGGGAAGCAGTACAGGGTAGGAAAACCTAACTGATGAATTACTGAAGGCTAAGTGTGGATAAATTTAAGAAGTAAAAATCTGGCTGCGCACGGTGGCTCACGCCTGTAATCCCAGCACTTAGGAAGGCTGAGGCAGGTGGATCACCTGAGGTCAGGAGTTCGAGACTAGCCTGGCCAACATAATGAAACCCTGTCTCTACTAAAAATACAAAAAAAAAAAAAAAATTAGTCAGGCGTGGTGGTGGGTGCCTGTAATCCCAGCTACTCGGGAGGCTGAGGCAGGAGAATTGCTTGAACCCGCAAGGCAGAGGTTGTAGTGAGCTGAGATCACGCCCGTGCACTCCAGCCCAGGCAACAGTGTGAGACTCCATCTCGAAAAAAAAAACAAAAAAAAAAGTAAGTAAAAATCTGGCCAGGTGTGGTGGCTCACGCCTGTAATCCCAACACCTTGGGAGATGGAGGCAGGAAGATCACTTGAGCTCAGGAGTTCAAGACTGGCCTGGACAACATAGCGAGATCTCTTGTCTACTAAATATTTTTTTACATTAGTCGTTTTAAAAAAAAGAGGTAAGGTCGGGAGTGGTGGCTCACGCCTGTAATCCCAGCACTTTGGGAGGCCAAAGACCAGAGGATGGATTGAGGCCAAGTGGTCAAAACCAGGCTGGGAAACCAAGTGAGACCCTACGTCAGGAAAGGAAAAAGGAAAGGAAAGGAGAATAGAGGAGAGGTGAGAGGGGAGAGGGGAGAGGAGGGGAGGGGGGAGAGGGGAGGGAGATGGGAGGGGAGGGGAGAGGGGAAGGGACATGGAGAGGGGAAGGGAGATGGGAGGGGGAGGGAAGGGGAGATGGGAGGGGTGGGGAGGAGGTGAGGGGAGGTACACATACATAAATGGTAAAATGACTTTTGGCAAGTGTGCCCAGATTCATTATAGGAAAAAAAATACTTTTCAAAGAATGGTGCTGGCATGGGTACAAAGATGAGAACAGCAGACACTGGGGCCTACCTGAAGTGGGAGGGTTGGAAGAGGGTGAAGGTAGAAAAGAGACCTATCAGGTACTATGCTCACTACCTGCGTGATGAAATACAACAACCCCCAGTAACACACAATTTACCCATGTAACCAACTTGCACAGGTACTCCCTCAACCTAAAATAAAAGTTGAAAAAAAAAAATGGTTCTGGAAAAACTGGATACCTACACGTGAAAAAATGCAGTTGGGGCCGGGCGCAATGGCTCACGCCTGTAATCTCAGCACTTTGAGAGGCCGAGGTGGACAGATCACCTGAGGTCAGGAGATCCAGACCATCTTGGTTAACACGGTGAAACCCTGTCTCTACTGAAAATACAAAAAAATTAGCTGGGCGTGGTGGTGGGCGCCTCGGGAGGCTGAGGCAGGAGAATGGCGTGAACCCGGGAGGCGGAGCTTGCAGTGAGCCGAGATTGCGCCACTGCATTCCAGAATGGGCGACAGAGCGAGACTCTGTCTCAAAAAAAAAAAAAAAAAAAAAAAATGCAGGCCGTTTTTTTGGACTAAGATTCTATACTAGGCCCCAAGAAATGAGACCAAACAAAAATGGAGTCACTCATGCTAAGTGACACAAGATCAAACTAAAATGTTTAAAGAAGCAGGTAGATCCTCAAACATACCCATTTTTTCCCCAAAACAGGAGACTCACAGCAACCAATAGGAAAGGGCCCAGTCAATCTCAGCTGGCATAATAAGGCCATCCCCTCTGCTTTACCCTTTCAATAAAAGTAACCCAATGTTAACCAATCTGCTTTGTTCCTGTTCTGTGTCCCTTGTTCCTTACACAAACAACCCTTCTGTCATGCCCAACGGGAGCTCTTATTCTATTTTATAGAATGGGATGGTATACTAATTCATGAATTGCAAATAAAAGCCAACTGGATCTTTTAACTGTGTTCTAATTTTCCTTTTTAAACAAAAACACAGGACAAAAGTTTCCATTGGGTTTGGCATTGATTTCTTGGATAAAACACCAGAACATGGTTCGCAAAATAAAAAAAACACAAATTTTGGCCAGGCGCGGTGGTTCACGCCTGTAATCCCAGCACTCTGGGAGGCTGAGGTGGGTGGATCATGAGGTTGGGAGATCGAGACCATCCTGGCTAACACAGTGAAACCTCGTCTCTACTAAAAACACAAAAAATTAGTTGGGCGTGGTGGCGGGCGCCTGTAGTCCCAGCTACTCTGGAGGCTGAGGCAGGAGAATGGCGTGAATCCGGGAGTCGGAGCTTGTAGTTAGCTGACATTGCACCACGGCACTCCAGCCTGGGCAACAGAGCAAGACTCCGTCTCAATAAAAAAAAAAAGACAAATTTTATTTCACCAAAATTAAAAACTTGTGTGGGCCAGGCAGCTGGGGGAAGAGGATTCCTTGAGTCCAGGAGGTTGACACTGCAGTGAGCTGGGATCACATCATCACTGCACTCCAGCCTAGGCGACAGAGAAAGACCCTGTCTCTAAATAAATAAATAAATAAATAATAAATAATTCTGTGTGTCAGAAGACACTATCAACACTGGGAAAAGGCAACCAGGGAATTGTAAAAAGTATCAGCAAATCATATATCTGGCAAGGTGTTAGTATCAAGAACATATAAAGAACTCCTATGACTCACAACAAAAATTAACCACTCCAAAGAACAAGTGTTGGCAAGAAGGTCAAGAATTTGGGGTCAGGCACAGTAGCTCACATCTGTAATCCCAGCACTTTGGGAGGCCAAGGCAGACAGACCACTTGAGGTCAGGAGTTGAAGACCAGCCCGGCCAACATGGTAAAACCATGTTTTTTCTACTAAAAATACAAAAGCTAGTGAAGTGTGGTGGCACACACTTGAAGTCCCAGCTACTCCGGAGGCTGAGGCAGGAGAATCACTTGAACCTGGGAGGTGGAGGTTACAGTGAGCTGAGATCACGCCACTGTACTCCAGCCTGGGCAACAGAGCAAGACTCAGTCTCAAAAAAGAAAGAAAACATTTCAACAAAGAGTTCAGTGATCTAATTGGCTATTATTAGGGAGTCATGAATCAAGAAGCATCCCATCTGTGAAACAGAAAGGCACTCCATAAGTTTGTTGATCTAAAAGGAAGAAACTTAGGTAAAATCAATATAAATGGACAGTCTACTGGGGCCAGAGCTGAGGACTGCAACCCAGGAGTACAGATTCAAGTTGCCCTGAACATATACTCTAATTAGCAGCAGTTACACGAGGTGTTGTTGTTGTTGTTGTTTTAGACAGAGTCTCGCTTTGTACCCATGGTGCTGGCATGGGTACAAAGATGAGAACAACAGACACTGGGGCCTGCTTGAAGTGGGAGGGTTGGAAGAGGGTGAGGGTGGAAAAGAAACCTATCAGGTACTATGCTCACTTGGTCATCCAGGCTAATATTCACTCGGTCACCCAGGCTGGAGTGCAGTGGTGTAATCACGACTTACTGCAACCTCGACCTCCCTAGGCTCAGATGATCCTTGCACCTCAGCCTCCATAGTAGCTGGGACTACAGGTGCACACTACCACATCTGACTACTGTTTTATTTTTATTTTTTGCGAAAGAGTCTCGCTCTGTTGCCAGGCTGGAGTGCCATGGCGCAATGTTGGCTCACTGCAACCTCTACCTCCTGGGTTCAAGCGATTCTCCTGCCTCAGCCTCCCGAGTAGCAGGGATGACAGGCACACACCACCATGTCCAGCTAATTTTTGTACTTTTAGTAGAGATGGGTTTCACCATGTTGGCCAGGATGTTCTCTTATCTCCTGACCTCATGATGTGCCTGTCTTGGCCTCCCAAAGTGCTGGGATTACAGGCATGAGCCACCGCACCCGGTCTGTTTTATTGCTTTGTAGAGACAGGGTCACTATGTTGCCTGAGCTGGTCTCAAACTCCTGGGCTCAAGCAATCCTCCCGCCTCAGCCTCCCATAGTGCTGGAATTATAGATGTGAGCCACTATGCCCGGCCACACGGCCACGCCACGCGTGGATTTTTAAAGGCAAAAAGGGGACAAAGGGAGTGGGCTGATACAAAGTTGTCAGGAATTCCCACTGGTTTACAGAAATAATATTCATTAATGACTGGCTATATACACCGTTATGCTATAAGGTCTAGGATATGATGTCTGTGTGGCATTAGGTTAATTTATAGCTAGTTGTAGCAATAGCAAGCAGTTCCAAGGGATGAATACCTAGCTCTGAGGCGGTAGAACGTGATTGCTATCTCATTTGAATGCTTCTGGGCCTAATTTGAAAGAGTTCACGTTATTCAAATGAAAATTCTTTGCTTTCTTCAAATTGAGTAGAGGAGGTGGGCTTTACAGGCAGAAAAGGGATGAAGAAAGCAGAAATAAAAATAAAAAGGGGGCCGGGCGCGGTGGCTCAAGCCTGTAATCCCAGCACTTTGGGAGGCCGAGACGGGCGGATCACGAGGTCAGGAGATGGAGACCATCCTGGCTAACACGGTGAAACCCCGTCTCTACTAAAAAAATACAAAAAAAGGCCGGGCGCGGTGGCTCAAGCCTGTAATCCCAGCACTTTGGGAGGCCGAGACGGGCGGATCACGAGGTCAGGAGATGGAGACCATCCTGGCTAACACGGTGAAACCCCGTCTCTACTAAAAAAAATACAAAAAATCTAGCCGGGCGAAGTGGCGGGTGCCTGTAGTCCCAGCTACTCGGGAGGCTGAGGCAGGAGAATGGCGTAAACCCGGGAGGCGGAGCTTGCAGTGAGCTGAGATCTGACCACTGCACTCCAGCCCGGGCGACAGAGCGAGACTCCGTCTCAAAAAAAAAAAAAAAAAAAAACTAGCCAGGCGACGTGGCGGGCGCCTGTAGTCCCAGCTACTCGGGAGGCTGAGGCAGGAGAATGGCGTAAACCCAGGAGGCGGAGCTTGCAGTGAGCTGAGATCCGGCTACTGCACTCCAGCCTGGGCGGCAGAGCGAGACTCCATCTCAAAAAAAAAAAAAAAAGGCCGGGCGCGGTGGCTCAAGCCTGTAATCCCAGCACTTTGGGAGGCCGAGGCGGGCGGATCACAAGGTCAGGAGGTCGAGACCATCCTGGCTAACACAGTGAAACCCCGTCTCCACTTAAAAAATACAAAAAATTAGCCGGGCGAGATGGCGGCGCCTGTAGTCCCAGCTACTCGGGAGGCTGAGGCAGGAGAATGGCGTGGACCCGGGAGGCGGAGCTTGCAGTGAGCTGAGATCCGGCCACTGCACTCCAGCCTGGGCGACAGAGCGAGACTCCGTCTCAAAAAAAAAAAAAAAAAAAAAAAAAGGGCTGGAAGCAGAGGCTCATGCCTGTAACCCCAGCACTTTGGGAGGCCGAGGCGGGCAGATCACAAGGTCAGGAGATTAAGACCATCCTGGCTAACACGGTGAAACCCCATCTCTACTAAAAATACAAAAAATTAGCCAGGCATGGTAGCACGTGCCTGTAGTCCCAGCTACTGGGGTTGGCTGAGGCAGGAGAATCGCTTGAACCCAGAAGGCAGCGTTTCAGTGAGCCGAGATCACGCCACTGCATTCCAGCCTGGGCGACACAGCGGACTCCATCTCAAAACAAAAACAACAACAACAACAAAGAGTTGTATCATTTCAAAATTATTTTCCTTATAGGACTAAAGCAGAGGTGACTTCCTTATCATGTTGACTCAGGTTAGCTGGGACCCTTCTGATTGGCTGCTATGAATCCCTGGTGTTTTGGAAAACTGGCCTATTTTAAAGTTTCGTATGATTACATGGCACCCTCCATGAGACGCCATTCTCGTCTAGGCTGTTTGGGCCTAGTGCAGACGCTTAGTCCAGAACAATGGCCTCCCATAAATTGTATTTAACAATACATACAATGAGTTTTTTTTTTTTGAGACAGGGTCTTGCTCTGTTGCCCATGCTGGAGTGCAGTGGTGTGATCTCAGCTCACTGCAGCCTGGACCTCCCAGGGCTTACACAATCCTCCCACCTCAGCCTCCCAAGTAGCTGGGACTAGGGGCATGCACCACCACAACTCGCTATATTTTTTATCTTTTGTAGAGATGGAGTCTCACTATGTGGCTCAGGCTGGTCTCAAACCCCTGAGCTCAAGGGTTCAAGTGATCCTCCCGGCTCAGCCTCCCAAAGTGCTGAGATTACAGGCATGAGATACCATGCCCGACTTGAGATATTGTTTAGTATTTTTATCTAGGACAGGCAGTGGCTGATGCCTGTAACCCCAACACTGAGAGGCCAAGGCAGGAGAACTGTGTGAGCCCAAAAGTTCAAGACCAGCCTAGGCAATACAGTGAGAGTCTGTGTCTACAAAAAAAATTAAAAATTTTTATTTGGTGGTGGGGGTGTATGCCTGCAGTCCGAGCTACTCAGGAGGCTAAGGTGGGAGGATCCCTTAATCCCTGAAGGTTGAAGCTGCAGTGAGCTATGATCGTGCCACTGCACTCCAGCCTGGGTGACACAGTGAGACTCTATCTCAAAAAAAAAAAAAAAAAAAAAAAAAAGACATCTGTCACATGCTATAAAATGGATAAAATGGATGTTTCAGCACATTATGCTAAGTGAAATAAGCCAGTCAAAAATTATGTATTATATGGTTCTTCAATAACTCCTGTGAGGTTGTCAAACACATAAAAGCAGGACGTGGATGGTAGTTGCCACCAGTGCAAGGAGGGGGGAAAGGAAGTGGCTGTTCAATGGCTATAAATTTTAACTTTTGCAAGATGAAAATTTTCTGCAGAATAGTTACATAAGTATAATTAACACTACTGAACTGTACACCTAATTATGGATTAATTTTCTGTTATGCATTTTTTTACAATTAAAAATTATTTTCAAAAACCCAAACAAATAGATTTTTAAATAGGCAAAGAATTTGAATAGCCATCTCTCTATGAAATACACAAGTTGCCAACTGGCACACGAAAGCCAAGCAGGGTTAAGAACTGGTAGCAAGGCCGGGCGCGGTGGCTCAAGCCTGTAATCCCAGCACTTTGGGAGGCCGAGACGGGTGGATCACGAGGTCAGGAGATCGAGACCATCCTGGCTAACACGGTGAAACCCCGTCTCTACTAAAAATACAAAAAACTAGCCGGGCGAGATGGCGGGCGCCTGTAGTCCCAGCTACTTGGGAGACTGAGACGGGAGAATGGTGTGAACCCGGCAGGCGGAGCTTGCAGTGAGCTGAGATCCGGCCACTGCACTCCAGCCTCGGCCACAGAGCGAGACTCCGTCTCAAAAAAAAAAAAAAAAAAAAAAAAAACTGGTAGCAACTGGCCAGGCACAGTGGCTCACACCTGTAATCCCAGCACTTTGGGACTTTGGGAGGCCGAGACAGGCGGATCACAAGGTCAGGAGTTCGGGGCCAGCCTGGCTAACACAGTGAAATCCCGTCTCTACTAAAAAAATACACAAAATTGGCCGGGCACAGTGGCTCAAGCCTGTAATCCCAGCACTTTGGGAGGCCGAGACGGGCGGATCACGAGGTCAGGAGATGGAGACCATCCTGGCTAACACGGTGAAACCCCGTCTCTACTAAAAAAAATACAAAAAACTAGCCGGGCGAGGTGGCGGGCGCCTGTAGTCCCAGCTACTCTGGAGACTGAGGCAGAAGAATGGCGTAAACCCGGGAGGCGGAGCTTGCAGTGAGCTGAGATCCGGCCACTGCAGTCCAGCCTGGGCAACAGAGCGAGACTCCGTCTCAAAAAAAAAAAAAAAAAAAATACACAAAATTAGCTGGGCGTGGTGGTGGGCACCTGTAGTCCCAGCTACTCGGGAGGCTGAGGCATGAGAATGGTGTGAACCCGGGAGGTGGAACTTGCAGTGAGCCGCGATTGCGCCACTGCACTCCAGCTTGGGCGACAGAGCAACACTCCGTCTCAAAAAAAAAAAAAAAAATTGGCAGTAATTGCTTGAAATGTCATAAACTAAACAAAAACCCTGAAGCTACCTGGGCCAACAGATTATGGCTGAGACATATGATAGACCATCTAAAGCCTGGGAAGAAAAGTCGAGGAGAAAAATTTCTTTCAGAAATCAGGATACTCAAAAAACCCAGGTATGCTGGGGAATTGAGAATGCTCCCTTCATGCCCAGGAAAGAACGCATTTCCAGAAAAGACCTTTTCTGGGTTCAAAAGAATTCAAAAGAATTGAATTCAAAAATAATACAAAAGAATTCAAAAGAATTGCTTGAACCCGGGAGGCGGAGGCTGAGATTGTGCCACTGCACTCCAGCCTGGGCAACAGAACGAGATTCCGTCTCCAAAAAAAAAAAAAAAAAGAAAGAAAAAAATTCAAATCCCACTTTTCAACAAAAACAAAATCACAAAGAAGACAGAAAAACATGGTTCATCAATGGGAAAAAATTGAGATAAACCATCTCTGAGAATCCCGTTATTGAATTCACTAGACAAAGACTTTAAGCAACTGCCTTAACTATGCTCAAAGTAGTAAAGACAACCATGGAGAAAGAAATAAAGAAAACTAGGAAAAGGATGCATACAATAATATCAACAAAAAATTACAGGTACAGTGGCTCATGCCTGCAGTTCCAGCAGTTTGGGAGACCAAGGTGGGTGGATCACAAGGTCAGGAGTTCAAGGCCAGTCTGGCTAACATGGTGAAACCCCGTCTCTACTAAAAATACAAAAAAATTAGCCAGGCATGGTGGTAGGCGCCTGTAATCCCAGCTACTTGGGAGGCTGAGGCAGGAGGACTGCTTGAACCCAGGAGGCGGAGGTTGCAGTGAGCTGAGATCATACCATTGCACTCCAGCTCTGGGTGACAGGACAAGACTCAGTCTTGGGGGGAGAAAAAAAATATATATATATACATATATATATACACACACACACACATATATATACACACACACATAAATTATTTTTTAAAAGACTACACTGAAAGTATGGATCTGGAAGATGCAAAGCACAACTAAAATGAAAATTTCCCTATAGGTGTTCAACGGCAAATTCAAGCAAGCAAAATAAGAATCAGCTAACTTGAAGATAAAATTAACCACCTTGAAGAAAGAAAAAATAAATTTGAGAGAATGGGAAAAATTGTTGGAGTTTGGTTGCACAAGGTGAGAACAGTTAACACTACTAAGCTGTACACAAAAATGCTTAAGATGGTAGATTTTTAATTATTTTTATAACCACAATTAATAATAACAAATCGTTGGATATGGTGGCTCATGTCTATAATCCCAGCATTTTGGGAGGCTGAGGTGGGCAGACAGCTTGAGCTCAAGAGTTCAAGACCAGCCTGGACAACATGGCAAAACCCTGTCTCTACAAAAAATACAAATATGAGCTGAGCATGGTGGCATGCCCTCTAGACTCAGCTACTCAGAAGGCTGAGGCAGGAGGATGGCTTGAACTCAGGAGGCGGAGACTGCAGTGTGCCGAGATGGCACCACTGCACTCCAGCCTGGGCAGCGAAGCAAGACCCTGTCTCAAAAAAAAAAAAAAAAAAAAAAAAAAAAAAAGCTGTTGTAACAAACCAGCAAAAAACACATTGATTAGAAAATGGGCAAAATTGGCTGGGCATGCTGGAACACACCTGTAATCCCAGCTACTCAGGAGCCTGAGGCAGAAGGATCTCAAGCCCAGGAGTTCAAATCCAGCCTGAGCATCACAGCTCTTATAAAAAAAAAAAAGTGAAAATATAAATAAATAATGAATGGGCAAAGAACTTGAATGGACATTTATCCAGGATATACACAAATGGCCAATAAGCACATACAAAGATGCTTAACACCACAGATCATTAGGGACACACATTTTACACAATGTAATTTCAAATAGTTACTCACCACTTGAATAGCTTTTGTCTCATGTAAAATATACACTGACAGAAAATCTTTAAAATGGCTATTTATTATTCTATGGAAAATTATAAACAACTAAAATATTACAACTGCTTCAAATCTAGCATAGGGGAGACATAACTGAAGATCATGTCAATTGGAGAGGGGAAGTTGACATTTGGGATTGTGGCAAGGGAAACCAGAAACTTAGGAACTTATTTTGAGCCTGATATGGTTTGGCTGTGTCCCCACCCAAATCTCATCTTAAATTGTAGTTCCCATAATCCCCACATGTTATGGAAGGGACCCAGTAAGAGGTAATTTAATCATGGGGGCAGTTACCTCCATGCTGTTCTCATGATAGTGAGTTCTCACAAGATCTGATGGTTTCATAAGTGGCTTTTCCCCCTCTTCGCTCTGCACTTCTCCTTGCTACCACCATGTGAAGGACACGTTTGCTTTCCCTTCCATCATGATTAAGTTTTCTGAGGCCTTCCCAGCCATGCTAAACTGTACGTCAATTAAACCTTTTTCCTTTATAAATTATCCAGTCTTAGGTATGTATTTATTTGCAGTGTGAAAATGGACTAATACAGTAAATTGCTACTGGGTAGTGGGGTACGCTCCCATAAAGATACCTGAAAATGTGGAAGCAACTTTGGAACTGGGGAACAGGCAGGGAGGGGTTGGAACAGTTTAGAGGGCTCAGAAGAAGACAGGAAAATGTGGGAAAGTTTGGAATGTCCTAGAGACTTGGAGGGCTCAAGAGACAGGAAGATGTGGGAAAGTCTCAACTTCCTAAAGACTTCTTGAATAGCTCTGACCAAAATGCTGACAGTGATATGGACAATAAAGTCCAGGCTGAGGTGGTCTCAGATGGAGATGAGAAACTTGTCGGCAACTGGAAGCAAAGGTGACTCTTGTTATGTTTTAGCAGAGGCTGGCGGCATTTTGCCCCTGCCCTAGAGATCTGTGGAACTCTGAACTTGTGAGAGATGACTTACAGTACCTGGAGGAAGAAACTGCTAAGCGGCAAAGCATTCAAGAGGTGACAGAACATTAAAGTTTGGAAAAATTGCAGCCTGACAATGGAACAGAAAAGAAAAACCCAGCCGGGCGTGGTGGCTCATGCCTGTAATCCAGCACTTTGGGAGGCCTAGGCAGGCGGATCACCTGAGATCCGGAGTTTGGGAGCAGCCTGACCAACATGGAGAAACCTCTTCTCTACTAAATATACAGAATTAGCTGGCTGTGGTGGCACATGCCTGTAATCCCAGTTACTCGGGAGGCTGAGGCAGGAGAATCGCTTGATCCCAGGAGGTGGAGGCTGTAGCGAGCCAAGATCGCGCCATTGCACTCCAGCCTGGGCAACAAGAGCAAAACTCTGTTTCAAAAAAAAAAAACAAAGAAAAGAAAAACCCATTTTCTGGGGAGAAATTCAAGCCAGCTACAGAAATTTGCATAAGTAATGAAGAGCCAAATGTTAATTGCCAAGACAATGGAGAAAATGTCTCCAGGACACATCAGAGACCTTCATGGCAGCCCCTCCCTTCACAGGCCCAGAATCCTAAGAGGAAAAAATGGTTGGTTTCCTGGGCCTGGTTCAGGGTCCCTTGCTATATGCACCATAGGCACTTGGTGCCCTGTGCCCAGCCACTCCAGTCATTGCTAAAAGGAGGCAAAGTACAATTCAGGTCATGGCTTCAGAGGGTGCAAGCCCCAAGCCTCTGCAGCTTCCATGTGGTGTTGGTCCTGTGGGTGCACAGAAGGCAAGAATTGAGGTTTGGGAACCTCTGCCTAGATCTCAGAGGATGTGTAGAAATGCCTGGATGTCCAGGCAGAGCTGTGTTGCAGGGGCAGAGCCCTCATGGAGAACCTCTGCTAGGGCAGTGCAGAAGAGAAATATGGGAGTCGGAGCCCGGGACACAGAGTCCCCACTGTGGCACTGCCTAGTAGAGCTGTGAGGAGAGGGCCACCATCCGTCCTCCAGACCCCAGAATGGTCGATCCATTGAGAGCTTGCACCGTGCACCTGGAAAAGTCACAGACACTCAATGCCAGCCGTGAAAGCAGCAAGGAGTGGGGGGTTGTACTTTGCAAAGCCACAGGGGCAGAGGTGCCCAAGGTTGAAGGAGCCCACCTCTTGCATCAGCGTGACCTGGATGTGAGACATGGAGTCAAAGGATATTATTTCAAAGCTTTAAGATTTAATTACTGCCCTACTGGATTTTAGACTTGCATAGGGCCTCTACCCCTTTATTTTGGCCAATTTCTCCCATTTGGAATGGGTGTATTTACCCAATGCCTGTACCCTGACTGTATCTAGGAAGTAACTAACTTGTTTTTGATTTTACAGGCTCATAGGCAGAAGGGACTTGCCTTGTCTCAGATGAGTTTGGACTTGTACTTTTGAGCTAATGGTTGCAATGATTTAAGACTTTGGGGGACCGTTGGGAGGGCATGATTGTTTTGTAATGTGAGGACGAGATTTGGGAGGGGCTGGGGGTGGAATGATATGATTTGGCTGTGTCCCCACCCAAATGTCCTCTTATAGTTCCCCTAATCCCTGCGTGTCATGGGAGGGAGCAAGTGGGAGATAATTTAATCATTGGGGTGGTTACCTCCATGTTGTTCTCATAACAGTGAGTTCTCATGAGATCTGGTTTTATAATAGGCTTCCCCAACCTTTACTCTGCACTTCTCCTTGCTGCTGCCATGTGAAGGACATATTTGCTTCCCCTTCCACCATAATTTTAAGTTTCCTGAGGCCTCCCCAGCCATACTGACCTGTCAATGAAACCTCTTTCCTTTATAAATTAGCCACTCTTGGGTATGTCTTTATTAGCAGCATGAAAACAGACTAATACAGAGCCCTGGGAAAAACTAGGCTGAAGAGGCCAGATGCAGTGGCTCACGAGGTCAGGAGTTCAAGACCACCCTGGCCAAGATGGTGAAACCTTGTCTCTACTAAAAATACAAAAAAATCAGCCAGGTGTGGTGGTGGGTGCCTGTAATCCCAGCTATTTGGGAGGCTGAGGCAGAGAACTGCTTGAACCTGGGAGGTGGAGGTTGCAGAGAGCCGTGATCGCACCACTGCACTCCAGCCTGGGCGACAGAGCAAGATTCCATCTCAAAAAAAACAAGAAAAGAAAAACTAGGCTGAAGAGGTCTCAAGTACTCCTTCCTTCACCAAACTTGAGTCAAGCTCCTCAGAGCCCTCTTTTTGACTAGGCCTTGGCACTGGCCTGCAGAAGTCGGTTTCAGCAAGAATCCATCTAAAGTAGTTTATAGAGACTCCTCCTACCTTAATATCCAATCAAGTTCTTTTTCCACCACCTATGAGACCCAACCAGGTTCCATTCTCTCCCTCACCTTGTCCATTGGCTATAAATCCAGTAATATTCTTGCTGCATTCAAGGTTGAGTTCAATCTCCCTCCCCTATTACAGCTGTCATGACTCGCTGCAATTGTGCTGAATAAACTCTTCCTTGACATTCCTAACAAGTTTCCAGTGCAATCTCTCTTTAACAGGGAACAAGGCTGTAAACTTGAGACCCTGCTTCATATATCTGGAATGCATAGGGGATGACAGGCTCCCTCCCACTGGGGATGAAGGAGCTGGGAACCACACATGCCATTCTGCCGGGCCCACCCAAGTCTGACTCCATGGAGGGGGAGGTTGTCCTGAGAGTACCTCCCACCCACAAACCCAAAACACCAGGCTCAGATTTCTCTCTGGATGGCCACTCCCTGTTGTCACCCCATGATCGGGGTGAGATCCAGGATTGCAGGTACACAACTGTCCAGAGAGGTCCAGGAGGTAGACTGCCTCCTACAGTGATGGGACAGGATACCTGGGAGTCGTGGCTGCCAATTCAGCCCCCAACCTGATGGAGTGTGATGGAGGGACTGAGACTCAGGCTGCTTCTGAATACGATTCCCCACCAGATACAGGATTTGCAAGTTGTTCTTCCACTTCGTGAATTATCTGTTCAAGTTCTTGGTGTCCTTCGAAGAACAAAAATTACCAATTTTGATGAAGTCTGAACTTTAGTTAGTAACATATTGGCTCACCAATTCTGATCATCATCATATATGATATATTGATTCATCAATTGTATGATATATATGATAAATGATACCATATTTATGTACTTTGGGAGGCCAAGGTGGGAGAATCACTAAGCCCGGGAATTAGAGATCAGCCTGGACAACATAGTAAGACCCCATCTACAAAAAAAAAAAAAAAATTAGCCAGGTGTGGTGGTGCACACCTGTGGTCCCAGCTACTTGGGAGGCTGAGGTGGCAGGATCACTTGAGCCCTGGAGGTCTAGCCCACAGTGAGCAGTGATTGCACCACTGCACTCAAGCCTGGGTGACAGAGCAAGACTTTGTCTCTTAAAAAAAAAAGAAAAGAAAAAAAAAAAAGTAGGGGAAAACAATGACCTGTGGAGGAGAATATGGAAACGCTACATATTATCTGTTCAATTTTTCTGTCAAACTGCAACTGGTCTAAATAATAAAGTTTATTAAGTAAAATAGTGAATAAAATACCATTTCATGGAAGATTCATGTCTATGTGAAATAGATAGATGGCATACAATATAACATACAGGATGATATTACTTGCACAAAAAACAGACAAAAATAAGGCCAGGCATAGTGGCTCACACCTATAATCCCAACACTGTGGGAGGCAGAGCCGGGTGAATTGCTTGAGCCCAGGAGTTTAAGACCAGCTTGGACAGCATGGCAAAACCCCATCTCTACAAAAAAAAAAAAAAAAAAATACAAAAATTAGCTGGTGTGATACTGTGCACCTGTAGTCCTAGCTGGTTGGGAGGCTGAGGTGGGAGAATCGCTTCAGCCCGGAGGCGGAGGTTGCAGTGAGCCAAGAGCACCACTGCACTCCAGCCTGGGCTACAGAGTGAGACTCAAAAAAAAAAAAAGGCTAAGACTAGCCAAGATGTTGTACAAAATACAGATACAGTTAGGGTTGTTAACAGACTGAATGTTTGTATTCTACCACCATCCCCTGCCCAAAATTAAATTTCATTGGCTGAAATCCTAACCCCCAAACTAAATGCAGAAACCAGTATGCATGCAACAAACAGGCAAAGAAACCACAAAAAACCCTTTTTGTCATAATATTAATGGTAATAACTTACTAAAAACTCAAGAGAGGAAAAGCCAAGCAAAATTCAGCCTAATGATAAATAGATGGTAAAACTATTAAGAACCGCCTTTTAAAAATGAGGACCTGGTCACCTGGGAGTACAGAAGGGACATGAGATCAGGACATACCAGAAATGCCCAACACCCATTTATGAATCTGGGTGGTGAGTCCATCGGTGTTTCACACACACTACTGTCCTCTCCCCAGTGTGGAAATGCTCCCTCCTCCAGGGTCTCGGTTCTCACAGCCAACACTTACCCAGTCAGGTGAAGGTTCTGATCTGTAGTGTCTTTTTTCATATGCCATTTTTGACACCAAATGTGTGGTGTTTGCTGAACACCAACTAAATCTCCAATTCTCCAACACCAACAAAGCATTCAACAAATCAATTCTGACACTACCCAGAGTTAACAGGGACCCCATAGGTTCAGGGCCCAGACGATAACACTGCCCCACTGCAGATGCCAGTCACAAGCCCCAGGGATCACCCATACTTCTCAGCAACTGCATAGAAATCAGAAATGGCCAAACGGAAGGGAAGGATGTAAGGGAAAATGGTGGCGGAAAATTGGGTAGGTAGGTAATCCTGGAAATAGCTATGGTTAAAGAAATTCCCCCATCTTTTGTATTCTGCAGGAGTAGCTTACACAAAGAAACACTCTTCTCATTATGACTTAGATGACACTTCTTTTTTACCCATGGCAAAGCCACACACAGACTAGAAATTCCCTTTCTTTTCCTCATAATTGATTAGCTGAATAGCTTTGTCTTCAGTGATCAGTCAGAACAAAGTACCTGTTAACCAAACTTTGGTTAAGTTTCTCTCCTTCCTCCCGCCCCTGAACTTTGACCTGCTCTCAGCCTGAGCCTATATACAATCCCTCTGATGACCCTCCTAAGAACAGACTGCCTTCAAGATCTAGGTGGGACTGTGCACCCTGCATCCTGCCTTCCACCTCCCACCTTCTTTCTCATCATTTGTTCCTTCCTATGAAAGAAAATTCTTTTCTGTCTAAACTTGGAGATGCTTGCAGATTTATTTATTTTTATTTATTTATTTATTTTGAGACAGCGTCTCGCTCTGTCCATCGCCCAGGCTAGAGTGCAGTGGCGTAATCTTGGTTCACTGCAACCTCCGCCTCCCGGGTTCAAGCCATTCTCCTGCCTCAGCCTCCTGAGTAGCTGAGATTACAGGCATGCGCCAACACACCTGGCTAATTTTTGTATTTTTTAATAGAGACAGGGTTTCATCATGTTGGTCAGGCTGGTCTCATACTCCTGACCTTGTGATCCGCCAGCCTTGGCCTCCCAAAGTGCTGGGATTACAGGCGTGAGCCACTGAGCCCAGGCTGAGATGCTTGCAGATTTTTTTTTTTTTTTGAGACGGAGTCTCGCTCTGTCGCCCAGGCTGGAGTGCAGTGGCGCGATCTTGGCTGACTGCAAGCTCCGCCTCCTGGGTTCACGCCATTCTTCTGCCTCAGCCTCAGTCCCAGAGTAGCTGGCACTACTGGCACCGGCCGCTACACCCGACTAATTTTTTTGTATTTTTAGTAGAGACGGGGTTTCATTGTGTTAGCCAGGATGGTCTCGGTCTCCTGACTTCGTGATCCGCCCGCCTCGTCCTCTCAAAGTGTTGGGATTACAGGGGTGAGCCACTGTGCCTGGCCACTTGCAGATTTTATACTTGGTGCCTTCTTCCCTTTCAATTCTCCTTTGGAAGAAAGTCTTCTAAAGTCCTGGTTGGTGTGGCGGTACGCCCCCCAGTCCCGCCCGCCGTAATCCTGGCACTTTGGGAGGCTAAGGTGGTAAGACTGCTTGAGGCCAGGAGTTAGAGACCAGCCTGGGCAACACAACATCCTCTATTTTTTTTTTTTTTTTTTGAGGCGGAGTCTCGCTCTGTTGCCCGGACTGGAGTGCAGCGGCCAGATCTCAGCTCACTGCAAGCTCCGCCTCCCGGGTTTACGCCATTCTCCTGCCTCAGCCTCCTGAGTAGCTGGGACTACAGGCGCCCGCCACCTCGCCCGGCTAGTTTTTGTATTTTTAGTAGAGACGGGGTTTCACCGTGTTAGCCAGGATGGTCTCGATCTCCTGACCTCGTGATCCGCCCGTCTCGGCCTCCCAAAGTGCTGGGATTACAGGCTTGAGCCACCGCGCCCGGCCTCATCCTGTCTCTATTAAAAAAACTTTTTAAAAAAAATAAGCCAGGCATCACAGCATGTGCCTGTAGTCCCAGCTACTTGGGAGGCTGAGGTGAGAGAATTCCTTGAGTCCAGGAGATCGAGGCTACAGTGAGCTATGATTGCACCACTGCACTCCAGCCTGAGATAGACTGAGACCCTGTCACAAAAAAAAAAAAAAAGAAAGAAAGAAAAAAAACAACACTCCTTACCTAAATCCAGATTTGTTTCATTAGAAATGTCTAGAAACAGACCCAAGATAATAGCAAGTACATTCTCAGAAGGGCATCACCTCAACCCCCTCTGCCTATGAATCCCCAGCTTTCCGGGGCTCTGAGCTTCTCTCAGTATAAAGGGCTCCACCCAAGGTCAGTTGTGAGCAGCTGGGACACTGCAGGGGAGGCTCCCCAGCAAGAACAACTGGGCCTATAATGTCCTCTCTTTGAAAGCTCGAGATTGGCCTTAGTTTGAAGTCACTGGTCTGCTGTCTCTGTTTCCCAGTCAAGGTTATGCACTTAATTTTCAATGAGAAAATCAATACCTAGGGTTTGAAGAATCCAGCAAAATCATTCAAATTCACTGCTTATAGCAGGGAAGGAAATTGTGAGGCACTTAAATTTCACACCTTAACAGAAAAAGTAAAAGTATCCATCCTCTTCAGACAATAAATGTTATTTATTCTTTCTATGGTAATAAATCATGTATTGAATCATATTTGAACACTTTTAGGAGTTGCCAAGTCCTGTCCTATTAGGACTTTGCATTAAACTCTGATGCCTACAAAAAGGAAGAGAACAGTTATCCACTGTCACAAGTTTGCCACACTGCAGAGGAATTGATGTTTTGGTGAATCTCTGTAATTCACCAATTTATTTACTACACTTACTTGTGGAAATGTACTCATTTTTCTGCAGTCATGATAGAAGAGAGTTTTTCTCTCTTTCTTTTCCTTAGTAGTATTCCCAGCACTAAGCCCTGGAATTCTATTTGAAATCACCACCTCCACCCCGCTCCCCACCCCAAAAAGATAACATACTTGAGAAACTTACTACACTTGCTTTGGGAAAGAAAAAAGTAATTTTTTTTTTTTTTTTTTTTTTTTTTTTTGAGACGGAGTCTTGCTTTGTCATCCAGGCCGGAGTGCAGTGTCGCGATCTCGGCTCACTGCAAGCTCCACCTCCTAGGTTCACGCTATTCTCCTGCCTCAGCCTCCCGAGTAGCTGGGACTACAGGCGTCCGCCACCACGCCCAGCTAATGTTTTTGTATTTTTAGTAGAGACGGGATTTTACCGTGTTAGCCAGAATGGTCTCGATCTCCTGACCTCATGATCTGCCCGCCTCGGTCTCCCAAAGTGCTGGGATTACACGCATGAGCCACCACGCCCGGCCGTAAGTAGTAATTTTTAACAAAGATAAGACTAGATATTTAATGTTTTCTGAAACCCACTTCCTTCTTGCCTCTTTGGGAAACTGTCTTATATTTCAAGCTCTACAGATGAAATACATTTATAGTTACTTAAAAAAAAAAAAACTAAACTAAAACTGCAATAAGTGAACAAATCTTTTGCAGGAGACAAACCCAGGAAGGCACTGTGCTAACCTGGAACAGAGGTATATCTGACTCAAGTTTCAGGTCATTCTTTTTTTTTTTGAGAAGGAGTCTCAGTGTGTCACCCAGGCTGGGGTGCAGTGACATGATCTCGGCTCACTGCAGCCTCTGCCTCCCCGGTTCAAGTGATTCTCGTGCCTCAGTCTCCCCAGTAGCTGAGATTAGAAGCAGCCGCCACCACACCCAGCTAATTTTTGTATTTTTAGCAGACAGGGTTTCGCCATGTTGGCCAGGCTGGTCTCGAACTCAAGGCCTCAAGTGATCCGCCCACTGCAGCCTCCCAAAGTGCTGGGATTACAGGCGTGAGCCACTGCGCCTGGCCTAGGTCAGGTCATTCTACTACCTGGGATATCGCCCACCCCCTAACCTGCTCACTGAAGGGCTCAGTGAGCACCCTTCCAGGAGACATTGCATTGTGTCCCCCGTCTGCCGAAAGTACATTTTGCTTCTCAGGTTCTTGGATCACCTCAATGGGACGGGTTTTCCTGTCCTTGGGATAAGTTTCCTCACTTCCCTAGTCTAAAAGAATCCAGAGGGCAAGAATCCTATCTGGTTTTCCCCTCAATACCATCGTCCATTTGGCTGGACACCAATGTGTCCCACAAGGAATGGAATCTGGAATTAGGGGAAGAAAAAGCTGAGTGTCCCAGGGGTGAGCTTTGAGAGAGATGGGAGATCAGGAGACTCCTCCGACCCCAGGACACCCAGCTCCTCCACTAAGAGGCCCCAACCCATACTTCAGGCTGTCCAGTGGGAGGAGACTCAGCAGGCTGATATTCACTAGACCCTTGAAGACATCTGGCTTCTGTGGGCATCCTGTGTCAGCCCAAACAGCCCTGAAGCCCAGGACCAGGAAAGGAGGATGCTCTGAAGACACATCACAGTTTAAAGTTTCCAAAGGGGAACCCCAACCCAAGACACTGTTTTTTGTTTTTTCTTTTTTATTTTAGGGTCCAGGTCTCACTATGTTGCTCAGGCTGGTCTCAAACTCCTGGCCTCAGGTGATTCTCCCGCCTTGGCCTCCCAAAGTGTTGGGATTACAGACGTGAGCCATGGCACCAGGCCAACCAAAAGACATTCTGAGAACATCCCTGTGCCTAGGAGAGAGAAAAGGAGAAGAGGCACAAAGGTTTTCTTACAGCAGGGTCTCATACATGTATTCTCTGCTTTCCTCTCCTGTGAAATGTTCAGAAACAGAAAACGAATATTTTTAAAAGGCCAATCAATTGCTCCTCGAAAAAAAAAATACAAATTAATTAGTTTGAAATGTGCAATAAAGGACAAAGAATTGACCATGTCGTGACTGGAGTTAGCTTTTGGGAATATGGTGAAAGAAGTGGTATCAAGAATTATTTACAAGCCCTAAAGGAGTCAGGCTAGGGGAACAAGGTCAAGGATTTGGGACCCTGTCCCCCTGGGGAGTGTTAAAATAATTAGGAGGCAATTAGAAGGCTGTGGCTGTGGTGTCCTGGTTTCCTACCCAAGGAAACAAAAATCTAAATCAAATGAAATTCTTTTATTTGATTTTATATTTTTAAAAATTTTAGTAGTTTTTTGGTCTCAGTCTGAATATGTTCATTTAAAAAAATTTAATAGAGATGGGGTCTCGCTATATTGCGAGGGTGGTCTTCAATTCCTGGGCCCAAGCAATCCTCCTGTCTTGGCCTCCAAAAGCGCTCAGATTACAGGTGTGAGCCACCACGCTCCAGTCTCAAATGAAATTCTTATAAATTAGCAGTTTATAGGGAAATGAAATTCAGGGTTAATAAACCACAACCACCAATCCACCTCTGACTATATAAGCAGAAAATGTCCAACTGGTAGAGCAAATAAGGCGACTACATAACTGTCACCAACCAAGTACTGAGTTTGGTTCGCTTCCTCCTGCACCTTACAGCCCTTCCTTCCATCCCCTCCAAAGGATCACCAAGCGACAAACCACGACCGAGAGCTTCTCCACCGATGAACCGCTGTTTGCTCAAATAAACTCTTAATTTTTAAAGGGAGAAAGGAGGGACGGGGGGGCGGCCACAGACCGCAGCTCCTGCCACACGAACCCCACACCCGAGGCGGGATTCCCCCCATGACCCTCCCGCGGCCCCCGCACCATCTGGGGAGACGCGGGGCTGCAGGGCCGCAGGCGTCGCGCAGGGACGGGACAGGACGCCCGGGGTCCCAGCTCTTGGCCAGCCCCACCTTGCGGCCGAGGGGACCGGGAGCCCAGGTGCGCCAGGGAACTCGGGTCCCAGACCCCGGAGTCCCGCAGGGAGGCCTGGGTCCCTCCACAGCCGGTTCCGGCCGGTTCCAACCAGCCCCTCCCCCCCGGTCTGGGGACGCCTAGCCCCTCACACGCACCATTTCTCGGCTTCCAGGTCTCCCAGCGCCTTCCCTACGACTCCCGCGACCTGTACAGGTCACGGTGCGCCAGAGGCTGCGGCGGAGACACCTTGGGCCTCTCGGAGAAAGGGAGAAGCGAGCCCGGGCGGGGGCTGACGCCAGAAACAAAGGCTCCGTGGGGAGGCGCAGGCCCTGCCCTCCTCTCTCAGGCGCATCTGAATGGACAGTTGGCAGGGCCCCGCCCCAGCGCCCCTGATTGGATAGGGCTCCATGACCCGCCCCCTAAGGCCTGAGTGACGTACGAAGCCATGGAAACGTGGCTGCGCGGAGCAGTGTTGACTGGCTCTAGCCACTGCCCTTCTCAGGCCGAGTTTCCTCCCTACACCCAGCCCGAGGGATATTTGAGAGTTTGTTTGTTTTGTTGTTTTTTTTTTTTTTTTTGAGACGGAGTTTTGCTCTTGTCGCCCAGGCTGTAGTGCATTGGTGCGATCTCAGCTCACTGCAATCTCTGCCTCCCGGGTTCAAGCAATTCTCGTGCCTCAGCCTCCAGAATAGCTGGATTGCAGGCACCCCGCCACCACGCCCGGCTAATTTTTATATTTTTTGTATTTTTAGTAGAGATGGGGTTTCGCCATGTTACCCAGGCTGGTCTCCAACTCCTGACCTCAAGTGATACGCCCGCCTCGGCCTCCCAAAGTGCTGGGATTACAGGCCTGAGCCACCGCGCCTGGCCTTGTTTTGGTTTGTTTCCTGCCTTCCTGCCTTCCTTTCCCCGTCCCTTCCTCCCTCCCTCCCTCCCTCCCTCCCTCCCTGTCTCCCTCCGTCCCTTCTTTTTTTTTTTTTTCTTTCAGGGTCTTGCTCTGTCACCCAGGCTGGACTGCAGTGGCATGATCTCGGCTCACTCCAGCCCCAACCTCCCGGGCTCAAGCGATCCTCCTGCCTCAGCCTTCCTAGCAGCCGGGACCAAAGGCACGCCCCACCACACTCTGCTAATTTTATTTTTGTTGGTGGCGGTGGTGTGTGTGTGGGCCGCAGGGGGTGGGTAGATGGGGTCTCACTATGTTGACCAGGCTGGTCTTGAATTCCTGGGCTCAAGTGATCTTCCCGCCCCAGCCTCCCCAAGTGCTGGGATTACAGATGTGAGCCACCGCCAGGCCAATATTTGCATTTAATGCAGAGCTTGCTTCTAGCTTGCCAGAGTAGGCACTGTCGTCTTCCGGCACTTCCTGAGCTCTTCCTTCTAACTCCTTCTGGACACAAAGCCACCAGTATGTGCAGGGAACTGCACACTCACTGTGAAATGGAGCAATCGCCTTGCTTCAGAACAGGAGGGAGCCCAGGCTAGGCCAGGGAGGACAGGAAGAGGAGGGAGGGCCTGATGTTCGGGGAAACGGGGATTTGGGATGAGGCCTGCCAAGGCTTCCTCCCATACCCTCCGGTCCCTGAGAAAACATCTATACGTGGAAAAAAAAGTAGAAGTAACTGAGGTGAGAGGAAGGATACTCTCTGAGGAAGTGATGTAGGATGAGACCCAAAGTAATGTATTAGTATAAAAAGGCAGGTTAGGCTGGGTGCAGTGGCTCACACCTGTAATCCAGCACTTTGGGAGGCTGAGGCAGGTGGATCACCTGAGGTCGGGAGTTTGAGACCAGCCTCACCAACGTGGTGAAACCCTGTCTCTACTAAAAATACAAAATTAGCCAAGCATGGTGGCACATGCCTGTAATCCTAGCTACTTGGGACGCTAAGGCAGGAGAATCGCTTGAACTCGGGAAGCAGAGGTTGCAGTGAGCCAAAATGGCACAATTGCACTCCTGTCTGGGCAACAAGAACGAAACTCCATCAGAAAGAAAAGAAAAAAGAAGGGGAGGGGAGGGGGGAAGGAAAGAAAGAAATCTGTCTTCTCACCTAGAAAATGATTGTGCCAGCAGGATCTAACTGAGGTAGCTATTTTGGAACCGTGGAGTCTATCAAAACCTTGCAATTTCCAGAGGAAAAAAAATAGGTCATAAGTCGTGGTTAGTTTCAGTCCATTTCAACTCTTAGTTCAGTAGTAGTAACCCATTCCATGCTTTCAGCTCCATGCCATGCAGCTGAGTCCCAACAGCACCTTGCATGCATGTTCTGGGGCCCAGGGTGGGCAAAAAAGGACCCTGTCTTTCAAATATTGAGAATCAGTGCTCTGGTTCCTTATTGCTGCTGCTGATCAGAGAGGTGCGAAGAGGTGGGTGTCCATTATTGCCACATCTTCCCTCATTGTTAGAAGGCCCTTAACCTCCTTGACTTCCAGGGGGATACAAAGAGCTGATGCCTTTTATTTTTTTCCCTTTCTCAGAAAAATAATCAGGCCGGGCGCGGTGGCTCAAGCCTGTAATCCCAGCACTTTGGGAGGCCGAGACGGGCGGATCACGAGGTCAGGAGATCGAGACCATCCTGGCTAACACGGTGAAACCCCGTCTCTACTAAAAAAAATACAAAAACTAGCCGGGCGAGGTGGCGGGCGCCTGTAGTCCCAGCTCCTCGGGAGGCTGAGGCAGGAGAATGGCATAAACCCAGGAGGCGGAGCTTGCAGTGAGCTGAGATCCGGCCACTGCACTCCAGTCCGGGCGACAGAGCGAGACTCCGCCTCAAAAAAAAAAAAAAATAATAATAATAATAATCAAAAAGCTGAAGATCCAGTTAAAATAGTTTATTCAAGGCCAGGCACAGTGGCTCATACCTATAATCCCAGCACTTCGGGAGGCCAAGGCTGGAGGATGGCTTGAGCCCAGGAGTTCGAGACCAGCCTGGACCATGTAGTGAAAGCCTGTCTCTCAAAAAAATATATTGTTTTTAATAAGCTGTGCATGATGGCGTGCACCTGTAGTCCCAGCTACTCGGGAGGGCTAGGACAGGAGGATCACTTGATCTCAGGAAGTCGAGCAGTAAGCTATGATGGCACCACTACACTCCAACCTGGGTGACAGAGTGAGGCCTTGTCTTAAAAAAAAAAAAAAAAAAAAAGGCAGGGCGAGGTGGCTCATGCCTGTAATCCCAGCACTTTGGGAGACTGAGGCAGGCAGATCACGAGGTCAGGAGATCGAGACCATCCTGGCTAACATGGTGAAACCCCGTCTCTACTAAAAATACAAAAAAATTAGCTGAGCATGGCGGCATGCGCCTGTAGTCCCAGCTGCTGGGGAGGCTGAGGCAGGAGAATGGTGTGAACCTGGGAGGCGGAGCTTGCCGTGAGCCGAGATCACGCCACTGCACTCCAGCCTGGGTGACAGAGCAAGACTCCATCTAAAAAAACAAGAAAATAGTTTATTAAAACACAAAGTACAAGGGTGGCCTTCCAGGGAGATGCTGACACCAAAGAAGAGTGATCATTGATCGCAGTGTGGGGAAAAGTGAAGATTGTCTGTATAGGCATAAACAGGTGCTGAACAGAAAAACATTTCCATACAAATGTTAATATACAGACATAAGATTTGAGGCTGGGTGCCATGGCTCACGCCTGTAATCCCAACACTTTGGGAGACCTAGGTAGGTGGATCACCTGAGGTCAGGAGTTCGAGGCCAGCCTGGCCAACATAGTGAAACTGTCTCTACTAAAAATACAAAAAGTAGCTGGGCATAGTGACACATGCCTGTAATTCCAGCTACTCAGGAGCTGAGGCACGAGAATGGCTTGAATCCAGGAGGCAGAGGTTGCAGTGAGCCAAGATCATGCCACTGCACTCCAGCCTGGGTGACAGAGCAAGACTCCGTCTCAAAAAAAAAAAAAAAACAGAAAGAAAAAGAAAAAAGGAAATAGAGTATGTTTATACTATAGCCAGGCATAATGGCACATGCATGTAGTCTCAACTACTCGGGAGGCTGAAAAAGGAGGATTACTTGAGCCCAGGAGTTCAAATCTAAGCTTGGGCAACATAGCAAGACTAGTTCTCAATTAATAGAATAGAATATTTCTATGCTATTGAAGTTAAATTGGTATCATTTAAACCTTTGCTGGGAACAGTGGCCCATGCCTGTAATCCCAGCACTTTGGGAGGCTGAGGCGAGAGGATCACTTGAGCTCAGGAATTCAAGAGCTCAGGCAACATAGTAAGACCTTGTCTGTACAAAAATTTTTTTAAAAAATTAGCCGGGGATGGTGGCCCATACCTATAGTCCCACATACTCAGGAAGTTGAGATAGGAGGATTGCTTGAGCCTATTGAGGCCGGGCACATTGGCTCATACCTGTAATCCCGGCACTTTGGGAGGCCGATCACCTGAGGTCAGGAGTTTGAGACCAGCCTGGCCAACATGGTGGTGAAACCCCGTCTCTACTAAAGATACAAAAATTAGCCCTCTGTGGTGGCGGGCACCTGTAATCCCAGCTACTCAGGAGGCTGAGGCAGGAGAATTGCTTGAACCCGGGAGGCAGAGGTTGCAGTGAGCTGAGACCACGCCATTATATTCCAGACTGAGCAACAAGAGCAAAACTGTCTCAAAAAAATAAAAATAAAAATAAATAAAATAAAAAAGAAAAACAACCTTGAGACAAATATGAAAATCCAACATATCAAAATGTATGGAATGCAGAGAAAGCAGTCCTAGAAGGAAAAATGTATAGCTGTAAATACATTCATTGAAAAACAAGAAGCCTGGGCAACATGGCCAAACCCTGTCTCTACAAAAAAATATAAAAATTAGCTGGGTATGGTGGTGCACGCCTGTAGTCCCAGCTACTGTGGAGGCTGAGGTACAAGGATCGCTTGAGCCTGGGAGGTCGAGGTTGCAGTGAGCAGATGGTGCCACTGCAATCTAGCCTGGGCAACAGTGTGAGACCCTATCTCAAAAAAAAAAAAAGAAGAAAAAAAGAACTCAATAAAACATATGTATTCATGGCCCAGCATGGTGGCTTACAGCTGTAATCCCAGCACTTTGGGAGGCCAAGGCAGGAGGATCACCTGAGGTCAGGAGTTTGAGACCAGCCTGGCCAACATGGCAAAATCCCATCTCTACTAAAAATACAAAAAACAAAGCAAAACATAAACAACAACAACATCAACAAAACATATATATACCTTCCTACGGACCATGAATACTGAAATAATTGGGGGTACTGGCTGGGCGCAGTGGCTCACATCTGTTATCCCAGCATTTTGGGAAGCCAAAGCGGGCAGATCACCTGAGGTCAAGAGTTTGAGACCAGGCTGGCAAACATGGTGAAACCCCATCTCTACTAAAAATACAAAAAGTAGCCAGGCGTGGTGGCACATGCCTGTAATCCCAGCTACTCAGGAGACTGAGGCAGGGGAATCGCTTGAACCCGGGAGGCGGAGGCTACAGTGAGCCGAGATTGTGCTACTGCACTCCAGTCTGGACTCCATCTCAAAAAAATAATACATGAATAATTGAGGATGGTGAACAAAGCCTTGGGTGGAGAGAAATGGGTGCCTAGTAATAACAGGAGCAGAGAAATGAGTGTCCATTGGTGTTGTTGACTGTGAGGTGGGTCATTGTGGAGTTCACAGCTGAGGGAGATCTGTGTAGGGCTCCTTCCTGCCCTGGCTATGGCTTACTCCAGCCGGCGCCCCCATCCTCCTGTGCTCTCCCACAGCCTTGCCGCAGGAGGGGCACAGGAACTTCTTAGCCTGCTACTCCCAAGCAGTTCCGCGGTACCCAGGATAGAGGGACCAGGAGCTGGAGTGGATAACAGGCAGGCAGACACGGGATCAGTGGGCACCGGCTTGGATGAAAAGGAGGCCAGGGGTTAGGTGGGGCTTGGGTGGGGTTTCCTGCTTGCCTTGCAACTGGCTCAGCAATGGCTGAGGCAAGGAAGTCACTATTTGCTTTCACTTGATGGTGGAGACAGATGGATGTTTTTACCCTGGGGGCTAGAGCTGGTGGATATCGGAGAGGATGTGGGGAGGGGTTGGGGGAGCATGAAGGGGTCTATAGGGTAACAGGGGAATGTTTGATCATGAGGATCAAACATTCAAATTATCAAACGTTCAAATGATTGAGGAAAGAGATGGGAGGTAGGTAATATAAAGACCAACTCCTTGGCATGACAGACCCCACCTCACCTCTCCCCATTTGGGATTTTTTTTTTTTTTTTTGACAGATTCTCGCTCTGTCGCCCAGGCTGGAGTGCAGTGGCATAATCTTGGCTCACTGCAACCTCTACCTCCTGGGTTCAAGCGATTCTCCTGCCTCAGCCTCCCGAGTAGCTGGGCTTAGAGGCGCACACCACCACACCCGGCTAATTTTTTATATTTTTGGTAGAGACGAGGTTTCACCATGTTGGCCAGGCTAGTCTTGAACTCCTGGCCTCAAGTGATCCGCCGGCCTCGGCCTCCCAAAGTGCTAGGATTACAGGTGTGAGCCACTGAGCCCGGCCCCATTTGAGATTATTGACCCACCTGGAACCTAGCCAGACTCAATTGGTGGCGGCAAACTACAACAGTGAACAGCTACATTTACATCATGCCAGCCTCCAAACCACCAGCCTGAGCCTCCACAGCTCATCCTGCCCTCCCATTCTCCAGACTGGAAATCAGTCCCTTAGTCTGTGTGAGTGAGGAAATTGCAATTTCTTGGGAATCCAGCTGCTCCTCATGTTATCATGCTATCTTACAAACATTCCAATCCCAGCGTACCTCACTCATCCCATCCCACCCCTGGGAGTTTCTCTGGGGCAGTCTCTGGGTGGATCCGCTGTAGAATCTGTCCATGCTCTGCACAGGCCTAGTAGCAAGAGGGACTGGAAGGAGCATTAATTTGTTCTACAGAAGGGAACACTGGGTCTGCCGACGGTGCTGCAGTTCAGGCTGTGACCACGCAGGGGCAGCAGTGGACAGGTAAAAGCGTCTGAAAAAGGCGCTCAGGCTGCGGGAACAGCAGAGCATCCCTAGGGACTTCCCTGCCCAAGGCACCCACTTAATTTTTCTATATCTATCTATCTATCTATCTATCTATCTATCTATCTATCTATCTATCTATCTATCTATCTATCTACCTACCTACCTACCTACCTACCTACCTATCTATCTATCATCTATCTATCTAATCTGTCTATCTTCTATCCATCCATCTATCATCTGTCTGTAATAGAGATGAGGTCTCACTATATTGCCCAGGTTAGTCTCAAACTCCTAGGCTCAAGCAATCCTCCCACCTGAGCCTCCCGAAATGCTGGGATTACAGGCATGAGTAATTTTTTTTTTTTTTTTTGGCTGAGTACAGAGGACTTTCTTGCTTTACTGATACGCCCCTCCCTGTTCTTCAGGGGGTCTGGCACGGAAACTGTGTCTTGGGGAAATTCTCAGTGTGGCAGGGGGCTGAGTGCAGCAGGGACTGCTGAGCAGCTGAAGGCCTCTGTCTTCCTCTCATACTCTCACTGGGGCTTCTGGTCTGAGGGTCTTAGTCCTTGGAGACAGTGTGGACCACCACCTTGTTGCTGAAGCCAAATTCATTGTCACGCCAGGAAATGAACTTGACAAAGTGTCATCAAGGGCAATGCCAGCCCCAGCACAGAAGGTAGAAGGGTGAGTGTCACTGTTCAAGTTGGAGGAGACGGCCGGGCGCAGTGGCTCACACCTGTAATCCCAGCATTTTGGGAGGCCGAGGCAGGTGGATGACTTGAAGTCAGGATTTCAAGACCAGCCTGGCCAACATAGTGAAACCCTGTCTCTACTAAAAATACAAAAAATTAGCTGGGCGTGGTGGTGTGCACCTGTAATCCCAGCTACTCAGGAGGCTGAGGCAGGAGAATCGATCGCTTGAACTGGGAGGTGGAGGTTGCAGTGAGCCAAGATCGTGCCACTGCACTCCAGCTTGGGCAACAGAGCGAGACTCCATATCAAAATATATATATAATTTAAAAATAAAACGGAGGAGACAATCTTGTCCTTAGTGTAGCCTGGGATGCCCTTGAGGGGGCCCCCCAATGCCTGCTTCACCACCTTCTTGAGGTCATCATATTTGGCAGGTTTCTCCAGACAGCAGATCGGGTCAACCACCAACACATTGGTGGCAGGGACTCTTTGGAAGGCTGTGCCAGTGAGCTTCCTGTTCAGTGCAGGAATTTGCCCACAGCCTTGGCCGCACCAGTAGATGCAGAGATGATGTTTCTCATGCCAATTTCCCAGAGGAACTGTGGTCACGAGCCCCTCCATGATGCCAAACTTGTCATGGATGACCAGAGTCAGTGGCTCAGCCTGTAATCTCAGCACTTTGGGAGGCCAAGGTGGGAGGATCGCTTGAGTCCAGGAGTTTAAGACCAGCCTGGGCAACAAAGTGAGACCCCTATCTCTATTTATGAAATAGGGTCTCACTGCAGGAGGCGGAGCTTGCAGTGAGCTGAGACCATGCCACTGCACTCTAGCCTGGGCGACACAGCGAGACTCCATCTCGAAAAAAAAAAAAAAAAAGAAAAAGAAATAGGGTCTCACTCCATCACTCAGGCTAGAGTGCAGTGGCACGATCTCGGCTCACTGCAGCCTCAACCTCCCAAGCTCAAGCTACCCTCCCACCTCATCCTCTCTAGTAGCTGAAACGTACCCCACCATGCCTGGATAATTTTTTTTTTTTCAACTTTTTGTAGAGACAGAGTCTTGCTATGTTGCCCAGGCTGGTCTTGAACTCCTAGGCTCAAGTGATCCTCTCACCTCAGCTTCCCAAAGTGTTGGGATTACAGGCATGAGTCAATGCACTTGGCCTCCATCCCTATTTAAAAAAAGAGAGAGAGAGAGAGAGAGAGAGAGAAAGAAAGAAAGAAAGAAAGAAAGAAAGAAAGAAAGAAAGAAAGAAAGAAAGAAAGAAAGAAAGAAAGAAAGAAAGAAAGAAACCAAACCAAGAAAACGTTGTCATGGATGACCTTGGCCGTGTGGTAAGCAGCTGGTTGTGCAGGAGGCATTGCTGACAATCATGGGGTTTTTGTACCTCTCATGGTTCACGTCCATCACAAACATGGGGGCATGGGCAGAGGGGGCAGAGATGATGATCCTTTTGGCTGCCCCCTCTAAGCGAGCCCCAGCCTTCTCCATGGTAGTGAAGATGCTGGTGGTGGACTCCATGAAAAAACCAGCGCCAGCATCATCACCCAATTTGATTTTGCTGGGATCTGGCTTCTGGAAGAGGGGGATGAGATTCCCATTTCCTATTGATGACAAGTTTCCCTTCTCTTAGTCTTCTTTTTTTTTTTTTTTTTTTTAAGAGAGAGAGGATCTCCCTATGTTGCCTAGGCTGGTCGTGAACTCCTGGTCTCAAGTGATCCTTCCACCTCAGCCTCCTAAGTAGCTGAGATTACAGGCATGAGCCACCACACCCAGCCCACTTCTCAGCCTTGATGGTGCCGTGGAACTTGCCATGGGTGGAATCATATTGGAACATGTGGACCATGTAGTTGAGGTCAATGAAGTGGTCATTGAGGTGACAACATCCATTCTGCCAGAGTTAAAAGCAGCTCTGGTGCCTGGTGACCAGACACCCAATATGGCCAAATCCATTTACTCCTGCCTTCACTTTCACCACGGTGTCTCAGGGACATGCCTTTTTCACTGCATGAAAAGATGTGGCTGTCTGTCAAATGGGAGGAGCAGAGAGGCTCTGCGTTTTTAATCTTTAAAAAAAAAAATTCAGATGGGGAATCACTATGTCACCCAGGCTGTTTCAAACTCCTGGGCTCGAGTGATCCTCCCGCCTTAGCTTCCCAAAGTGTTGTGATTGCAGGTGTGAGACACCATGCCAAGCCTGTCTTTTAATTTTAATTGATTACTATTATGAATTTATTATTATTATTATTTGAGATGGAGTCTCGCTCTGTAGCCCAGGCTGGAGTGCAGTGGCACAATCTCGGCTCACTGCAACCTCACCTCCACCTCCTCGGTCCCGGTTCAAGCGATTCTCCTGCCTCAGCCTCCTGAGCAGCTGAGATTACAGGAACGAGCCACCATGCCCAGCTAATTTTTGTATTTTCAGTAGAGATAGAGTTCACCATGTTGACAAGGCTGGTCTTGAACTCCTGACCTCGTGATCCACGCACCTCAACCTCCCAAAGTGCTGGGATTACAGGTGTGAGCCATTGCACTCGGTCTATTATTATTATTATTATTATTATTATTTGAGATGGTCTTGCTCTTGTCGCCCAGGCCGGAGTGCAGTGGCACGATCTTGGCTCACTGCAACCTCCGCCTCCCGAGTTCAAGCGATTCTCCTGCCTCAGCCTCCTGAATAGGTGGGATTACAGGCGCCTGCCACCACGCCCAGCTAATTTTTTTGTATTTTTAGTAGAGACAGGGTTTTCCCTTGTTGGTCAGGCTGGTCTCAAACGCCTGACCTCAGGGGATCCGCCCACCTCTGCCTCCCAAAGTGCTGGGATTACAGCTGTGAGCCATTGCGCCCGGCCCTGTCTTTTAATTTTTAAAGGGTGGGGGACACCGTGATTAATCTTTGCCCACCTAAACCACCTATTCAGCAGCCCATGCCCCACAGCCCACAGCTGGGGGACATTATGCAAAATCTAAGTCAGATCTGTCCCTCTGATTAGAACCCTCTGTGGCTCCCACCTCACCCAGATAAAAGCTCCCTTCCTTACAGCCCCCAAGAGCTCACGCAACCTGCCCCACCCACTCCCTTCTCTCTTCCTTGCCCTCAACCTTCCGGACTCAATTCCCCCTTGCTAACTCTGCTGCAGCCACAAAGGCCAATTTTTGGTTCCTCAAATCAAACTAACTCATGACAGCATTTGGAATTTTGAAGGCTTGGGGCCCCAAAAAATCCATCTTTTTTTTTTTTTTTTTGAAATCGAGTCTCACTCTGTCGCCCAGGCTGGAGTACGGTGGCACAATCTCAGCTCACTGCAACCTCTGCCTCCTGGGTTCAAGCGATTCTCCTGCCTCAGCCTCCCAAGTAGCTGGTATTACAGGTGCCTGCTGCCACGCCCAGCTAATTTTTTTGTATTTTAGTAGAGACAGGATTTCACCTTGTTGCCCAGGCTGGTCTTGAACTCCTGGGCTCAGGCAATCCGCCCTCCTTGGCCTCCCAAAGTGCTGGGATTACAGGTGTGAGTCACTGCCCCTGGCCCAAAAATCCATCTTTGTGGGTTCCTTTGTAAATGTGTAGTCAATTTAGAAATTTAGAAACACAGTTTCCCTTAAGCCTTTATTTAGTTACAATCACAACTAACATGTTACTTATACACCTGGCACAGTGAAACATCAAAAAATTAATTCGGGGCTTGGCCTCAGGCCTGTAATCCCAGTACTTTAGGATGCCAAGGCAGATGGATCACTTGAGGTCAGGAGTTCCAGACCATCCTGGCCAACATGGTGAAACCCCCCATCTCTACTAAAAATACAAAAAAAATTAGCTGGGCATGGTGGCACACACCTGTAATCCCAGCTACTCGGGAGGCTGAGGCAGGACAATCTCTTGAACCCGGGAGACAGAGGTTGTGGTGAGCTGAAGATCACACCACTGCAGTCCACCCTCGGTGCTGACAGAGGGAGTGACACTCCATCTCAAAAAAAAGAAAAAGAAATATCACTTTAAGAGGTCACTGGCTCATGCCTGTAATCCCAGCACTCTGGGAGGCCGAAGCAGACAGATCACGAGGTCAGGAGATCGAGACCATCCTGGCTAATACAGTGAAACTCCATCTCTACCAAAAAAATACAAAAAATTAGCCAGGCGTAGTGGTGGGCGCCTGTAGTCTCAGCTACTCAGGAGGCTGAGGCAGGAGAATGGCATGAACCTGGGAGGCGGAGCTTGCAGTGAGCCAAGATCATGCCACTGCACTCCAGTCTGCCTGGGTGACAAAGCAAGACTCTGTCCCCCCCCCCAAAAAAAGAGGTCATTAGATGCATATTTGGGTCTGTTTATAAGTTTAGTGGATTAAAATTAACATTTTACAAGTGTGATGCATTTTATTCTGTACTTTTACTACTATAATAATAATAATTATTATTATTTAGAGATAGTGTCTCAGCTGTCGCCCAAACTGGAGTGCAGTGGTGCAATCATGGTTCACTGCAGCCTCGACTTCCTGAGCAATCCTCCCACCTCAGCCTCCCGAGTAGCTGGGCTACAGGTACACACAACCACGCCCAGCTAATTTTTTTTTTAAGAGATAAAGTCTCGACAAAAAGTGTTGGGATGACAGGTGTGAGCCACTGTGCCAACTTATTCTTTAATCTTTTAATTTTTTTTTTTTTTTTTTTTGAGAGAGTCTTGCTCTGTCACCCAGGCTAGAGTGCAGTAGTGCGATCTCAGCTCACAGCAACCTCTGCCTCCCGGGTTCAAGTGATTCTCCTGCCTCAGCCTCCCAAGTAGCTGGGACTACAGGTACGTGCCACCACACCTAGGGAATTTTTCGTATTTTTGGTAGAGACGGTTTCACCGTGTTAGCCAGGATGGTCTCGATCTCCTGACCTCATGATCTGCCCGCCTCGGCTTCCCAAAGTGCTGGGATTACAGACTGAGCCACCGCACCCAGCCTATTGAATCTTTTTCAATGTCTCCACCAAACAAACACCTTGAGAAGTCCTTAGCAGTTTTTAAAGATCTACACTGCAAACATACAAATAAAAGGAGAACAAGAAGTTCTCTTAGACTTTCCGATACTACTTCTAAACTTAGCCAATAAACTGAGAGTGAATGTTAATTTTTTAAATAAACAGGCCAGGTGCAGTGACTCACTCCTGTAATCCCAGCACTTTGCGGGGCTGAGGTGGGAGGATTGCTTGAACTCAGGAGTTCAAGAGCAGCCTGGGCAAGGTGACAAATCCCTGTCTCTACAAAAAATACAAAAATTAGCTGGGTGTGGTGGTGTGTGCCTGTAGTCTCAATCCTCAGGAGGCTGAGAGGTGTGGGAGGATCACTTGAGCCCAGAAGGTGAGTCTGCGTGAGCCATGATCACATCACTGCTCTCCAGCCTGGTGACTCTGTTTCAAAAAAAGAAAAATAAAAAAACAAAGCTTTCATTAACGGAAGACAGACTGAAAGCAACATAAATTGAAAGCAAGAGAAACAAGTGGGTAGTTTTCTCAAGCAGTGGTAAGTGCTGCAGAGAAAACTACAGCAACAGGAGAGTCAGACAATAATGGGGGCAGGGTGGTGCATTCCAGATAAGTTCAGATAAATTATCTTTTTCTTTTTTTTTTTTTTTTTTGAGACAGAGTCTCACTCTGTCACCCAGGCTAGAGTGCAGTGGCACAATCTTGGTTCACTGAAGCCTCCGCCTCCCAGGTTCAAGCAATTCTCCTGCCTCAACCTCCTGAGTAGCTGGGACCACAGGTTTGTGCCACCACACCTGGCTAATTTTTGTATTTTTGTAGAGATAGGGTTTCACCATGTTGGCCAGGCTGGTCTCGAACTCCTGGCCTCAAGTGATCCACCTGGCTTGGACTCCCAAAGTGCTGGGATTACAGGCAGGAGCCACCATTCCCAGCCTCTTTTCAGATAAATTAAAGGAACTTGAACACAATGGGTGACCTCAGTATCTGACCAAGGAAGACCCCTCCAGGTCGGCAGAAGAGAAAGTGCCAAGACCCTGAGACCAGAGTGTATCTGAGACAGTCAAGCAATGCGGAGGAGGTCAGAGGAGCAAGAAACAGGGAGAGCAGGATTGGCAGGAGGAAGGAAGGAAAGGGATTGGGTAGGGACGGCAGCGGAGAACAGGACCTGGATGTATTGGCAAAAGGAGGAACTCACTCGTGGGGTTGTTGACATCTGAGATTGACACTGATGTTGGGAAAATACGCAAGGGTGGAGGTGGAGGGAGATTTTGAGTCACATCCTGATCTAGCCCCACAGAAAATCAGCAGAAGAGAGTTCTCCTGGGTGAATAGAGAAGAGCTTATTCAGGACCCTGGAGGTGACCAGAAGAGATGGCCAAGAACCCACAGGTTTTATTACATGCTCTATACAAGATCAGGTTTATTTTTTTCATTATGTGCTCTCTCTCTCTCTGAGACAAGAGTCTAGCTGTGTTGCCCAGGCTGAAGGCCAGTGGTACAATCGTAGCTCATTGCAGTCTCACACTCCCAGGCTCAACCAATCCTCCATCTCAGCTTCCTGAGTAGCTGGAACCACAGGTGTGCACCACCATGCCTGGCTAATTTTGTTATGTTTTTTATAGTGATGTGGTCTCGCCATGTTGCCCAGGCTGGTCCTGACTCCTGGGCTCAAGCGATCCTCCCACGTTGGCTGGGTTTACAGGCCTGAGCCACCACGCTTGGCCAGCTTTATCAATTTA
This sequence comes from Rhinopithecus roxellana, assembly GCF_007565055.1. Lineage (NCBI taxonomy): Eukaryota > Metazoa > Chordata > Mammalia > Primates > Cercopithecidae > Rhinopithecus > Rhinopithecus roxellana. The sequence goes on from NC_044556.1 coordinate 4,918,783, forward strand.
AAAACTATAGAAAGTGCTAATACAAATTAAAAAGTTATAGAATAGTGCCAATAGTATCCCATTTTTCTGAAGACAAACATAGACAGAGAAAAATTAATGGATACTGTCTCTCTGGGCAGGGGTATTTCTGGCTATTATAATCGTTTTTTTTTGTTTTTTTTTTTGTTTTTTTTTTTTTTTGAGACGGAGTCTCGCTCTGTTGCCCAGGCTGGAGTGCAGTGGCCGGATCTCAGCTCACTGCAAGCTCCGCTTCCCGGGTTTACGCCATTCTCCTGCCTCAGCCTCCTGAGTAGCTGGGACTACAGGCGCCCACCACCTCGCCCAGCTAGTTTTTTGTATTTTTTAGTAGAGATGGGGTTCCACCGTGTTAGCCAGGATGGTCTCAATCTCCTGACCTCATGATCCGCCCGTCTCGGCCTCCCAAAGTGCTGGGATTACAGGCTTGAGGCACCGCGCCTGGCGGTTTTTTTTGTTTTTTTAAGACAGAGTCTTGCTCTGTCGCCCAGGCTGCAGTACAGTGGAGCCATCTCGGCTCACTGCAAGCTCCGCCTCCCGGATTCAGGTCATTTTCCTGCTTCAGTCTCCCAAGTAGCTGGGACTACAGGCGCTCGCCACCACACCCAGCTAATTTTTTGTATTTTCAGTAGAGACAGGGTTTCACCATGTTAGCCAGGATGGTGTCAACCTCCTGACCTCGTGATCCACCCGCCTCAGCCTCCCAAAGTGCTGGGATTACAGGCGTGAGCCACCGCGCCCGGCCTATTATAATCTTTTTCTTTGTGCATTCCAGAATTTACCAACTTTTCTACAAAGATCATGTAGCACAATAAGATAATAAACATAATTTTGTGTGATCTCAAAATACAGGAAGCACAGAAGCTTCCAAAGCATGCCTGTACCCACCACGTGAAGAAACAGATGTTAACATTTGGTCATAATTGCTTCAGATTTTTTTTTTCTTTCTGTTTTTTAGGGACAGGGTCTTGCTCTGTTGCCCGGGCTGGAGTGGCATGATCTCGGCTCAGTGCAACCTCCTTCCTCTTCCTGGGTTGGAGTGCAGTAGCACGATCTCAGTTCACCGCAACCTCTGTCTCCTGGATTCAAGCGAGCACCTCCGGCTAATTTTTGTCTTTTTAGTAGAGATGAGGTTTCGCCATGTTGCCCAGGCTAGTCTGGAACACTTGACCTCAGGTGATCTGCTCACCTCGGCCTCCCAAAGTGCTGGGATTACAGGCGTGAGCCATCACCCAGCTAAATAATAACTTTTTTTTTTTTTTTTGAGACGGAGTCTTGCTCTGTTGCCCAGGCTGGAGTGCAGTGGCCGGATTTCAGCTCACTGCAAGCTCCGCCTCCCAGGTTCACGCCATTCTCCTGCCTCAGCCTCCCAAGTAGCTGGGACTACAGGCGCCCACCACCTCGCCCAGCTAGTTTTTTGTATTTTTTAGTAGAGACGGGGTTTCACCGTGTTAGCCAGGATGGTCTCGATCTCCTGACCTCGTGATCCACCCGTCTCGGCCTCCCAAAGTGCTGGGATTACAGGCTTGAGCCACCGCGCCCGGCCAATAATAACTTTTTAAAAAAACAGGAGACCAGCTGGACACAGTGGCTCTTGCCTGTAATCCCAGCACTTTGGGAGGCTGAGGTGGGCAGATCACCTGAGGTCGGGAGTTGGAAACCAGCCTGGCCAACATGGAGAAACCCTGTCTCTACTAAAAATACAAAATTAGCTGGGTGTGGTGGCGCAAGCTTGTAATCACAGCTACTTGGGAGGCTGAGGCAGGAGAATCGCTTGTACCCGGGAGGCGGAGGTTGTGGTGAGTGGAGATTGCGCCACTGCACTCCAGCCTGGGCAACAAGAACAAAACTGTCTCAAAAAAAAAAAAAAAAAAGGCCGGGCGCGGTGGCCCAAGCCTGTAATCCCAGCACTTAGGGAGGCCGAGGCGGGTGGATCACGAGGTCAGCAGATCGAGACCATCCTGGCTAACATGGTGAAACCCCGTCTCTACTAAAAATACAAAAAATTAGCAGGGCATGGTGGCGGGCGCCTGTAGTCCCAGGTATTCAGGAGGCTGAGGCAGGAGAATGGTGTGAACCTGGGAGGCGGAGCTTGCAGTGAGCTGAGATAGCCCACTGCACTCCAGCCTGGGCGACAGAACAAGACACTGTCTCAAAAATAAATAAATAAATAAATAACCAGGAGACTGAGGCTGAAGATGATGACAGACCTTACAAGAGCTTGGCCCCAGGGCTGGCTGAAACCCCACCCAGTGCTGTGGCCCTGGGGCTGTGGGCTCATGGGTACCCCCAAAGGGTCCCAGGCAGATGCAGGCTCCTGGTTGGCATGGAGGGAGGAAAAGGATGAAATCGGCTCCCCTGGCCACCCCTTCTGGCCCAGCTGCAGCTGCAGTCGGTGGGTCTGAGCCGACCTCCGGGGTTCCTCGGCCCATTTTACAGATGCGGAACCCACAGCAAGGAGGCGTGGCGGCTCTGGGCGGTGCAGGGTTCCGGGGCGGGAAGGCCGAGGCGCCGGCCCTCCCCGCCGGGGCTCACCTGGGCCAGCCCCGAGCCCTCGAGCCGGACGAATCGGCCGCTACCTGCTTAAAGCTGGGGCCGTCCAGGAATGCGATCGCCTGCGGATCTGCAGCTGGGCACCGGCAGCAGCGCCCGCCCAGCCGATGGCAGGTGAGATACGCGCAGCCCCGTGGGAGGGGTCTCCGCCTGCCCTCATCACCCACTTCCTTCCCCTTGGTCGCTGCTGCAAGGCTGGGGATAGGGGGTAACAAATACTTCGCAGGGTGACCCGGGGAGATCTCTGAGCCAGTGGCCTCGGCGTTGAATGAGGGCTCTCTCTCCCGTCCGCCCTCGCAGGGACTGAAGGAACTCGTGAACGTTCGCAGACGTGTCTCAGTGGCGCCCAGCACGGAGGAGGCAGGCAGGGAGGTGAGGAGCAGGTCTGACCGGCCGCAGGTGCAGAGCCTCCTGCTCTCCGAGGCTGCAGTCCCGTGGAGGGCCTGCAGACAGCTGCCTAGACCATGAGGGTCAGAGGTCTACGGTCACGCGCGCTGTCACCAGCTAGCTGCCTCCTGCCTGGTTCCTCCTGCAGGAATGGGAGTCTAGGGGGAGGGGAGGGTGTGGGCAGGACTTCCTGGAAAAGGGAGGCCCGTTGGTGTTTATCTGTGGGGTGGAGCGAGGGCAGGGGGAGGACAGGGACACACACAGAGTGCCGCATTCAGATGTCAAACACACATCCCACACCAGACACGCAGCTCACCCTAGAGACGCGAGCCAGGCACACACATGGACACACACAAAACTCCATCCATAGGGATTCCCACCCAGTGCCACGTGAGAACACAGGCGTGCATCGCAGACAGGCCACACAGGCTCCGCGTACACGTTTGCAGCAACCCGGTCAGGTACAGAGCCGAGGCCCAGGTAGGTATGCTTAGCTGCACACAGGAAGCAAGACACACCCAGACATACACAGGCAAGCCCTTACTCAGAGAAAGAAGGTGCAGATGTGTCTTGGGTAATCGCAGCCACAGCCTCTCAAGCGAACACACACATACTGACACTCAGATACACAGACACACAGAGATACCCAGGACATGTCAAGCCCACAGCACAAACAGGCCCCTGCAGGTCGACCCGGAGGCTGTGTGGGCCGAGGCTGCTGCACACGTGTGCCCAGATCCTCCCACCCCCACCCCAATCCCGTGTCCTGCTCCAGGGAAGTCCAGGGCTCACATGACCCAAGGGGAGGGCTCCCGGGACAGCCCTCGGAGAAACTGCATCATCCTCACTAATGATCCACTTCCTCCCCAGGGAATAAAGGCTCAGGGACCAGCAGTTCTGCCCTGGAGCCCACCAGCCTCTCAGAGCCTCCAGCGACTGGCCTGTGTCTCCCCCAGGGTGAGTGCTGGGCAGGCTAGGTGGAAGGAGGGTGAAATGGGCCTGCGAGGCCATCTTGGTGCAGCTCGCCCTCTCACAGATCACCCCCCCTACCCTAAGCCAGCTTGTGCAGCCATGTCCTGAGAACTAGGGCACCAAGGGGTTCCCACAGGGGCAGCCTGCAGCAAGCGGTCTCCCTCTATCTCAGGGCAGGCGGGGGTCTGAAGGCCTCCCTGCCCTTGTCACAGCCCAGGCCACCTATGCTTGTTTCTCTTCTCCCAGATGGACATGTGGATGGCGCTGCTCTTCCTGCAAGCCTTGTTGCTACCCTCCCTGGCTGACGGTGCCACCCCTGCCCTGCGCTTTGTAGCCGTTGGCGACTGGGGAGGGGTCCCCAATGCCCCATTCCACACGGCCCGGGAAATGGCCAATGCCAAGGAGATTGCTCGGACCGTGCAGATCCTGGGTGCAGACTTCATCCTGTCTCTAGGGGACAATTTTTACTTCACTGGTGTACAAGACGTCAATGACAAGAGGTTCCAGGTCTGTGCCCAACAGAGTGGGGCAGGAGGTGGGGGCGGACAGTGGGGAGAAGCCACCTTACCTAGTGACCTTCCTTTGGAGAGGGCAGAGGGAAGGTGATGGGGCACCTTTGGGCGCCGGGAACATTCAATGTCTCCCTTACCCCTGGCCCCTGACTTGGTAGGAGGATCAGGGTAGCCAATGACCCCAGGGAAGGGGTCTGCCCTATCTGTTTGCTACAGGAGACCTTTGAGGACGTATTCTCTGACCGCTCCCTTCGCAACGTGCCCTGGTACGTGCTGGCTGGAAACCATGACCACCTCGGCAACGTCTCTGCCCAGATTGCCTACTCTAAGATCTCCAAGCGCTGGTGAGCCACCCTCAGCCCTGCCTCCCCCAGATCCTCACACAGCGGGGACACAGGGGCCCTGTGGCTTGAGCTGACCCTGGGACTTCCGCGCCCAAGATGTGAACCCACGACCTCTATCCCCTCCGCAGGAACTTCCCCAGCCCTTTCTACCGCCTGCGCTTCAAGATCCCACGGACCAATGTGTCTGTGGCCATTTTTATGCTGGACACAGTGACACTATGTGGCAACTCAGATGACTTCCTCAGTCAGCAGCCTGACAGGCCCCGAGATGTGAAGCTGGCCCGCACACAGCTGTCCTGGCTCAAGAAACAGCTGGCGGCGGCCAGGGAGGACTACGTGCTGGTGGCCGGCCATTACCCTGTGTGGTCCATAGCCGAGCACGGGCCTACCCACTGCCTGGTCAAGCAGCTACGGCCACTGCTGGCCACATACAGGGTCACCGCCTACCTGTGCGGCCACGATCACAATCTGCAGGTGAGGGTCCTGTGGGCAGGATGGGAGCTGGGTGAGGGGGCCCCCATCCCAGCTGATGTCCACATGGCTGGGGTCCTCCCATTGTTTGAGGGGCTCCTGTGGCCTTCAGAATGTCTAGACTGTCCCTCAAATCTTGCTGTCTAACCAGGAAAACACTCCAAAGCCAGAATAATATCTTTGACTTGCCAATTTCTTTCTTTCTTTTTTTTTTTTTTTTTGAGACAAGGTCTCACTGTTTTTCACCCAGGCTAGAGTGCAGTGGTGCAAACAGGGCAATCAGGGCTTTCTGCAGCTTCAATCTCCCGGGCTCAGGTGATCCTCACACCTCAGCCTCCAGAGTAGCTGACACTACAGGCGTGTGCCACCACGTGCAGCTAATTTTGGCTTTTTTTTTTTCTTGAGAGGGAGTGCAGTGGCACGATCTCAACTCACTGCAACCTCCGCCTCCTGGGTTCAAGTGATTCTCTTGTCTCAGTCTCCCGAGTAGCTGGGATTACATGCATGCGCCACCACACCCTGTTAATTTTTATATTTTAGTAGAGACGGGGTTTCACCATGTTGGCCAGGCTGGTCTCGAACTCCTGACTTCAAGTGATCTGCCCGCCTTGGCCTCCCAAAGTGCTAGGATTACAGGTGTGAACCACCGCGCCCGGTCCTTGTGAATTTTTTTGTAGAGGCAAGGTCTCACTATGTTGCCCAGGCTGGTCTCAAATTCCTGGGCTCAAGCAATCCACCCACCTCAGCCTCCCAAAGTGCTGGGATCACAGGCATGAGCCACCACACCTGGTCACCAATTTCTTACTAATTGCTCTACCTATGAAATAGGATTAATACACTCCTAACAGTTGGGAAACTGAAGCCAGGAGGGGTTACATACCTCAAGGTGACTCTGTGGTTAGGGTCAAATCGAGCCCTGGACCTTAGGCAGGCCCCTGCTCAAAGCTAGGTCTCCACTGACCCCTTGTCCTCCATCCTCAGTACCTGCAAGATGAGAACGGCGTGGGCTATGTGCTGAGCGGGGCTGGGAATTTCATGGACCCCTCGAAGCGGCACCAGCGCAAGGTCCCCAACGGCTATCTCCGCTTCCACTATGGGGCTGAAGACTCACTGGGTGGCTTTGCCTATGTGGAGATCAGCTCCAAAGAGATGACTGTCACTTACATCGAAGCCTCGGGCAAGTCCCTCTTTAAGACCAGCCTACCGAGGCGAGCCAGGCCCTGAACTCCCATGACTGCCCAGCTCTGAGGCCCGATCCCCACTGTTGGTGGGTGGGCCCTGCCGGGACCCTACTCACAGGCAGGCTTTTCCTCTGACCTGTGGCGCTGCAGCAGGGCAGGAAGGGGAATTACAGCTGATGAACTGTGGTGCCACATGACCCTTGTGGCACAGATGCCCACGTATGTGAAACAGACATGGACATGTGTCCCAGCCACAGTGTTACGCTCTGTGGCTGGCTCACCTTTGCTGAGTTCCGGGATGCAGTGGGGGAGTAAGGGAAAGCTTCCTCCTAAATCAAGCATTTTTCTGTCACTGATGTTCAATAAAAGAATAGTTGCCAAGGCTGAACCAGTGCCACTGGCGTGTTATATTCTCCTGGTTAGAGTGGCTGGGCTCCCCTGAGCTGCTGTTCCTTGCCTCCATCTCTTACCCCATCCATAACCAAGTTGCCTTATCCATGGATGTGATTTTAAAATCCAAGCAGAGGCCAGCCTCGGGGGTTCACATCTGTAATCCCAGCACTTTGGGAGGCCAAAGCAGGTGGATTATTTGAAGTCAGGAGTTCGAGATCAGCCTGGCCAGCATAGTGAAACCCCATCTCTACTAAAAATACAAAAACTTAGGCTTACAGGCATGTACCTGTAGTCCCAGCTACTCGGGAGGCTGAGGCAGAAGAATCACTTGCACCTGGGAGGTGGAGGTTGCAGTGAGTCAAGATTGCGCCACTGCACTCCAGCCTGGGCAACAAGAGTGAAACTCTGTCTAAAAAAAAAAAAAAAAAAAAAAAAATTGACCAGTTGTGGTGGCAGGCGCCTATGGTCCTAGCTACTCAGGAGGCTGAGGCAGGAGAATTGCTTGAACCCAGGAGGCAGAGGTTGCAGTAAGCTGAGATTATGTCACTGCACTCCAGCCTGGGTGACGGAGCAAGAATCTGTCTCAATAAATAAATAAATAAATAAATAAATAAATAAATAAATAAATAAATAAATAAAATGGGCCAGGCACGATGTCTCTTGCCTATAATACCAGCACTTTGCAAGGCCTAGGTGGGCGGATCACTTGAGGTCAGAAGTTTGAGACCAGCCTGGCCAACATGGTGAAACCCCATCTCTACTAAAAATACAAAACGTATCTAGGCGTGGTGACACATGTCTGTAATCCCAGCTACTTGGGAAGCTGAGGCAAGAGAATCGCTTGAGCCCCAAGGGTTTGGGGGTGAGGGGGATGGGGGGGTGAGGGCAGAGGTTGCAGTGAGCTGAGATTGTGCCACTGTACTCCAGCCTGGGCGATAGAGCGAGACTCTGTCTCAAATAAATTAATTAATTGAATAAAATTCAAGCAGAAAAAAGGGTACAACATAAAGCAAGTCTTCTTCCTCCCCATGGGCAACTAATATTCATCATTTTCTTTCTCTATATAGTCTACGCCTCCAAAATCATAACATTCCCTTTATTATTTTCTTTCTCTTTTTTTTGAGATGGAGTCTTATACTCTGTCACCAGGCTGGAGCACAGTGGCACGATCTCGGCTCACTGCAACCTCCGACTCCCAGGTTCAAGCGATTCTCCTGCCTCAGCCTCCCGAGTAGCTGGGATTACAGGCACACGCCACCACACCCACGGAGTCTTGCTCTGTCGCCCAGGCTGGAGGGCAGTGGCGTGGTCTTGGCTCACTGCAAGCTCCACCTCCTGGGTTCAAGCCATTCTCCTGCCTCAGCCTCCCAAGTAGCTGGGACTACAGGCCTCTGCTACCACGCCTGGCTAATTTTTTGTATTTTTAGTAGAGATGGGGTTTCACCATGTTGGCCAGGATGTTCTCAATCTCCTGACCTCGTGACCCACCTGCTTCGGCCTCCCAAAGTGCTGGGATTACAGGCATGAGCCACCATGCCCAGCCTATTATTTTATTTCTTTACGGAGAGGGGTCTTGCTATATTGTCCAGGCTGGAGTGCAGTGGTGCAATCATAGCTCCCTGCAGCCTCAAACTCCTGGGCTCAAGCAATCCTCCTGCCCTAGCCTCTCAAGTAGCTAGGACTACAGGCACGCACCACCACTCCTAATTTTTAAATTTTTTTTGTAGAGATGGGAGTCTTGTTCTGTTGCCCAGACCAGTTTTGTATTCCTGGGCTCGAGCAATCCTCCTGCCTCAGCCTCCCAAAGTGTTGGGATTACAGGCATGAGCTATTGCTTCCAGACTGTTTTTCAGAGACAGAGTTTTGCTATGTTGCCCAGGTTGGTCTTGAGCTCCTGGGCTCAAGTGATCCTCCCACCTCATCCTCCCAAGGTGCATGCCACTGCAAACACGTTCCCATTTTTTACACTAAAAGCAACACAATATACACATAGTTCTGCATGCGTTCCTGTTACTGGACTCCACTTTTTTTTTTTCTTTTTCAAGATGGAGTCTCACTCTGTTACCCAGGCTGGAGTACAGGGGTGCAATCTCAGCTCACTGCAACCTCCACCTCCTGGGTTCAACTGATTAAGCAATTCTCCTGCCTCAGCCTCCCAAGTAGCTGGGATTACAGGCC